>NW_026596100.1:3216713-3244352 GCF_907164565.1 Psammomys obesus | reverse complement strand
TGTAATAAAATGTTTGAACAAATTTATATGTACATATACACAAATATACATTTTATTTATGTAGTATAAAAAAAGTTAAATTCCTGTGCCAACTGGAGTCACCCAGACCTACTGAAGTATGTTAGCTACTCCTTACCTCACTTTGCCCACATACGAAATACAGTGACACAGTAACCAGTCTGCAGCAGACTGGTTACGGCTGTGACTCCTCCTACCTTTCCTCTCTTTGGGGGAACTCCGCAGAACCTTGCAGTGGAACCATTTTCCCCCTTCCTGTGGACCATCTCAGCGCTCCGTTCTAAACCTTCCACACCAAGACATGCTTTCTACCTGAGATTCTCAGTGGCCATAACAATCGTTCATCTGCCTCCTTGTAGTAAATGGCCTCTCCTCCTGCCCTACTCCTACCCCCTAGGGACTCCATACGACTTATACCCAGCTTTCTTCATTTGTGTTGACCCTCTCAGCCTTCTATTCCCCCTTTTGTACCAGTCACCTACACCTAGAAACACTTTCTACTTATGACACCCAGCACAGGGGTGGGGGTTTGCAATGTTCACTCTCCTTCCTGTCTTCCATTCTGATCTCTCCAGCTTCAACCCCACCCCAGGAACAGACTGCATGGAGATGTCTCTCCTACTCTACCTCCATTGCCACTGTGTGTCCCGAGTGGAAAGTGTTTCCACATATTGGTGGCTTAAACAAATGAGTGAGAACAGAAGGCTGAAGGAGTTCACACAAAGGACAAAAGGTGGGCTTATAGCAAACCTCACCAACAAATTATGAGAGACAGAAGAAAAAATCGCAGACATTGAAGAAACTGATAACTTGTATCAAATTCAGAAATGTTAAATCTTAAAAATGTCCAGACACAAAACATCCCAGAAATCTGGAACACGGTGAAAAAAAAAAATCTATGAATAATAGGAGTAGAGAAAGGAGAAGAAATCCAGGACAAATGCCAGAAAATAATTTCAGCAAAATCATAGAAGAAAATTCCTAAAACCTAAAGGAGGAGGTGGCTATCAAGGCACAGGAAGTACACAGAACTCCAGATAGACCAGAAAGGAATTCCCCATGCCACACAACCAAAACACCAAATCTGAAAGGCAACATGAGAATGTTAAAAGCTACAAGAGAAAAAGACCAAGTAACATATAAAGGCAGACCATTAGAATAACACCTGTAAATTGAAATAACACTCTGCACCCTATCTGACCACTATGGATTAAAGCCATATGTCAACAACAACAAAAAGTAAAAGTGCTTGTGGAAACTTACTTTACTGGCTGGTTCTGTGTCAACTTGATGCAAGCTAGTATCATCAGAGAGGAAGCAGCAGTTGGAAAAGTGCCTACATAAAATCCAGCTGTAAGGCATTTTCTCAATTAGTGATCAGCCCATTGTGGGTGGTGTTATACCCTAGCTGATGCTTCTGGGTTCAATTTTTTAAAAAGGCTGAGAAAGCCAGGGAAGGCAAGCCAGTAAGCAGCAGCCCTCCATGGTCTCTGTATCAGCTCCTGCCTCTAGATTCATGCCTGATTTGACTTCCTATCCTGACTTCTTTGGTGGTGAACACAAAAAAGGAAGTGTGAGCCAAATAAACACTTTCCTCCTGACTTACTTTTTGATCATGGTGTTTCCTTGAAGCAATAGAAATTCTAAGATAGGTAACAAGTCACTACTGAATGAAAACTGGGTAAAGACAGAAATTAAGAAAGACATTAAAAACTTTTTTGAAATGAATGAAAATAAAAAACACAAAAATATTCAAATCTATAGGAGACAAAAGAGAGTCTAAGAAACAATTTCATACATTTTCTACATAAAGGAAGAGAGAGATCTCATCAGCAAGCTAATGGCACACCTGAAGGCTCTAAAACAAAAAGAGGAAGTATCACCCAAAATAGTAAAGAGAAAAAAAAATCAAACTCAAGGTTGAAATCAATAAAAAAGGACACA
The DNA here is from genome assembly GCF_907164565.1 of Psammomys obesus. Classification (NCBI taxonomy): domain Eukaryota; kingdom Metazoa; phylum Chordata; class Mammalia; order Rodentia; family Muridae; genus Psammomys; species Psammomys obesus. The sequence goes on along the minus strand of NW_026596100.1, from coordinate 3,242,390 downwards.
CACAAAAATAAAATAAAATAAAATAAAATAAAATAAAATAAAATACAAAGAGTCAATGAAATGAAGTTAGTTCTCTGAGAAAATAAGATTAATAAACCTTTAACTAAATTAACTAAAAGGTGGACAGAGAAGATACAAGTTACTAACACTAAAGACAAAAGGAGACATCACAACAGACATCAAGGAAACTCAGATATTCCTAAGGATATACTATAAAAATCTCTACCCACCAGACTGGAAAACCTAAAAGAAATGAAGAAATGTATTGATATTTACAAACTACCAAAGTTAAACAAATATCAGATAAGCAACTTAAAAATATCCATAACTCATAGCAAAATAGAAGCAGTACTTAAAAGTCTAGCAATCGAAAGCCCAGGCCTGGATGTTTTCAACACAGAATTCTACCAGACCTTACCAGAAGAATTAACACCGTTACTCCTCGATTTATTCTGCAACATTGAAACAAAATGAACATTGCCTTCTTCTTTTTATGAAGCCACAGTTACCCTGATACCTAAACCACATAAAGACCCAGCAATGGAAGAAAATTACCAACCAACTTCCCTAATGAACATTGCTGCAAAAGTTCTCAAAAAAATATCAAATCAAAGCCAAGAACACATCAACAAGATTACCTACCATGATTAAGTAGGCTTTATCCCAGAAATGCAGGATGGTTCAACTATAAAAATCAGTAAGCATAGAAAAACATAATCATTTCATTAGATGCACAAAAGGCCTTTGACGAAATCCAACATTCCTTCACAATAGAGTCTTAAAGATCCTAGGGATACAAGGGACATACCTCAACATAATAAAGATAATATATAGCAAGCCTACAGACAACATCAACATAAATGGAAAGAAACTTTTAAGAAATTTTTTCACGGGGGGCCAAGATGGCAGCACCGGGAGAACATTGTGTCTGAGAAGCAGGACAACACGTGCAGCGACCAGGAGACTGAACTCTGGTCCCTAAAACTACAGCGATCGTGTTTCCCAGGTGAGGGGAGGCTCCCACAGCGTGGGAATCGGTCAGGTCCACTCTCGGACCACACAGCCAGAACCTGGAAGAGATCCCGGGTAATGCGGGCACTGGGTCTCAGTCCAGAGCCGCAAGCCTGCGTATCCCAATCACTTTCCCAGGCTGATTGGTGGGCACAAGGGTGCCAGAGACTGGGAGTCCCAGTCCCAAGAAAACCTCACGGGGAAGGAAGTTTCAAGACTGATCACGGGTCACCCAGTCTTTCCCTGGAAGGTCTTGCTGACTGCAGGTACCCGCCGCTATCACAACTGAGCTCCCGCTGCGCAAGGATAGCAGCCGCGTGCCCAGCTCAAAATCCCTACTCCCTCTTGGGAGGAGGCAGGAGGCATCCAGCAGAATCTGCCACAGACCACATTCTCTGTATCCCAACCCGAGATCGGGGCTGAGAAAACCCAATCCTTTTGGGCACTCCCTGAATGCTGCCATAATCCTGCCACGGTGGAGAGAAAGGATAAAGAGGCACACAGCGGCTTCACAGTGCCGGGACCCCAGTGCTGCCGGCTGCTCCTAGCAAACAAACTTCAGCTCGGGACCTAGGTTGTGGTCATTCAACACGTCCTGAGACTCTCCTGGGTCCAGCGCAATAAGGTCTAGCACCAAGTCCTAACACTGGCACCCCCCCGACCCCTGGCAGAGAAACCCGGCTCAGGATTGGGACTGAGAAGTCCCAACACCTTCTGGCACTCCCCTGAGAGCACCGCCATAAGCTTGCCCTAGCGGAGGGGAAGGTCAGAGGGGAAGGACAGAGAGGCAGCCTGCCAAGGACACAGCACCTCCTCTCCAGCTCACACAGCAGCCCCTAGCAGAGAAACCCAAGCTCTGGATCTGAGGACACTCAACCCTACCTGGTACTCTCTCGGAATCAGCAAACATAGGTTCTACTGCCAGGCTGCTTCTGGCAGAGAGATCTGGGCCCAGGATCTGGGATTGAGAACACTCAACCTAACTCTTTCCTGCGCTACCCCGGGACCAGTCAACATAACCCCTCCTGGCAGAGGGAAAGGACAGAGAGGCAGCACACAGGAAAGGTGGACACTGAGTCCTGCAGCCACAGTGTCACAGAGCTGTTAGCCTACCCGCCCATTTTCCACAGCAGGACCAAATCAGAGAGTAGAGAGCAAGGGGAACCCCTGTGCATTCCAACTGGTCCTGCAAGAGAGTGAGTGAGCCTTCTAGGGAGAGTTTGCCCCAGACCCAGAGCCTCTCCACAGAAGCAACCAGAGGAGATCCCTGCCACCCACACCCCTAGTGTTGGCATTATAGGGATTCTTGGGATAGCGACCCCAACGCTGAAGCCTCTGCCTTGTGGGTCCACCAGTGTAATCCAGGCAAACAATCCCTGGATCTCAGACAGAACTGCATAATAGTGGCGTGCAGGCCACTGCAATAGTCAAAGAATCTGCGCATGCACCCTGAGACTGCTAAAAGCGCCATCGTCACATTCCTTACTTAGGCAAAACTGAAACCACAACGCACACTCCCAAACCAGTGAACCTCTCTCACTTTCCTGAAAAAAACAGTCCAGAAAACAGAAAGAGATGATCATACCCCAAACTACAAACTCGAGGAACAAACAGTGAGGGTTATAAATAACCAGATGGCTAGAGGCAGACGTAAGAACACACCCAACAAAAATCAGGACATAATGACATCACCAGCAACCCCACAAACCAATGGACGCTTCAATTCACTAGAAATAGAAGAAAACGACCTCAAAACTATGTTTCTCCAGCTATTAGAGGCCCATAAAGATGAAATGAACAAAGCCCTCAGAGAAATAGCCAAAGAAATCGAGACTAACAAAGAGGAAACAAATCGTTCTCTCAGAGAAATGACCACGAAAATTGAGGCAAACAGAGAAGAAATGCACAAAGCTCTCAAAGAAATGTCCACACAAATGAAGGCAAATAAAGAAGAAATAAACAAAGCTCTCATAGAAATACAGGCAATTATACCCAAAGAAGTAGAGGCACAATTAGTGATACATAGGGAGGAAACGGACAAAAAAATAGAAGCTGTCATTGAAAAGCAGGAGTCCACATTCAAACAGATGAATGAAATGGTGCAAGACATGAAAACAGAATTAGGATCAATAAAGAAAACACAAATAGAGAAAAACCAGGAGCTGGAGAACATAGAGAAAAGATCGGGAACTACAAAGGTAAGCATCACCAACAGAATACAGAGATGGAAGAAAGAATCTCAGGAGCCGAAGATACACTTGGGGAAATTGACACGTCTCTCAAAGAAAAAATAAAATCAGAAAAGTTCCAAACACAAAACATCCAAGAAATCAAGGACACCATGAAAAGACAAATCTAAGAATAATAGGAGTAGAAGAAAAAGAAGACATCAGGCTCAAAGGTCTGGAAAATATTTTCAAGAAAATTATAGAAGAAAACTTTCCCAACTTAAAGAAGGAGATGGCCATAAACACACAAGAGGCCTACAGAACACCAAGTAGACTAGACCAGAAAAGAAATCCTTCACGTCACATCATAGTCAAAACACTGAACCTACAGAACAAAGAAAAAATTCTAAAAGCAGCAAGGGAAAAAGGCCAAGTAACATATGAAGGTAGACCTATCAGAATCAAACCAGATTTCTCAACAGAAACTATGAAAGCCAGAAGGGCCTAGACAGAAATCATACAGTCCTTAAGCAACCACAGATTCCAACCCAGACTACTATACCCAGCAAAACTTTCAGTCAACATAGACGGAGAATTCAAAATATTCCATGCAAAACCAAATTTAAACAATATCTACATAGTAACCCAGCTCTACAGAAGTTACTAGAAGGGAAACTCCAAACCAAAGAAAACAACTACATCTAAGGAAATAGAGGAAATAGATAACTACACAAAAAAAAAAAAAGAATACAAGCAATGAAACTCAGTGACACGACACCACCAACCCCACATCAAAAGTAAGTAACAATTGTTGGTCACTAGTATCTATCAACATCAACGGACTCAACTCCCCAATAAAAAGACACAGACTAACAGAATGGTTGCGGAAACAGGATCCAACATTCTGTTGCATCCAAGAAACACACCTATGCAACAAAGATAAACACTACCTCAGAGGAAAGGGCTGGAAAAATGTTTTTCAAGAAAATGGTTCCAGAAAACAAGCTGGAGTAGCCATCCTAATATCTAATAAAATAGACTTTCAACCCACGTTAATCAAAAAAGATAAGGAGGGCCACCATATTCTCATAAAAGGAAAAATCCACCAAGAGGACATCACAATTTTGAATATCTATGCCCCAAATACAAGAGCACCTACTTTCGTAAATGAAACAATATTAAAGCTTAAATCACACATTGATCCTAATACCCTAATAGTGGGAGACTTCAACACTCCACTCTCACCAAGGGACAGATCAACTAGACAGAAAACAAATAGGGAAATAAAAACACTTACAGAGACTCTAAATCAAATGGACCTAATAGAAGTCTACAGATCTTTTCATCCAAACTCAAAAGAGTATACCTTCTTTTCAGCACCGCATGGAACCTTCTCCAAAATAGACCATATAGTTGGTCATAAAGCAAGCCTCAACAGATACAAAAAAAAATTGAAATAATCCCTTGTATTCTATCTGACCACCATGGACCTCAACAACAACAGAAATAACAAACAGCCTACACACACATGGAAACTGAACAACTTGTTGCTCAATGACAGCTGGGTTAAGGAAGAAATAAAGAAATTAAAGACTTCCTAGAATTCAATAAAAATGAAGGCACAACATACCCCAATTTATGGGACACGTTGAAAGCAGTGCTCAGAGGAAAATTTATAGCACTAAGTGCCTGCAAGAAGAAATTCATAACATCACATACAAACAACTTAATGGCCCAACTGAAAACCCTAGAAAAAAAAAAAAAAAAAAAGCAGATACACCCAAGAGGAGCAGACGGCTGGAAATAATCAAACTCAGGGCTGAAATCAGTCAATTAGAAACAAATAAAACTATTCAAAGAATCAATGAAACAAAAAGCTGGTTCTTTGAGAAAATCAACTAGATAGACAAACCCTTAGCCAAACAAACTAAAAAGCAGAGAGAAACTATCCAAATCAGCAAAATCAGAAATGAAAATGAGGACATAACTACAGACACTGAGGATATTCAAACAATTATTAGGTCATACCAGAAAAGCCTATATGTCACAAAATTTGAAAATCTAAATGAAATAGATAATTTTCTTGACAGATTCCATCTACCAAAATTAAGTCAAGCTCAGGTAGAAAGACTGAATAGCCCTATATCTCCCAAGGAAATTGAAGCAGTCATTAACAGTCTCCCCTCCAAAAAAAAGCCCTGGGCCAGATGGCTTCAGTGCAGAATTCTACAAGACTTTCAAAGAAGTGCTAACACCAATTCTCCTCAAACTATTCCACAAAATAGAAACAGAAGGAACACTACCAAACTCATTCTATGAAGTCACAGTCACCTTTATACCTAAACCACACAAAGATCCAACAAAAAAAGAGAAATTCAGACCTATCTCTCTTATGAACATTGATGCAAAAATACTCAATAAAATACTTGCAAACCGAATCCAAGAACACATCAAAGATATCATCCACCATGACCAAGTAGGCTTCATCCCAGGCATGCAAGGGTGGTTCAACATACGGAAATCCACCAATGTAATCCACCACATAAACAAAATGAAGGAGAAAAACCACATGATCATCTCCTTACATGCCGAAAATGCATTTGACAAAGTCCAACACCCATTCATGTTTAAAGTCTTGAAGAGATCAGGGATACAAGGCACATACCTAAAGATAGTAAAGGCAATATACAGCAAGCCTATAGCCAACATCAAACTCAATGGAGAGAAACTTAAAGCAATCCCACTGAAATCAGGGACAAGACACATATCTCTTCAACATAGTACTTGAAGTCCTAGCCAGAGCAATAAGACAACTAAAGGAGATCAAGGGGATACAAATTGGAAAGAAAGAGATCAAAGTGTCACTATTTGCAGATGATATGAGAGTATACATGAGCGACCCCAAAAATTCAACCAGAGAACTCCTCCAGCTGATAAACACCTTCAGCAAAATGGCAGGATACAAAATCAACTCAAAAAAATCAGAAGCCCTCCTGTATACCAAAGACAAAAGGGCTGAGAAAGATATTGGGGAAACAACACCCTTCACAATAGCCACTAACCACATAAAGTACCTTGGGGTGACACTAACCAAGCAAGTGAAAGACCTGTTTGAGAAAAACTTCAAGTCTCTGAAGAAAGAAATTGAAGAAGATCTCAGAAGATGGAAAGATCTCCCGTGCTCATGGATTGGTAGGATTAACATTGTGAAAATGGCCATCCTGCCAAAAGCAATCTACAGATTCAATGCAATTCCCATCAAAATACCAACTCAATTCTTTACAGACCTTGAAAAAAAGATTCTCAGCTTCATATGGAGAAACAAAAAACCCAGAATCTCCAAAACAATCCTGTACAACAACAGATCATCTAGAGGTATCTCCATCCCCGATCTCAAGTTGTACTACAGAGCAATAGTAATAAAAACTGCATGGTATTGGCATAAAAACAGAAAGGAGGATCAATGGAACCGCATAGAAGACCCAGAAATAAACCCACACACCTATGAATACTCGATTTTTGACAAAGAAGCCAAAACCATTCAATGGAAAAAAGACAGCATCTTCAACAAATGGTGCTGGTCCAACTGGATGTGTACATGCAGAAAAATGAAAATAGATCCATATTTATCACCCTGCACAAAAGTAAAGTCCAAGTGGATCAAAGACCTCAACATAAAACCAGATACTCTAAAGCTGTTAGAAGAAAAAGTGGGGAACAGCCTAGAACTCATTGGCACAGGAGACAACTTCCTGAACAGAACACCAACAGCACAGGCTGTAAGAGCAACAATCAATAAATGGGACCTTATGAAACTGAAAAGCTTCTGTAAAGCAAAGGACACCGTCATCAAAACAAAATGACTGCCTACAGATTGGGAAAGAATCTTCACCAACCCTTTATCTGACAGAGGACTAATATCCAGTATATACAAAGAACTAAAGAAGCTGAAAAGCAGCAAACCAAGTAATCCAATTAAAGAATGGGGAACAGAGCTAAACAGAGAATTCTCGACAGAGGAATATCGAATGGCAAAGAAACACTTAAAGAAATGCTCATCCTCATTAGCCATCAGGGAAATGAAAATCAAAACAACCCTGAGATTTCACCTTACACCCACCCATCAGAATGGCCAAGATGAAAAACTTAAGTGACAACACATGCTGGAGAGGTTGTGGAGAAAGGGGAACCCTCCTCCACTGCTGGTGGGAATGTAAACTGGTACAACCACTCTGGAAATCTATCTGGTGCTTTCTAAGACAATTAGGAATAGTGCTTCTTCAAGACCCAGCTATACCACTGCTAGGTATATACCCAAACTTTGCTCAAGTACACAAAAGGGATACTTGCTCAACCATGTTTATAGCAGCATTATTTGTAATAGCCAGAACCTGGAAACAACCCAGATGTCCATCAATGGAGGAATGGGTACAGAAATTGTGGTATTTTTACACAATGGAATACTACTCAGCAATCAAAAAGGAGGAAATCATGAAATTTGCAGACAAATGGTGGGATCTAGAAAAGATCATTCTAAGTGAACTATCCCAGAAGGAGAAAGACAAACACGGTATATACTCACTTATATAGACCTATAAAATATGACAAACATAATGAAATCTATACACCTAAAAAAGATAATCAAGAGAGCAGACATGGGGTAAGATGATCAATCCTAGTTTAGAAAGACAGATGGATGTCCATTGAATGTATGACAGGACTCTCCTGTGCGCATCTGAAAGACTCTAACTAGCAATGTTTTCGAAGCAGATACAAAGACTCATGACCAAACTGTCCACATAGTACAGGGAATCATATGAAAGAAGGGAAGTAAGTATGATGGGAAAAGGCTAGGAGCGCCACAAGGACCAAATATATCTGGGCACAGGGTCTTTTCAGAGACTGACATTCAACCAAGGACCATGTATGGATATAACCTAGAACCTCTGCTCAGATGTAGCCTGTGGTAACTCAGTAACCAATTGGCTTCCCATAGTGAGGGGAACGAGGACTATTTCTAACAGGAACTCAATGACTGGCTCTTTGGCCTCCCCACCCCCCAAGGGAGGAGCAGTCCTGTTAGGCCACAGAGGAGGACTTTGCAGCCAGTCCTGAAGATACCTGATAAAACAGGATCAGATGAATGGGGAGGAGGTCCCCCCCATCAGTGGACTTGGAAAGGGGCACGGTGGAGATGAGGGAGGGAGGGTGGGATTGGGAGGGAATGAGGGATCAGGACACGGCTGGGATACAGAGTTAATAAAATGTAACTGATAAGAAAAAAATAAAATTAAAAAAAAAGAAATTTTTTCACTAAAACCAGGAACAGTAAGAATATCCACACTCTCCATATCTATTCAATATAGATCAATAAGATAACTGAAGAAGATCAAAGAGACACAAATAGGAAAGGGAGAAGTCTAAGTATCTTTATTTGCAGATGATATAATAGTGTGTATAAAAAAATAAACAGAAAAATTCTACCAAGAAATTTCTACAGCTGATAAAAAAACTTTCAGCAAAGTATCAGGATACAAAACTAACATCCCAAATAAGTAGCATTCCTATACACAAATGACAAAAAGACCAAGAAGGGAAACAACACCTTTTCACAATAATCCTACCCAGGTGTGTTACAATGAACCACAAAAATGGCCAGCATGGCAAGATATACTTAAGAGTGTATGTTAGTTAAGGCTACTATTGCTGTTATGAATCACAATGACCAATAAGAAGTTGGGGAGGGAAGGGTTTACTTGACTTATACTTTCTTATTACTATCCATCACTGAAGGAAGTTCCTAAAGCCAGGAACTCAAACAGGGTATGAATTTGGAGGCAGGAGTTGATGCTGAGGTCATAGAGGAGTGCTGCTCATTAGCTTGCTCCCATAGCTTATTCAGCCTACTTTCTTATAGAACCTAGGACCACCAGCCCAGGGATGGCACCACCCACAATTGGCTGGACCCTCCCACCTCAATCACTAGTTAAGAAAATGCCCTTCAGGTGGATGACATTTTACTATGTCCATAAATCAGTGTCTTGCTCACTCATCATCAGAGAAGCTTCCTCTTGCAGCAGATAGTAACCAAAACAGAAACCCACAATTAGATAATGGGCTGAGAGTGAGAGACTTCAGAATACTCATTTCTAATAGGATGTCTTTATCAAATTCCTCCTCTCAGGTCTTAGGGTACTATGCAGAAGAGGAGGAAGAGAGATTGTAAGAGCCAGTGAAGATGGATGACACTAAGCAAACAGTATCTTCCAGACACAACAGGACTGATACACGGATAAACTCCTAGAGACTGTAGCTGCAGGCACAGGGCAAACACAGGCTAAGCCAGATGGTGCTGACAGGGGAAAGTGGGCATGAGCTCCCATCCCGAACAAGAATCTATCTCCAATTCGCAACCACTTGCAAAGAGAAAAGCTAGTTTTCTCCAGTGGGGTCTCCCTGGGTATATTAGGTATATAGAACACACATAAGGGTAATGTTCTGCCTGGCTGGAGATGACCAACATAAGAAAATGCAATGTTTATGTGTGGAGTAGGCATGTCCCGTATTGTTATGTTTGGTTTTTGTTTTGTTTTTTGGTTTTTCGAGACAGGGGTTTTTTGGCATAGCCTTGGCTGTCCTGGAACTCACTCTGTGGACCTAGAACTGGCCCAGAACTCACAGAGATCTGCCTGCCTCTGCCTCCCCAAGTAATGGGATTACAGGCCTGTACCCCAACACCTGACTGGATTTCTGGTTTTGTTTTGTTTTTTAATCTCACTCATCTTTTGCTTGCATAGTGTGGATTATGACTTTGTGTTTTTATGGGATGTGTGTGTGTGTGTGTGTGTGTGTGTGTGTGTGTGTGTGTGTGTGTCTGTCTGCTGTCTGTCTGTTATTATGCTTTTCCTTTGTTGCTTTTTTTTCAAATTCTAGTTTGTTGGTTTGTTTTATTGCCTGTTTGCATACTAAATTGAGGGAGAGAAAGAGGTGGAGTTGGATGGATGAGGAGGTATGGAGGATCTGGGAGGAGATGGGGGAGGAAAAACTCTGATCAGAATATATTGTATGAAAAACTTCATTTTAATAAAAATATAACAACATTAACAGATCTCTTTAGGATTGTTACATGGATTAAGTACATTAAAAGGTTACATATATAAGCATTTAGGACAGTGTTATACACATGACAAATGCAAAATAAATGTTCACTGTCACACTCTTTTTTTAATACTAAATATACATCATCATGGCATAGGCATTTTGCTCATCTTTCAGTTTTAGCATATGTACTGATTAATTGAGCACTTGGCTATTGTCACTTCTGACAGTATCTCTCTGCTCATATTTTGACAGTGTTCATAAAGACTAAAATGACCTCTACATCTGCACCCCAAGGACGCCTCTTCTTCATGTCACGATAACTTAGCCCGAGTTTAATTCCTTTTGCTTTGCTCACTCTTACAGCACAAGCCATGTCTCCAGTACCATGACCCTCAAAACTGCTGTTAGCAAGTCCAGGGGCAACACTTGTCATGTTTCTGATGGGATGTCAACCCCCTCCGGTCTCTGTCTCTGGTAATATTAACATCAACTGGATTGTGTACTCAGGAGGAAACACAGAAATAAATGTTACCTGGTGTGCAAACATGTTTGAGTGGAGATTTCTAACCTAAGGTGTGTTTCTCCGGAATCTTTCCACGTGTCCCTGGAACGTTTTATTCCCCTCGTGGTCTGTTATTGATCTATGGCTCTTTAAACTGCTTTTGTGATTTCGATTTGAAAGAGCAGATGAGACATATACACTTAAAGATTATAGTCATGGAGGGTGACAGTCAAGAGAAGCCTCTTGCTAACCACGCGGAGGCCCTACGAGGATTGTCCCTTGCTCGTACATTTCTGAGCAACCTGGTGACAGGAGGTCTTCCAAACACTAAGGGGCCAGTTAAGACAGAAGCAAACACTCTGCATGTGATTTTTCGGGCCCCTGCTGAGACAAAACTAGAAAGCAAGTGTCCAATACGCTCATACTTCAGCGTTTGCAATCTGAGGACTTTGGAAATCGGATTCCGTGGACCTGAAGCGCACCCGTCAGTGCCACTTCCCAAGCTGTGCCTCACCTCAGGGACAAAGTTCGGTGTGTGTCCTGAGGCTTGGCAGATGTTCTTCCTTTTCCTCCAAGCAGAAATTCGTGGCTCCTTGGTTTGGAAATTCAATCCCAGAAGCTGCGGAGAAATGGTGTACCTGCTCTAGCCAGTCCTGGCAGACCGTGCTTTAATCTACTGCCCCCTGGTGGCTGGGCCAGTGCTGCATTTCTTTTAAGTCTGACCATTGAGGAGTGCGTATTTTCTGTTCATTGGCGCACAGATGTCGGTTCAAAGCCTGAGTCTCACTTGTCCCTACGTGGCATTTCCTGTTGCTCTAGGATCTGTAACTGGCCTGAATGTCTGTAGACGCTCATTTAACTGATGGCATTTCCCTGCTCTGGGGCTATTTATCTTTGTTCCATTTCACTGGCCTTTCTAACCTCTTTTACAGACCTTTAGTACAGTCCCCGGTATAATACCTCCTACTAATTTCTCAAGTTTCTAGGAAGCTGGCTTCTACCTACGGGCTCAGAGCCGGCTTAATTCCCACCCCACAGTTGCAGCCAAGACTCTAGAGATTTGTTCTAGTCTAGTGAGGTAAGGCAGTGGCAACAGACTAACGCAAGCATGGCTGTCACTGACCTCCTCTACTTTTCCCGGAACAACTCCAATTTCCTCTGCTCGTGGATCCTTACTGACTATGTCCATTTTAAAAAAAAAATGTTCATCTTGTTGTTCACCAGGGACTTCTTGAGGCTTCCTTAGTTGACCTTCAGCCATTAATCTCAAACCAATCAACAGAACACTGCAAAACATAGCCTGGGAGCTCTGGATCCACCCCCACCCCACCCCACCCCCCAAAAAAGTTTCCTTACAAGCCAGAAACAGCAACCATCTTCCCAGTCAAAAAAAAAAAAAAATACTATATCCATCTTGAGAACAACGTGTCATCTGAAGGCTTTGCTTGAAAAAGCAATCTTTATCCAAAGTTTGGCTACGAGTCTCAGTATCTCCCTCGATACCCTGGTGGTAGAGTCTTTCAGAGGCCCTCTGTGGAAGGCTCCTGTCCTGTTCCTCATCTTCTCCTACTTGCGATGTCTATCCTGCTTGCCCTTTGGAATGGGGATTGAGCATCTTTGTTGATTATAATCTATCCAAGACTGAGCAATGCAGGAGGGACCCGACTTCCTCATCCTGCAAGGGAAGTATTTTCCCTCTTCTCTCTCCTTTTAACCCGCAGTTTCCCCACCAGCAACTATCTCTCTAGCTGTTGACCTCAGCTTCCGGTTGCTAGATGCTCTTTACTTTCTTGCTTTCTTATTGATGTCTCATGGCCTTCTCACTATAAGAGGTAAGATCACCTGAAGATATAATTTCTTAAGTGATAAGAGATTGAGTCCATTCAACTCTTGAGTCAGCTCTTATCTGGACACTTTTGATCAATTCATAACCTAAAAATGTACTATAGACTCCAAGTGCGACCTGAATATTTTATGTGATTACTAACACTGAACAGTTCCTCCTCTTTTGATGCAGCTCTAAAGCTCCTGGGCTTCCCTCTTAATCCCTTCCAAACATCTACAACTCTCCCTCTCTGCTACATTCCCCACTTAAGTCTATTTTACAGAACGACACATATGTACAGTAAGGCGCTACAAGGAACACCCCTGTATGTTTCTATTTCGTGAGGTTCTATTGTGCAAAATGTCTGTTTCTCACACTGAGGTAATGACACCATAAATCCTAATATTCATTTCCGCATAATTACAAAGCATAGATGATACTACTATACTGAGTAACCGCTTTTAGCTTTGTTCAAGGTATTGCAATTGAGAACAATGCTACTGCTAATTCATAGGAGCTGTTCATGCTCAATAGCTAAAACATAGCTGAATCTCATTTAGAGTTTTCTATATTATACCATACTAATAAAAAAAGAACAGGCTGACCACAGGATCGTTGAAGCGTTATATAGATCTTGACTGTGAATTACATTAGAGGTTTGCACAAAGCTCTACAGGAATTGTCCTAAAGGAATTTGTGTGCATCTCCATTTCCCCCACCTGTTCCGTTTCCAGGCTAGGGTTCCTCACTCTCCGGACTCCCTTCCTGCCTCTCATCTCCCTTCGCCTTGGCAGGCAAAACTACAGCTCTCAGCCCATGGTTCTCCATTCATTGCAATCCCCGAAGTGCAGACTTTGCTTTTTTGTCCAGAGTTCTTTTCCGCTATCACTCGGCTATCGTGGGAACTCAACTGAGTACAAATATCAAGTCCACGGCTTGTTAAGTTTTCATTTTATAAAGCATTCAATAATTCTCTTATCACTAATCATCTGGATTGTTTTCAGTCACTTCCTCTGGACAACACTTTCTGATTTTAAGCTACAAAATCAATTTAAGGTGATCCAGAAAAGGAGAAAGAACCATACCAAATAGTTGGCAACAGATTTGCTGTCTAAATGAAAATGCTTTTTAAAGCTACTTTGGATCCATAAACCATATTAGACCATGGTGATTATATATCACTTACTATGTTTGTGTTTTAACAATACAGAAACTCTCTTGCCTTATTGAGATCTACAATGATCTTTGTTCACTGATAGTAACACCTACACACAGTATTTAGGGATGTCTGTCTTGAGTGCTGCATTGCTACTCTCAAGAGAATTTCACAGCCCTGAGGGTCAGTTTTCAAAGACCAATGAATCTTGTCAGAGTGGGCTGAGAGTAGGGTCTGAGAAGAATGCTAAAGACTTTGATGGATTATCACTGAAACTGAACTGTGCTGAAAAGTTATAAATCATCAACTTCCTTTAGGCTTAGATAGCACTGATTACTAGATAGATCATCAAAGTCACCAAGCTGTCCTGAGTCCTAAACACTCATTTTTTTAAAAGACATCATCAAACAGAAATGTAAACAAGGCTAATACACATTCCAGGCATAAGAAGTTCGGGCACCCCTCATCTCAGCTAAATGATAAACAAATAATGAGTTACATGTAAATCAAGAATGTTGTCAAAACATTGCCCTTTTAATCCCGGATAAATGATGGAGTTTATAGAAGGAGGTTTTTGAGGGTCATGGAGGATTGTTTAAACATACATGGAGAGTGGCTTAAGTGCTAATCCATTGCCGTTTGTGTATACTGCATTGCTATCATCAGCCTCTGCTGCATAAAATTGCCTCATCATTTTATAAATCTGCAAAGCTAGTCAAAACTCATGCTTACTGGGAACAAATTTTTCACATTAAGCTTGAAAGCTTTAACCTCTCTTTTACATATACATCCTGACACAGTTTTGAAACTCTAGGCTCAAGACATGAAGAAGTTTAAAGCACTTCATAACTTTCATGAGCGTCACTCTCCATCCAACACTCAAAGATCTAACAGTACAGAAATCCTTCCACATCAAGATGTTTCACAAGATACTTTGTAAATGAATCTGGGTTCTACTGAAAGCTGGTACACATCTGCTTTGCTTTTCCAGTGAGGAACGCAATATGTTGATGGTCCTAGTCCAAACCCATTTTGCAAGCAAGAAGGAAATGCAAAATGTTGAGCTAATTGCTAAGAGGAAATCCATATGTGTTGTTTGCTTTCCATGAAAGGACAGGTCCTCTTGCTGCTTAATTGATGAAATGCTATACACAAAACTGACAGTGATTAATACCATTCTGTGATGCCATTTTAAGATCTGTGAATGTAATACTTTAGAATATGTTCTTTGACATTTACATTGCTATTTGCTGGGTATAAAATCTAGTTCTTGCCTTAAGCATTTATATTGGGGGAAAATGTTAAGTAATTTTAAATGGCAATATCTTCCTAAGGAAGCAATCTTTAAGAAACCACTCACCGATTGCTTTTTTGCCCCTGATTTCCCTGTTAAAAACAAACAGTACGTTAAAAATTCACCTAGAAGCATTTATCTAGCACCTAGAGGGTATCTTAAGTAATTTCCCCTTGATGATCTCTTCCCACAGAGAGACTTGAGGCATGGATTCCAAGTTAAGCCGCAGGTGCATACAGGAAAATGAATGCATTCTCCTCACACTTTTCCATCCATGCTCCTCACCCCACAGATGTGACATGTAGCTAGGAAGTCTGTGTTCCATTGAGTTCCAAGACAACACACAATGCTTCTCACATTTCCTTGTTTGATATAATCTCAGGAGGAGGTAAGGTTCAAGCCTAGGTTTTTCCTTGTAATTTCCAACATTCTTCAAAGACTTCACAGTTTATTACACTTAAGCTTCCCATACTTGCCTGGCCTTCGCACAAGACTGCCATCCTGAATCACTTATGTCTAAAAGAAAGCATTTTCTCTCTTACATCTGCTTTAAACATTATTCCTGATATCACAAATATCCAGAAACCAGACAGACACACACATTCAGAGACAGAGAATATTAATGGCCTTTGATAAGAAGAATCAGTATTCCCTGTGTTTCTCTTGGAGATGAAGGCAGGCAACATACATGCAAATATTATTTCTTTTTAGTAGACGAGCAGGTGACTGCAATGAAAAGAGAAAGCAAGATGACATTGGTACAGAATTAGAAAGGCAAAGTTGCAAATATAATAGTTGGCACTGGCCTTCGTGTCATGGAGTCTGTGGTGAAGTCGCTCTACTTGAAAGGGCCAACACTTACTACGCCACAGAATTTGAGTCCAGAATTTCAAGACTAAGGAGTTGAAAATCAATATTTGTGTATGAAGTTTCCCCACTTTTTAAGTGATAACAATTAAAACAAGTAAGGAAAAAAAACTTACCCATTTAGTTTTATAATAAACAATCACATTGGTGAAACAGATCCAGGCTAAGGGCTGATAATTTGTATCCATGGTTTTGGCTAGGCTTAAAAAAATATCCTTTTCTTTTTTTTTTTTTTTTTAATTTTAGTTGGGGCACAAGGTTCATTATTATTTAAATTAAAGTTTGGAGTTTTTATTTATTTATTGTGCATATGTATTTATTTAGTATACACACACACTCTCACACACACACACATTCCATGGGGTATTGTGGCCAAAAGGACAACTCTCAGAAGTCATTTCCCTCCTGTCACCTTATGGGATCCAGGGATCAAAGCTAGGTCATCAGGTTTGTGGGCAAGCACCTCTCCATCCACTGAGCAATTATACAGATCTTGTAGGCCCGAAAGTAAGGTTTAGCTGCTGTGAGTTTTTAAATAATGAAATCTGGATTTTTGTTACAAATGTGTTGCGATGTTTCTTGCGAAACTCTACACAAACCCAGAAGAAACTGATTCCATTTTCACCTATCATCTGTCTTGAACACAGAAGGACTGGAATCATGATATCCAGCATAAATGCAGATAAGCAAACTACATATCAGTTCACCTTCATCCACTAATCGCTTCAACTACCCAGAAGTCCTTCAAGAGAGGTAACAATTCCTAAACAAAGATGTAAAACAACTCAAATTGTAATAATAGTAAAATTCAGAAAAGATAGCACAATGGCCCATTAAGCTCTTTAAGATTGGAGGAGTAGAAGATTAATGTATGGGCAGTAAAAGGCGGTGACATGACTGCTTTTTAAGCAACTGAACAACTGCATAGGTTGATGGAATTCTGTGTTTTCATGGGCCACCAACCTACTGAGACCTCCCCCTCTTCCCGATGGTTGTACATGAATGACTGCTTAAGAATCACAGTGGGCTTGCGTTTCCTGCTACAACTTGCTTTACTGCCATAATATCTCTGATGTTCCCATCCCATACACAGACACATACACGCACGAACATGAGTGAGAGAGAGAGAGAGAGAGAGAGAGAGAGAGAGGTGATTTCACCCTACACACATTCTAAGTTCAATGAAGGGGCAACCAACTTTGCAAGAGCAAGGAAGAGTTTTCTGTGCTGGTTGCAGCTCTATTCTGAAGACGCTGACCAAGGGGAAAAGTCAAATCCTCCATTCAAAACCCTTTCCCTACTAATAGGAGGGCCAAAATCTGCCAGTACTTTGTGGCATCCCCCTTCATGGTTTGTCTTTGGCAGATCAGTATCAAACCAAATAGTTATAGGCCAACATTTTTTTTTTTTTAAATAAAGACCAAGAGCTTCATGCCTGCTGGTGAAAACTTAAGCAGGCATGCGGGTAACATGAGTATGACAAGCTGGCAGCCCACAGTCTTTTTGAAGTAAAGAGCAAACAAGTTGGGGATTTTTATAATGTAGGCTTTGTCCAGTAATGCAGCCAGAAGCTTTACCAATACAGCTGCTTCCAAAACCCAAAACACATGGGAGCGAGAGCATCTCAACTTAAAGCAAACAAGAGTTACAGCCAGCACAGCATTCCCAACAGCTGAAGGTCGGGCAGGCTCTGCCACTAAAAATAAAGAAGAGGCTGGACACTGCACTGCCCCCTGGGCAGACCGAAGGGAAAGGTGCTGGACAATCACAAACCGTAAAAAGAACAACTGAAAATCCCGTGCTCAGCCACAACCGCTCTGGGGGCGGACTGTGGGGGTCAGAATGACAGCTGGCAAAGAGATGTCAATCATGAATGTGATGCTCAAAGTAAATGAATAGAAACTACAGCTATTTCCTGTGAAATGGGTAGCATCTATAATCCCCTACTCCTTCTCCTGGCCACACATGTGCATGAACACACATGAATAAATTCAATTACCAGTCAAAGGTTAAAAGCTGTCTCCAGTTTTTGTTACTCTTCTCACAATCATTTTTCCCAGCTAGCTCCCTTTCAGGGAGGCATTGCCCTAATCACATACCAGTGTCCAGCCCAGTTAAGATTGAACCTTCAGTAGCTACTCTAGGCACCCTTTCATTTCTATTGCATTAAAAAAACAAAGAACCAGCGTTCAATCACATTCTATTTTAATGCTAGATGGTAAACTGTACAAATGGTAAGTTGATACTTTCTTAAATGGTATCTTGTGAACCACTGTGAGCCTAAAATTCTAGGATTCTCTTCAGCTGAGAAAGCGCTCTGAGTTCTTCTGTGATGAACTCAGAGAATGCTCTCTATCACTGAAAAGGAAAAGCCTCAGTTAGGGGTTGCCAAGGGCTTGAAAATCCTTTAGTCTACCAGACACCTAAATGATACATGCTAAAGGTGGATAGATAAGGGGGGGGGGCGTGCAGGGTCATTTCAGCCAGAAGTACATCCTTCAACCTGAGACATAATTTGTGTTCCTACATCTATATGATAGATTCCCCATTACAGTAATTACTATGAATTATAGATAAGCGCTCTGTGTGTAATGGTCTGCTCTCCATTTCCTACAAATCAAATTACTGAGGCTTATATTGGATTGTGGACATATTTAGAAAATCCTTTTATAGTTGTTTGTTAATTTTCCTTCTGCCAAAACCTCCAATCTCCCTTTGACCAGATGGCCCATGTGGGAGCTCTCACCATAGAAAGGGATCGGTGCAGGGCGAAGGACTGACAGAATTCTAAAGTCACCAATGAGGGAAATAATTGATGTCTAATAAGTCCATCCTGACAGGGAAATGCATGAGGTTCTCCGCATGTAGGCATGTGTCAAGTGCTCAGAAAACACAGAATGGCTCCTCTAGGTTTTATTCCAAAGAGACGATAAAGAAATCTGGTGTCTACTGAGCAGTGCTGCTAGCCTGCCTCTCACGCCATGACTGCTTCCGGCCCCAGGTGTTTGGTTAGGTGTATAAAGCTTGCCGTTTCAATGGAGAAAGAGCAGGGCACAAATTATATCTGTGCTCCACTCCTATCGTGGAGAATAAACTCTAATGTGTTCTAATGACTTAATTTCCTCATCAGGCCTGAGTCAGGGTACCTTGGCCAGCACAGGTATGATAATGTAACAATGATATGTTACGTTTATAACTGAAGGTGGGAAGCATGCCAGTTACATGTAATACTTTCAAGGGTACAGAGTTACAAAGACCAGAACTGCGAAGGGAAATCCTGAAGGCTCCTACCCTGCCCTGCCTGTAATTACCACATTGGAAAAATAATTTATTACTATCCGAATTTCTATCCTTTCCTCCAGCATGATTGCATATGGGACAGCTAGTTGTGACAGGAAATACATGTTGCTGTGTTATTAGTGGCTAGTAAAAGTGCCCTGTAATTAAAAAAAAAAAAATGATAACATGTACTGAGCACTCACTGTGGGCAGAGGCCTGCTGCGTTTGATCACCTCAAGAATCTAATGGGGTTGGTGGTACAGTCACTCCCACAGAGAAGGGAAGGAATGCTACTGAAAGAGTAAATCTGCATTATTAACTTGACTGGATTGAGATGCGCCTAGATTCATAGACACCTCACACGGTCTTGAAAGCGTGTGAGGACACATCTAGAGCAGAGCAAAGTGAATTAAAGGGAATAAAGAAGAAAGCTCACGGGCCCAAGCCTTCTTTCTCTCTCTCCTGCCTGGCCGCTAAGAGGTGAGCAGCTCACAACCACCAACACCATAGCCACTTTCTTACATTTGCCCTTAAAACTGACTCAAACCCAGGGAATGTAGTTCTAGAGCTCACACACTCAAACCCTTCACACAGCAGCTTATAGGCTATGGTGTATAAATAAACTTTATTCCCATTTTTCTCCAAACATGCTGTCCAGTAGCTCTCGATGGTCAAGCTTGGGCCTACTTAGGGCAGAAGCCCACGGTGGCGACAAGGCTGTGGTTCCTCACTCCTTTCTCAGTTTGAACACATCTGCTTCAGGCTCTTTGCACGCCACGTTCAGCCATAAATTTTCTTTTGCCGAATAACTCTGAATCTTTAAATATTTTGAAATCCACTGATCTTGGAACACAGGTCATAAACTGCTGAGCCATGTCCCAAATGCAGCCTGAAAAAGTCCTTGTCTGATCCCGAAGATCCTGTTTTGCTTTGCTTTCATTTAAATTCCACATCAATATTTAATATTGGGGATCTTTTGCCTAAGTCTTGGTTCCCTTTTGAAAGATCAGAAGTGTAGAAATGAAAGACATCCCATAACAACCACTGGGCAGCTAGGTCCCTACATGATCCATGCACACAGTAGCTCATCAGTTTCCACCCGCTCCTGTCGGTCAAACCCTTGCTTGACTCCAACAAATAATGGAATTTACAGTCTCTAAATCATCTTTAACGTTTTTCCCAGTTGTATGTATTGCTACCTCTGTACACCTCTGAAAACTTTTCTTGATGTTATATTAGTGTTCCCCAGAGACTGCTGGGGCCTTGATTCCCCCTTTCACCAGGCCATATGAGTAAATGTGGACACACCTGAGCAAACTGTCTCCTACGTTAACTGAGGTTCAGTAAGTGTCCGCTATATTTGACAACGGCTTTCTGTATTTCAGCACCCACAAAATGCTTGCATCTCACTAAGTAATATCTTTTGCGTAATTGTATAAGTAGTACATGTGTGTATACGTGTTTATGTGTATATGCACAAGTGTGGGCGCACGTGTGTGGGGATCCACCTGCCCGTGTGAACGCATGCTTGCAGAAGCCAGGGGTCAATCTTAGTGTCTTCCTCAATAACTCTTCGCCTTGATGTTTTAGTTTGTTTGAGAATTTTATATGTGTGTATATAGTATTATTTTAAACGCATTCCTCTCTCCCTCTCCCCAAAGTTCTGCTTTATCCCTCCACCACTATGTCAGTGCTCTTGCTTTAAACCACGGAGTCTATTCACTGCTACAGCTGTGTGCATAGACGTGGGACAGTCTATCGGAGTGCGGGGCAGCCTCTCGGGGACCGCATCCCTGAGGAAAACGGGCTCGTCTTCCCCAGAAGCCTGATTACTGAAGGTGTTCACTTTACTTTTATTTATGTGCATGTGTGTCTGTCTGCTTGACTGAATACTGTATTGTGCAGGTGTCCTCCCAAGCCAGAAGATGGTGTTAGACGCCCTGGAACCTGTTATAGGGAATAGTTAGCCACCAGATTTGAGAGCTGGAAACTGGCCGTGGGCCCTGTGGAGGAGCACCAAGACATCTTAGCTGCTGGGGTAAGGCTTCTTTCTACTCTACCTGTCCTATTTTTTGAGACAATGCCTCTCAGTGAACATGAAACTTACCAGTTCTGCTAAACTACCTCACCAGCAAGCCCCAAGGATTGTGAGTGTTTTCTCAGCAAGCATTTTTACCTTGGACCCCATTTTATTGAAGATGCTTGCACCGTCAATCTCTTATCCCAATGGAATACATTTCTAATATTTTGTTATCAAGTATGCCAGGTAGGTCTGGGAGAAACTTAGTGGTTGATTGAAGGACTCTTTTGGTAAAGAATAATCACTTTGGTTACCTTAATGAGTTAGAGTTAGTTAGAAGGCTGAAGTGGGGGTATTGTGGAACCTTCAAGCATCCTTGAGTCTGGTGCATTGGGGAATAAGAAAAATCTAATATGGTTCCTGTGACTCTAGCCTTATTGACTCAGTGCCAGCAGGAACAGTGTTGGCCTCCTGACTGTGAGTCCAGTCTTCTGGCTGCAGTTATTTCTCTCACTCATACCTAATTAGCCACCTACCATCTTTATCCCCACATTTTTTTTCCAGTTCTACTAACTCATAAGTTCTGTTTACTTACTCCATCAGTTGATTCATCTTTCTTGCTGCCACAAGGCCTCTTCTTGTGGTTCTTTTTAGCTTATGCTCCCTCCCAAAACCAAATAATTTACTCCCTCCCCAGATGCCCTAGTTCAAATTCCTGAGTGAGGACATCTGACCGAACTAATCACCATTTTGCCTGTTTGGGCAGTTTTTATGCCAAACCATCTCATAGGACACTGGCCAGGCCAGGGACTGGTTAAGGATAGGACCACCCTGGACCAGTCAAATATGTCTGGAAGAAAGGGACACACAACCACCCAGAGTGGCTGCCACAGCCCACTTGTGGGTAAGATGCTTCCATTAGATGAAAGCTATTGGGACGTCAAGCACCACAATGAAGCTGACCAATAGAATCTTTAGACTTCAATTCAAATCATGACAGTGTCTCCACTTCTGAGGGTGGTTTCCATCTGGAAATGAAACAAAAGCTACAGCGACATTGCTCTAACATTCCCACTGCTGTGGGCTTTTCAGAAGGCGACATCAGAGGACCTCTGTGGGTTCTTTTCTCTTTGATGACAATTCACTCTAACTCAATGAAACAATCCCTCATATACATGGGCCTCAATTGTTTGAGGGCTACAACAATGAACTCTTTCTATGCATTATTATCTTGGCTTAAACTCCAGTAAGTTATACCAGTCCCCACACCTCTTCATCCAGACCATTCCCATGGCTTAAAATGTCATCTACATGATAAGGATTCTCAGCAGTATCGACCTTCCTCAGCTCTCTCCTCTAAATTCCCTGGCTATGTTGCCCATTTCCACATAAATATTTCATAGTAATTTCATACTTCTTCAATGCCACTAAAATTCATCATGTCCCAATTAATTTCACCTGCTTTCTCCCCAGTTAAATGACTCTTCCTCAACTATCTACTTGCCCACATAACAAATTCAGCTGTCACGCCTCATGTTTGCTCCTAGTCCTACATCCTGTTGATCACTGCCATTTCTGTTGAATAGTACTTCAAAAGTACCTTGTACCCTTGCCTCTTAGATATTGCTTCTGCTAGGGTGAACTCTTTTTCAATTCCACAAAGTCAATGCTCTTTGACACCTTTAGTGCCTTGAATAACAAGTATTTCTTCTGACAATATTCCTGGACACATCCAAATCCTATATTCATTTTGTCCTTTTCCTTTAACTTCTTCAAGTCTCAGGTAAGGGTCCCTTCCTTAAGGAAGCTATTCTGGGGGGTCAGAAAACCTTTATTCTTGCCTCAGTCTATGTGTTCTTTGCCACATGGCTTTTGGAGTTACTGTTCTTCTGTATTCCCACCTGAAGAATTTCCTGTTTCTAAGAGTAGATGCATACCACCTTTCTGAAGCCTGTTTTCCAGGGCCAGCACATACACTGGCTTAAAGCAGATCCTCTATGAAGCATGAGCTACATGCACAGAATAGCTTTAAAAAAAAAAAGAGCAGAAACAACAAAGATTTGTTATAACAAATGTCTTACTCATCAAGACCTCTGTGCCTTTACTGTACTTTTCTTCAAAATATACCCAGAGAAAAAAGTAATGATTTTGATAAAATTTCAGAGACAACTGGAAAGAGCTGACGACATGGATAATCCTAAACACAAAACACTAAATAATATTTTTAAAA
Organism: Psammomys obesus; assembly: GCF_907164565.1. Taxonomy (NCBI): domain Eukaryota; kingdom Metazoa; phylum Chordata; class Mammalia; order Rodentia; family Muridae; genus Psammomys; species Psammomys obesus. The sequence continues at coordinate 3,218,937 of NW_026596100.1, read as the reverse complement.
AGATGCAAAACTAAAACTGAGATTCAAGTCACACTTTCCGATAAATCAGCTTGTATAACAGAGTAAATATTCTTATTTAAATGTTTCCTAGCCAAATTCTAAAGACAGCAGCATGCCAGCCCTTGAGAATTACAATACCTCCCCCCCCCCCATGTTGTATACTAATTCATACTTCTGAAACTCAAAAAATCCAATAAGGAATAACAAATAACGGAGTGTTTGAAGAAAAGTTACAAATTATAGTCATATGTCATAGTCCAAGCAAATGGCAGCCAAACTTTCCTATATAAATTAAAGAATTCTCTTAAGATTTCACAAGATGTAATGAAAGAAAAATCAGCAAAAAGAAATTCATTTCGTCACCCAACTAATATAATATATTGGGAAAGGACTCATGTTTAAACTGTTACAGGTGAGTGAGTTTTTCCAGAAGTGCAATTTTAATAAGGCAAAATGCCACTAAGATATTAAAACTAAATTTAAAATTTTGTGAATTGGGTTAACACCCTCAGTGCAAAATGATGCTAGTATCACAGACTTTAAATAATGATTCTCCACTAGCAATAATAAAACATTTTAAAAGAGAACAAAAGCAAAATACAGCCAGTCAATAGAATATTTAGGGGAAAAAAATCCATTCAATATACTAAATCTATAAACCAGTAATGAAGAATGTCCTGTTGAGGTGACCCTCCTGTTGTTTGATGAATTTGTTGCCATAGATATTGTTGTTAGTTGCTAGTAAGCCCAAAGTTATGGCTTTGAGAAAAAGGCACAAAATGGCAAATCCATGCTTTGGGGTTAGACTTTTGCATTTGACTGCTAAGAACAAACCTAATATTCCAAGATAAAATTGTGTTTGTTATTAGAGTGACAATCATTTTTAATCCTTGCTCTCTCTCCAACCCTTTCACAGAGGAGAAGACAGAGTAAAATGCTGATGGGGACCAACTTAAAAAGAAAATATGCAGCACCGCAGCACCTAAATCTGTAGCCTGAGGTCCTTGTGGAGGAGAGTGAGTAAATGAATTAGATTGCCTTGGACCAAATGAAGGGTTACTATTTGTGAGCAGATGAAGTGAGAGCTTCTCTTGCCTCCACCCTCTTTAGGTCAGGCAGGAGGGTGTGGGTCTGACAGCAATGCTTCCCCTTCTCCACCAGGATAAACTGCTTCTTCCAAGGATCCTCCCATGCAACGATGTGGGTTCATCATTTGCATATGGTTTTACACTGATCTCAAGTTCAAAAGCAAGTGTATTTTGCAGCAGTCTGATGTAGAAATTCTAAATGTTCACAGAATAAAAATAAACTTGTTCTGGCAAGGCCATTTGGGGATATTACTAGGCATCTTTGGATCGTATTGAGGAATAAGTGAGCATTCATTTGTAGCCATCCTTACGATACTACCTCTGTCTGCATTGTTATTATGCGTAGAGCTGCTTTGGGGCTCCATGCTGGTCTTTTCCATTTTGCTTTTTTTTTTTTTTTAAGTCCATCTAAGACCTCTTTTGTCTTTATTTTTTCTTAAATCAAGGAAAGCAAAACTCCAAAAGTAACATCTCCACAGACTATACAATAACATGAAAAACGCTCAGCTTAAGTCCTTGTGAAATGTTCAGTGATCGGTGGAGTTAGACCTCTTCCAAGTCTCCCAGAGGCTGTCAAGACAGATGTGTGATATCTGTGTCTGTCAGGTGCCTCTTTAAAGTCTTACATGGTTGGCTTGTCCTTGCTCTGCTCAGAGTCATTTAAAAAATACTTTGAGAGCCAGCCATGAGAATTACAAATCATTTTTCAAAGGTATGTACAGCTCTGCAAATCACAATGAGTTTACAGGTGCACTCCTATTCTGTGTAACCTAGAGATGAAAGAGTTATCAAGGACACCGATGCTCATTGCTGCATCGATGAAAACCTCATGAATTCTAAAATTGTGGCAATAATCTCTTTCATGGAAATAGATCTATGAGGTTTTCAAGCAGAAGCCACCCGATTTCCGCCTGGATGAAGAGGCCTTATAAAATTCTATAAGGGCTGCGACAGCTACAGGGGCGGAGAGTAGAGGCAAAGATCCTCACTCCTCTGAGGAAATATGACAGTCACGCTCCTGTAGTTTAGCTCACTGAAAACTCAGAGTCACCTAGCAGAATGCTGTGCTTTTCTCTCATTTAAAGTTCAGGAAGCTTAAATGCAAAAAAAAAAAAAAAAAAAAAAAAAAAAAAAAA
>NW_026596100.1:3211285-3216613 GCF_907164565.1 Psammomys obesus | reverse complement strand
AAAAAAAAAAAAAAAAAAAAAAAAAAAAAAGAATCAGAAACATACCCACGATAACTGAGCTCACGGACATTGTGTGTGTGTGTGTGTGTGTGTGTGTGTGTGTGTGTGTGTGTGTGTGTTTTCATTTCATTAATTTATCTATTAATTTACTTTACATCCTGATTGTTGCTTATTCTCCCTCCTCTCTGCCCAGTCCCTTCCTCTCACCTTCCTTCCACTTCCCCCATCCTCCTCCCCTTTCTCCTCAGAGACAGGAGGCCTCCCATGCCTGCCTTGGCATATCAAGTTGAACTAGGACTAGGCACATCTTCTCCTATTGAGGCTAGACAAGCAGCCCAGTTAGAGGAAAGGGTCCCAAAGGAAGGCAACAGAGTCAGAGACAGCCGATGCTCCAGTTGTTAGAGGAGCCACATGAAAACTAAGCTGCAGATTTGTTACATATGTGTAGGGCGCCTAGGTCTGTTCCATGCCTGCTCTTTGGCTGGTAGTTCAGATTTTGTGGGCCCCTATGGGTCCAGGTTAGCTGATCATGCAGGCCTTCCTGTGGTGACCTTGACCTCTCTGGCTCCTTCAATCCTTCCTCCCCGTCTACCACAGGTTTACTCGAGCTCCCCCTATTGTTTGGCCATGGATCTCTGCATCTGTTTCCACCTGCTGCTGGGTGAAGGACAGTTATGCTAGGGTTCTGTCTGCAGGCATAGCAGACTACCATTAATAGAGTCAGTGTTTGGCTCTCTCCCTTGGGGTGGGTCTCAAGATGGGCCAGGCATTGGTTGGCCATTCCCTCAATTTCACTCCATCTTTATTCCTGCACATCTTTTAGGCAGTGCAAATTTTGGTCAAAGTTTTTTGTGGGTAGATTGTTGTCCCCATCCTTTTATTGCCAAGTCTTGCCTGGTAACAGGCATTTCAGGTTCCATATCCCCCATTGTTAGGAGTCTTAGCTAGGGTCAGCCTTATAAATTCCTGGAAGCTTCCATCGTCCTAGGTTTCTGGCTCAGCCAGAGCTGCCCCCACCCCACCCCCACACCACCACCTTGGGTTCTCTTTCCCAGTTATCTCTCCCTCAGTCCTCTTCACAGTTAATCCCTCCTATTTTCCTCCCCACCTCCTCTCCCACCCCATTCCCTCCCTCTATTTACCTCCAATGGCTATTTTCTTTCTCCTTCTCGGTGAGATTTAAGCATCCTCCCTTGTGTTTTCTTTGTTACTTAGCTTCTTTGGGTCTGTGGATTGTGGCATGGTCATCCTGCACTGATAAGTGAGTACATACCATGCGTGTCTTTCTGGGTCTATGTTACCTAACTCAGGATGATCTTTTCTAGTTCCACCCATTCACCTGCAAATTTCATGATTTCTTTGTTTTTAATAGCTGAGTAGTATTCCACTGTGTAAATGTACCACGTTTTCTTATCCATTCTTCGGTTGAGGGACATCTAGGTGGTTCCCAGTTCTGACTATTACGAACAAAGATGCTATAAGCATATCCTTGTGGTATGGTAGGGCATCTTTGGTTATGTCCCCAGGAGTGGAGCAGTATAGATGGATCTTGAGGTAGAACTAACTATTCCCAATTTTCTGAGAAAGCACCGGATTGATTTCCAACATGTACAAGTTTGCACAGATATTATTCTTATTGAAAAGGAAGTAAAAGGAGAAACTTTGCCTCTGACATTTTGAAAACTACACACACACACACACAGGTGGAGAGGGACTGAGAGACAGAGAGACAGAGGGGTTGCAGAGATCCCAAACAGCTGACAGTAGTTAGAGTTATACTAACTTTTCAAAGTGGAGTCTTACGTACTCACACTTACATATTTTGACCCACAGCCAAACTGCTCTACTCTGCTTCCTATTGCTGCCATCAACACCATTACCAAAATTAACTTGGGGAAGAAGAGACTTCATCTCTACCTCCACCTCACAGTCCATCATTGGGTGCAAACAAGGCAGAACCTCAAACGGGAACCAGTAGGCAGAAACCCTGGAGGACTGCTGTATACCAGTTTGTTCTCCATAGTTTCTTCACTCTACTCTCTTCTAAGACCACCTGGCCAGAGGTGGGCACACCCACACTGGGCTTAACCCTCATATCGCAATTATTTTTTTTTATCTTTCAATTATTAATCAAGAAAATTCCACCACAGGTTTGCCCACAGGCCAATCTATTGGAAGTATTTTCTCAGGGGATACTCTGTCTCACCAAATGACCCAGCTTGAGTCAGTGGACAAGAAAACCCAACCAGTACACAAACTATAATTATCAACATTGGAAGGCCTACAAACAGACATCACTGCAGATTGTCTGAATTTTATTTAACCATAACACATGTGTACACACTTCCTTCATATGAAAATCAATACTCCTTGAAGGCGAAATTCTGATTAGCACCTCTTTTTTGTGCTCATACATCTCATTCCAAAATGCTGTACATTTCAATAAATGCCATTCTCTCTTCATTTTTTCTTAACCCTATGCCATGAAAGATGCATCCTGGATTAGTTAATTATATCCTAACGTTAATTCTGTTGATGGACACTAGAAATGTGCTTTCTGTTCTCTTTAACACCTACTGCGCATACTCTGTTCATGCTGACACAGGCATGCCATGCTGGTAAAAATCCAGGAACCTGGGGCAATGGTTAGATAGATTCTTTAATATCATCCTACACTGGTAACCTCAAAATAACATAACTATTCCTCCCTGACCACAAATTACTTTCGGATCAAATATTAAGTCCCCATCCCCTTGTGATATTTTTAATGACAGACTGATTTGTCTACTTCATGATCTATAAACATCTATAACTAATTAGGACACACTGGGGCCTGTATTCACCCCCTTAAATATTTGCCCCCTTTCAACTTCTTACTGTGAACAGAGGACACTGTTTCTATGTGAGAAATCAGTACTATAGAGACCTCCCTACTCTCTCCTCATTCACCTGAACCAGCGTTCAACACTGATTACATTTAACTTGAGACTTGACTTCTGACTTGAGACCCACAAACTCACACCATGCCAGCGTCTGTTTCCAGAGTCTCCTAATCGCATATACCTGTCACATAGGAACAGTGACTATCTCCCCATCTGCAAAGCTTCATCATTGTCTTCGGATTCTTCACTGTCTGCCTCTGCCCCAGCTTTTTATTGGTATTAAAAATAATAACAAATCGAATAAATTGTAATAACTAATAATAATAATTAAGGAAAAAATAATAAAAAACAGCATGAGCAAAAGCAGCCTGGGTGAGGAAAGGTTTTTTTTTTTTTTCACTGTGCACTTAAGGTAACAATCCATCACTGAGGAAAGTCAGGACAAGGACTCAAGGAGGAAGGGCCTGAAGCAGAGGCATGGAAGAATGCTAGGTACTGGCTGGCTCCACATGTTTCTTCAGCCTATTTTCTCATACCTCTTAGGCCACCTGCCCAGGAATGGCACCTCCCATATCAATCTTTAAGCAAGAAAATGTCCTACAATGTTGACTATAGGAAATCTGAATAGAGGCATTTCCTCAACTGAGCTTCCTTTTTTCCGGATAACTCTAGCTTCTGTCTAGTTGGAAAAACAAGAACCACAAGAACAAACAAACAGAAAACAGGATAATCCTGTGTTTCAGTAGGCCTCATTCCATGCCACTTACCTTTCCATGCACTGTTTTTTCTTTTTCCCTTTCCTCCTTTCACATTCACTAGCTTGATTTTTTTTCCAGCCTCCTAGTCTTTGAATCTTCTGTCCCTTGCCCTGGAGAGCTCTGTAATACCACCACTAGCTGATCTAATGTGTATCTGGTAAATATTTCTCTCACATTTGGTGGGGTATCTGTTTTCTCTGCTAAGAAAACTCAAGATTTAGTTATTATACCCTGTACTTGTCTGCCCTCTTGCAAAATGTGATCTGGCAATTAAATGCTTATTTTTGAATAAATGAAAATTCCAGGATGATGGGATGGGTTGGTGGGTAAAAGTACCTACCACCAAACCTGGTGGCCTGAATTTGGTCACCAGAACACACAAGGTGGAAAGAGAGAACCGATTCCTACAAGTTGTTCTTAGACTGGACATGTGAGTGACGGCTCCCCCACACACACACACATGGCCACATGGACACAAAAATAAATAAAACATAATAAAACTTTATTATATTTCCCCAATTGTCCATTAAAGTAAAAGAAATAGCATTTACAGAAGATCGGCCATGAGAAAGACGGTGGCCCACATGTGATAATGTAATAACACTCTATGATTACTACATTATGAGACACCTATTGTAAAACAACTGTGTAAGCCATGGACTGAAGCTTAGATTTTCAACCAAAATTAATCAAAAGAGATGGGGAAGGACACTTCATACTCATCAAGGGAAAATTTCACCAGGAAGACATCACAATCCTGAACATCTATGCCCCAAATACAAGGGCACCCACATTTGTAAAAGAAACATTGATAAAACTTAAACCATACATAGATCATCACACATTAATAGCGGGAGACTTCAACACCCCACTCTCAACAAAGGACAGGTCAACAAAACAGAAATTAAAAAAACAATGTCTCTAACAGAGGTCATGAATCAAATGGACCTAACAGACATTTACAGAACCTTACACCCAAACACGAAAGAATTTACCTTCTTCTCAGCACCTCATGGAACCTTCTCCAAAATAGACCATATGGTTGGTCACAAAGCAAGCCTCAACAGATACAAGAAGACTGAAATAATCCCTTGTATCCTATCTGATCACCATGGAATAAAGCTGGACCTCAACAACAGAAATAGCAAAAAGCCTACACACACATGGAAACTGAACAACTTGCTACTAACTGACAGCTGGGTCAGGGAAAAAAATAAAGAAAGAAATTAAAGTCTTCCTAGAATTCAATGAAAATGAAGGCACAACATACCCAAACTTGTAGGACACAATGAAAGCAGTGCTAAGAGGAAAGTTCATAGCACTAAGTGCCTTCAAGAAGAAATTCGAGACAGCTCATTCAAGCAACTTAATGGCTCACCTAAAAACCCTAGAAAAAGAAGAAGCAGACACACCACAAAGAGTAGACAGCTGGAAATAACCAACTTCTTTTCTTATGTAGACTAAGCCTGTCTGCTTAGGGACAGCAACTGACCAGATGTAAGAGGGCTGGGCCCTCTTTGACTCCACAGACCTACCCATATCCTGATCTAAAGGAAGCAATTCCTCAGATGAGGTTCCCTCTTCCCAGGTGACTCTAGTTTTTGTCAAACTGACAAATCTAACCAACACAATGACCCAGCGGTGTGTGTGTGTGTGTGTGTGTGTGTGTGTGTGTGTGTGTGTGTGTG
>NW_026596100.1:3203463-3211275 GCF_907164565.1 Psammomys obesus | reverse complement strand
GTGTGTGTGTGTGTGTGTGTGTGTGTGTGTGTGTGTGTGTGTGTGTGAATGTATGTGTCTGTGACAGAGATAGAGAGAGATTGCTCTAGGTAAGGGGTAGAAAGTGAGTTACAGAAGACACAATCAATAACAGAAAGACAAATCTGGAGGCTCTTACAGATAATGTGAGTGGAAACATGACTGTGAAGATAGAAAAGGGTGGCCAGTGAACAGAAGTATTTCTGCAGTAAAACTGATACGCCTTACCTCCTAACTAGAGGTGGCACAGAGGTGTGCGGGCATTAAGAATTGATCGTAAATGTCTTCCTTGAGAAGATGGGTGGAGGCAGTTCCCTCGACTGAGAGCAGCAAACTAGATGAGACTCACAGGAGAGTTTATTCATGCTTTTTTTGTTGAACAGGTTGAATTTTTTAATCTTTTAGAAACACTTCTTACCACCACCATAATATGTTCTATATGCAAATTTGGAAATTTCAATATATCTTAAGTGGTTGAAGTCTTGATGTTACCTGCAGATGTAGAAAGGTTGTACAATGAGAACAGGCTGCTTAGGGCATTTCTCCTTTACACACACACATGCATTTCTTTTCACCATGAAAGCCTTTCAAAATATTCAGAATTTTACGTAAAACTTGTACTTTCCATTAATTCTCCTGAGCTTCAGATTGCCTTTGTCCTGTCATTTTAATAACATAATTACACGTAAAACACTATTATCGGTAATGTGTGTATATACATAACGCTCACAGGGCTACTCTTGTCCTGCTATACTGTGAGCCCCCTGCGCACAGGCTATATATTTCCTCTCCGATTGAATACATACATTATTCATTCACTGGATATAGTTGGTCAGCACGCTCCTTATTTACTAGGAATATATACCTCGATAGATTTTGTAAGTTTTGAGTTCTCTAGACTCACTGAGCAGTTTTAGTAACTTATGTAAATATTTTTGATTTGCACAAGTTACATATGTAACTGAAGAAAATTTAATCATATAATTCTGTCCAAATAGCAGTCTAGAATTATGGCTAGCCAATATACTGACCAAAGAGAAATATCAAGGAAAACGCTACAATCAAGAGTCTAAGGCCAACTAAGATTTCTCTAGTATCATTTGCAATTCTAGTCAATCATGGTCTTTGAGCCTACGTAAGTTGGCCTGTACAGCTCTCTAAAAGCATTAACTGTAAAATAATGTTGAACACGCTCATTAGCTCAAAGCAGCAACCTGATAGTGAGGGCTCAGATCTTCAGATAGAAGCCTCTCAGGAATGCCTTCCTCTGCAATGACAGAGTTCCAGTTTATGTTCTCAGCCTTCCCCTGAGCTGGATGGTGGGAGGAAGCAGTGGGAACAAAAGAGAGATTTATAAGTTCTCGGTCAGATTTTCAGAACACCATTCATTGTGTCAGTTCTTAGCCCTTATTTCTGAATGCCTTTTAATAGTTCCTCAAAAAATCTTTGTTGAATGGTTCAAAGCATCATATTAATGGGCATAAGGATATGTGCTAGACTTCCCCGGGAAAAAGCACACCAGCGGTGATCCAGTGCCAATGGTCAGCCCTGAAAACGTACACACAAGTAACATTATATGGACTGAACAACAGGTCCATATAAATACATATATGTGTGTGTGATTGTATGTGTGTGTCTATATAATACATACATGCAATAGCAATTAGTAAAAAAAAAAAAAGGCATGAATTTGAAGGACAACAGCATGGGAGGGTTTGGAGGAAAGGAAAAAAAGAGAGAAGTGTTGTAATTAAATTATAATTTCAGAAATAAATATATGATTCTGTAAAGATATTTTTAAAGCGGTGTGCTATAGATGAAATTCAAATACAAAGAAATGGGTTGAACCCGATTGATTAACATAGCCAGTAGATGAGAATTTGAACAGGGATCAATCAATTTTTTTTTCTCCAAGATTATGCACACTAATAAAAAAGCTTATTGTCCCAACTCATTTGCAAATCACTTTGAATAAAAGACTGTCAATGGTTGGAAGCATTAGATGCCATACTGGAGCTACAAAGCCTTGATCCATGGAGCCTACCATCAGGTAAGAGTCCTCTTCAGCAGTCAATGTTACAAGATAGGCACAGTTTCTCAAAATTCCTTCCCTCCCTGCAAGATGATGATCCATAAATACATGCAAATGAAGCTAATTAACTGAATAAAAATCCACAGTCAGCCAAGATCAGCACACCAAATTCCTAGCATGCTTTGAACCGGAAGTGTCTGCTACTAGTGTGTTCCATTCTTGTTCCCTAGTATCATTTTAGGAGGCTGTGGCATACTTAGGGGCTACACAACCACCAGGTGGCATGGGTCACTTGGGGTAGGCCTTTGAAGGTTTTCTCTCTCTGTGTTTCTGGCCTAGTGGCTTTTCCACTGATCCATGCAACCATCTCATGCCCCTCCATCCACAGACTGAGCTGCCCTGGCTAATCCTTCCCATCATGATGAAAGCCCTCTGAAACCATGAGTCAACAGAGACGGTTCTTCCCTTCAGTTGGTTCTACTAGATATCTTGAGACAAGAAAAGTGAATAATCTAACAGATTCCCAGGTCTTGCAAATGGGCCACAGCCTGAAAAGTTAGGGTCCATCTTATCTGAGCAGACAGTAAGCAATTTTATCTTAGTATGATCTCTAACATTAGAAGAAGAAGAGGAGGAGGAGGAGGAGGCGGCATAACAATCATTTCCATTTCCGGACATTTCTTTTCAACTATTTCTTTTTTTTTTTTTTTTTTATAAATGCCCAGTAATTGGGTATTTATTGTTAAACTCACGGTCTTGTTCGATAAATAGCAACATATTCTTTAATGTTGTTTTGAAGTTTCAAAAGAAATTAAATCCAAGGACTGAAAAAACAGACAAACTGGTTGTGCGACCCACAACCCTACACTACCAAACAGAAAGACAGCAGGTAAACGAACCGGTAGACCCCGCTGATTAGTAGAGAAGACGGAACCGGCGACTCTCCCTCAACTATTTCTTGAGAGTAACAATTATATTAAATTTCTAGCCAATTTCCAGGAGCAGATTTACCAAGTCACTTTACGGTAAGTTAATGGGGAGAAACAGCATCCACTCCTGGGTTATGGTGTCTTGGTTCACCTCACAGTGTGTTCACCTTACTCTGTATCCTAATGCCATAATTAAAAATCGGCCACAGAGGAGGATAATGTAGCCAGTTCTGATGAGACTTGATAAGCTAGAATCAGATGGAAGGGGGGGAGGACCTCCCCTATCAGTGGACTTAGAGAGGAGCATAGGAGGAGATGAGGGAAGGAGGGTGGGGTTAGAAGGAAATGAGGGAGGGGGCTACAGCTGGGATACAAAGTGAATAAACTGTAATTAATATAAAAATAAAAATTTAATAAAAAAAAATCAGCACAACCAAATGCTGATCACTTACGCCTAAAAGAATTTTGGGATGTGCAGGATTTTTTGATCTCCATGCTCAGGTTACTCATTTGCACTATTAGTAAAAATGCTCACCTTAAATTTCTGTAAGGGTTAAGAGTAACAGTGTTATTTCACTATAGTTTATGGCTAAACCTATTTACTTTTATACATTGAAAACTAACATGTGTTTATTTTATTTTACTACTATTATGTGTGTATATGCACATATGGTGTGTGTTTGTGTGTGTATCACAATGCACTTTTGGCCGTAAGAGGGCAACTTTTGAGAGTCAGCTTTCCCTTTCACCCTTGCTGAGGTAGAGTCTCCCTTGGCTTTCCCTCCACTCTGCATACTCCACGCTATTTGGCCTAAAAACTTCTGAGCGAATTTTTTCCTCCTGTCCTGTCTTAGGGGCGCTGGGATTGAAGATGTGAGCCACTGTGTCTGCTGTTTTGTGGATTCTGGGAACTAATCTCATGTTGTTAGCTTATAGTAACGAAAGAGCTTTCACCTACTGAACCATCTCACCAGCCTGGTATTCATTTCTCAGAGTCACGGTCTTTTTAATTAATGCCGGAGATTGAATCCAGGTCTTTGTGTATTCAAAAGAAGTGCTTTACCTGAGCTTCCAGTGCTCATTTCTTCTTAGCTGATGTGTTTCTTTCAGGGAAGAAAAAGCCCATGATGTTAGACATCACGTATATAAAAGGATAGAAAACCATATGACCATCTTTATCTCAGCTCATAGGTGACAACAGTTCTTGACAATGCTGTATACTATAATACACGGGCTGTGCTCTGAGTCAGTAAGTCAGGGTGAATGGGACATTTACCAACCACCAAAATACTAACCAACCAGAGTGTAGAAACTTTTCAGTACCTTAATATCAGTATTACTTCACATATCAATTTTCCAGGGTTAATGTAACAAACTGTATACTCTAAAGTAAGGGGAATTCATTCTCTCACATTTCTGAAAGTTAGAAACCCAGAGTCAAGTTGCCGTCACTGTAATGGGTATCCTATCCTTGCTTCTCCTAGCTTCCAGCTATGGCAGGGCTTCGCAGTGCCACTATTGCAGTCTCTGCCGCCATTTTCCCATGGTTATATCCTTTTGTCTATCGTCTTGTATCTCTAGTAAGAATATTTGTCAGATAATCCAGGTTGATTTTATTTTTTAATTATATCTGATTCTTTTTACAAATAAAACCACTATGACACGTGCCGGGAGTTGAGTCATAAGTATATCTTCTTTACAGACCACTATTCAGCGCTGTAACTGATGATAAACTCTAGTGTGACTTTATCATTTTAGTAATGAAAAGGGGACAACACTGGAGCTAATCTATAGTCAACCTTTCATCTATTCAGTACTGAATAAATCTTTGCATATCTTGTCTATGCAAATAATGTGTCATTACGGCAACCCAAGCAGCCATGTGCGTTAGACTCTCCATAAGCGCACAAATATTCCCACAGTGTGTAAAAGCAAGGCATTAGGAAAAGGATTGCTCTAGACGGTATTCAGAACGACTGCTCTAAGCAGAAAACCTGCGTGAATAGCTAATACAAAGAGACCAGACAGCTCAAGGATAAGCCCTGTAAGAGAACAAACAGAAAGAACAGTTTGTGGAAAGGCTTTGACACAGTAGTGAATTACATAATTCCTAGGGCCTAAAAATGGCCTATAATATTGGTAGAGAATGGGTGAGTTCAGGAAAAAAAAAAAAAGTCAACATATGCATTTAACAGTGGAGATAAACCAAAACATGGTTAGTCTCAGGACTTCTTGTCATTTGTTACAATAAAAAGGTGTTTATAGCAAAACTGGACATTTGGAAAATTTTTACAATAGACAAGTGAATTTTAAAGACTGCTGTGGCGTTCAGCCTGAGAGGGAATCAGATGGGATAAGAGTGGGAATCAATTGTGACAGGAAAAGAACGGTGGCCATAGCTAAGATGAGAGTGGATTAGAAAAGTGTTTACAAAGTGTTTAGGCCTTTCTGAAGGCCTAAAGGAAGGATTTGACCTGGGGGTGGGAGAAGAACAGACTATCCATGACAGGAGTTTAGCTTAAACCACAAAACAAATGCCAGAAGCACATGATAGGATGGGAGAAGATGTAAGCAGCATTAAGACTTCTGCTGAAAAGTTGTTCAACTGGTTCTTTTATACGTAAAGTTAGCATGGTAGCTTATTTTGCATGTCAGGGACAGCACAAGGTATTTGTTCAAGATCAGTCTAAATGTCATTATATAAGCATTGTTAGGTGAAATTGACATAAATTAACCAACTCTGAACAAGGCAGATTACCCTCATCTAATCAATGAGAGCATTTAAGAGCCTGGAGAAGATGGAAGGAATGCCGTGCCATCCAAACTGCCCTTTGAGTCAAGATTAGATATTGAAAGAAGCATCATTCTCAGTGTTGCTTACTGGATAACGTGCAAACTTCAGACTTGCCAGTCTAGGGGTGGAGAAAGAAAGGGAGACAGAAAGACAAAAAGAAACAGAATACAATATGTACAAGTAGTTTTGCTCTTCCATTAGTCTATTGGTTCTTTTATTTTTCTAGAGAACCATGACACATACATTCATTAATTATATAATTGTATAAAATGTATTTGTATATTAGCATGTAGAAATATTGTAGAAAAGATACCACATATAAAACTTTTCATAGTTATATGATTGGGATACACGAGATATGTGTGAGATACATACATGGACATTTAAGAAGGGACTTGTCTATGAAAGTCAAAGACTCTGGCAACAGGCCTGAGCCAGGGCTAGGTAGCTTTGCATTGTCAGCACATGTGAAAGCCATGGGACTGGATAAAAACACTGAGACAATGAGAAAGTTCCAGAAATTGTAATTGTGCTGTACGTATCATTTCATTTAGAGATTATAGTAGTTCTATAAAACAGACATTATAGTCTCCAACTTACAGATGAGAGGTTGAGACTCATAAATTAAATTTTTGCCTGAAGCCATCCAGGTAAAATTAAAACCTAAGAATAACTGACTCTAAACCCTTCTCTCTCCCACACACTCATCATGGCTCTCACGCAAGCTCACTCTTGCTCTCTCCTCGTGATGGATATGGAAGCTACAGCCTTATACATGGGAGCAAGCACTCTGCCACTGAGCCACAGTTTACCAAATGCCAATGCTTTTACCTAACATGATAATATTTTTAATTTATTAATCTTTACACTCAGATCAAATTTCACCAGGAATTTAAAACCCAGCTTTAATTTTGTGAATAAAAGACTTAACAAATTACTAAGCAAACCTCCTTCCAGAACCTAATTTTTTATACACACAAACACTCTAAGTAGTTCAATGCCATTTCCTACAGTAATTCTACTTCTAAAGTCTTCCCTAAGCAGTGGGGGGCAGGAGGGGCAGATGGGAAAGTAAAAATTTTTTGCATAGGAAAAGTCATTATAAGATTATTCATAATCCTGGAAGCCTTAAAGAACGTAAGAATCCGAAAGTATCTGAATAGTTAAATTGCCTGCATCTTCATGTAGACACTGAGAAAAATAAAAAACATTTTAAAACACTGGATACTACCTTAATGTAATGTGTGACAAAATACATATACTTAGGAACATGTTATAAAAATATATATTTGCATATGTGCATGCAAAGACTTACAGAAGATCTACCAGATATTAATGGTGGTTATGTATATATTATAGCAATACGGACAACTATATTTTTCTTTATACTTATAAGTATTTTCCAAATTTTCATACATATATACATATGTATACGTATACATCAATTTGCACACAGAAAAGAGTCTTTTGCTCTATTTTTAATAAAGAACCATGTTTTAAAATCCAGGAGGAAAAACTGTAAAGCTCCTATTCCCTGGCAAATCAAGCCACTTAATATGTTAGCTCCAGCTACAGCATGAGTTTATATTTTTATTAAAAATTTTAATGAGAATAAAAATACTTACAGCTCTCCTAGATAGTTTTAAGAATTAATGTTTTTATGTGCTTTGGGATCATCAGATAAAAGGTGTTACATAAACGTGCTGCATTATTATTAAGTGTTATTAAAGTAAACTGAAGGTAAGGCATGTAATAAAATTGTCCCTGTGGCAACAACTAAAGTCTGTGTGCAGTTCCATAGTGCTTAGATCATATTTAACTGTGAAGGAACCAATATTAAAGTGAAAACAGTTCTAGTGAGGTTTGAAATCAACAATGAATATATTCATATGGCATTCAGTTTTTAATTACATATCATATTTCATAGAAGGTTCTGAAATTATAGACTATAAATCTGGGTATTATCTACTAATTGTCAAAGCTACCATAAAAATAGATAGATAGATAGATAGATAGATAGATAGATAGATAGATAGATA
>NW_026596100.1:3164683-3203453 GCF_907164565.1 Psammomys obesus | reverse complement strand
ATAGATAGATAGATAGATAGATAGATAGATAGATAGATAGATAGATAGATAGATAGATAGATGGATGATGGATGGATAGATAGATAGATAGATAGATAGATAGATAGATAGATGATGGACGGATAGATAGATAGATAGATAGATAGATAGATAGATAGATAGATAGATTTTACTCATTGAAGAAAATATTCATTGGGCAACAGTTCTATTAAGGACATACTGATGAGAGCTATTTTAAAATCTCAAGCCAGCATTAGCACGCCAGGTCTAAAGTCCTATTTTGATCAGTTCCGACCAGCTTTCACCTGTGATGAGTAGCAGAGAGCATCTGCCGATCTGCTTTTCACACTTTTAAATCATAATAATCGGGAGACTGGCTAGTGACGTGCAAATCTGGAGAAAAAGAGAGTGTCTAAATTACAGAGGAAAACATCATGAGGAGGGGATGTGGAGGGCTGAGATATCTATGGGATGCCCAATACAAGGCTCAGCATGGCTGCAGAAGTGGAGAGCTTCCAAAGGGCCTTCAGAAAACCTAACCACCCCAGGAGCTCCTTATGCCATGAGGGTGTATGTGGATATCTGAGTTAATTTTCTTGAAAGCACACTTTTTCTTGAATATGATTATCTGTGGCACATGTGAGGGTTACAAAGGAGTGTAATCAACAGAAAAAAAAAAGATGAATTAAGCACAATCGCTCTTCTAAACTTGTAGATTTAAAAGGAGAGTAACTTGAGGCCAAGTTCAACCCTTAGTATCAAAATAAAAGGGGGAAAAAAAGAAAAAAGTAAACATTTTTTTCTTTTCATTACACAATATAAAAAAAAATAACCCCATATTTAAGAGACACATTCTGACATCAGTTAATAAAACAATATTTGCTGAATTGGATTAACTTCTAGAACCAATCAACACTCAATGAGTATATATGGCTGGCCATGCATCTAGACAACCAATTTTCACATTATGTAACTCATACTTTAGGATGGGAAAAAAATGAACACAATGCATATTTCCTCCAACTTTTAAAACAATTGTTTAAACAGAAGTTAACTTTATGAAAAGTTAACAAATCATTGTAAATCATGAATAAGTCAGAAAAAAATGATCTCAAAAAGCAGCAAATGAGGTTTCTTCTAGTACTAAGGTCAAGGTGGGACTCTGAACATCCCGATGTGAGACTTATATCTGGACCCGTCATTCAGAAGCACATCCGGAGATCCATTAACATCCATGCTACCATGAAGACTCTAACTCAGGGTCTCATTCAGAGTTCAGTTATCTGGCCAAAGGACATTGTGCATAGAATCCCTAAATAAGTACTGAATTATGATTCAATTTTAGATACTTAGAGAAAGTTTGAGGTGAAAGGTTATATGTGATAGTTTGGGTACTTTTTATATACATAATATTCAAAAATAATAATAATTGCCAATGAGTTCTTAAATTCACATATGCAATTTCAGGACACACAAAATTTCTATGCAAAGTTTGTTTGGCCCATTCTGAAAAATATCTCTGTATTTTCTTTTTTTACTGCAAAGGCCAGTGTTCATGTGAACTGTTTTATAGCACATTTTTATTATGGTAAATTATTGGCATGGTGTTGAATATTAAAATTCAGTTGATGGAGAAAAAGTAGTAATTTACATTAGAAAATTTGAAACTCATTTTCTTCTGCCTCATTAACATTTTTAGACTGCTTTGGCCTATATGGATAAAGCAAAATGAAGATTTCTGTAATTATTCTGTGAATTTGTATACTTGACCCTTACATGAGAAAAAAACCATATTTTTCACAACATTTTTTTTCATCTAAATTGTCTGGGTAATTTTCTGTTCTCTGGTTCACATAACCTAAATACAAACAACTGTTTTCATTGTCACTGACTACAATTTTGTGTTAGAAAAGAAAAAAAAAATTAGAATGGTATCAGAATCACAATTTGGAGTTTTTTGGGTTTTGTTTTGAGAATTTGACTGAGACTTATGTAGATGTAAGTGACAGTTGTTTGCAAGGAATATAAAATCTCAGATCTCAAATCATAAGACTGCGTAGCTGGAAGTCTCAAGATGCCTCAATGGACCACCAGATGCCAAGCCTGAAAACCTGAGTTTGCTCTCCAAACATACATGGTGGAAAGAGAGAACTGACTCCAGAAAACTGATTTATGACGGCCACAAGCATGCCTTGACACACATACACAGACACACACCACTGTCATGTACACATGCATGATGAGTAAATATTTGTAAAAAAAAAAAAAATACTAAATACTTGTTTTCCCTTTAATGACTTAAAAAAAAAAATCTAGACATATCTCACTGGAGTCCAAGCCCTGAACATGATTTTATTCATCACCTTATTCTAACCACAGACAGTAAGTAGTTCAACATACACTATTTTAGCAATTTTCATACATCAAAGTTAAAGACCATGTGTTCCTTATGAGAATTGAGTGAGCCCGTCCTTCTCCGTGCAAAGCTATGCCGGCACAGCTCCTGAACGGATGATGGTAAATAATAAATGCAGAATTGTTATGGAAAATGCTTCAAGTCACCAAAGAAGTCTGCAGCACAGCCCCTTGTCATTTTGTTTTTATTAAGTAGGTGACCTGGAGCAAGTTCAAAACAATTTGGAATCTTTATCAAAAGCACAGTATTAAATGATCAGTGACGTGAGTCAAATCTATGAAAGAGTAAGTCTTCGCAGGCTTTCCTCACAGGAAACATACCAGTTCAATTTCTTAGTGACTTAAAACCCCTACAAGAGTTTAGACTATTTCTCCTTTCTCTTCTTCTCAGGGAAGACACTGGCTACAGCAAAGGAAGCCAAAAGACAACACTAGCTTCCCATGTGCTCACTTAAGGAAGGTATGAGTCAGAGGGCAGATAAGCTTAGAAAGAGATTAGGTGAGCTCCAGATGCGATGGAGCCATCAGAACCAATTCACCATTTCTCCTGAGCAAGGAAACAGGATGGACTGTAACAAGAGATTAAAAAAAAAAAAAAGTATGGCTTAGTTATACTTTTCCACACTCTCTCCTGTACCCTGCCTTCATGGTCCTTACCCCATTTAACCCTTTCTATTCCATCAGTTTCCCTTTCCCCTCTCTGCCACCTTTGCTTTACCCTCCTTCCTTTGCAGCTCCACCCCACGGGCCCTGATAGTTCGTTGATTTCTGTGAGTACTCCAACTTAAATACATATATCCAAAGTTAGAAATGTGGCAGAGAGAATGTGGTGTTTGCCATTCTAGGACCGGGCTACCTCAAAGAATGATTATTTCCACCTCCCATCATTTGCCTGTGAATTTCATAATTCTGTTTTGCTTTATAGCTGAAAAATATCCCATTGTGTCTAAGTACCACATTTTCATTATCCGTTCATCTTTTGATGGATAGCTAGGCTATTTTCTGGGTACTGTGAATAAAGCAGCAATCAGCATGGATGAACAGGTATCCTTGTAACAGGAGATAGAATCCTCTGGGAGTATTCCCAGGAGAAGCGTAGCTGAACATTTTCTTCCAACTAAAAAGTCTTTTTATTTCAAATGTGAAATGAAGGTTTGCGTGTAGTTTTATTGAAAATAGATTTTCTTTCATACACTATATTGTGATTGCTGTTTCCTCTCCTTTCTCTCTTCCCAGTTCTTCCCCACATTCCCTCTCATCAGGATTTACCCCCCTTTCTGTCTCTCCTTAGATATAGTCTAGCTTTCCTCATTAAATTGATTTTTAGCTTTTGGAGAACCTCAACAGTTATTTCCATATTGGCTTCTCTAATTTGCACTCACACTTACAGACAATATTCTCTTTCCCATAACACAAATACATGGCAGTACTTGTTGTCATTTGACTTCAGAGGATATGTTGTTTGTTGTTTGTTTGTTTGTTTGTTTGTTTGTTGTTTGTTTTTCTTAGCCATTCTGGCTAGAGTGAGATGAAATGTAGAAGTTATAATTTGTATTTCCCTGGCAGCTAACGATGTTCACAGGGTGTTAAACATTTAAAAGAAAACATGTCTCAGATTTTTATTTCTTCTCTTGAGAATTGTCTGATTAGTCCCATGCCCCAATTTTTAATTGAGTTACCTGTGTTGGTGCTGGTGGGGTTTTTAGTTCTTTATATGTTCTAGATACTGACCTTATGTCAGATATTATGCAGCTGGTAAAGATTCTTTTTCCCATTCTTTACCTTATCTATCCTCTGTAAGGATGTTACCATTTTTATTGTTTTCTTTCTTCGTTCTTTCTTTGTTTCTTTCTTTCTTGTTACTGTTTCATTCGTAGAGCAATGCATGCCTTAACTCTCTTTAGAATACCTTCTATTTGCAGTTTGATCACAATTAGCATATAGATCCACAACTGGGCTACATGCTGAGAATAAGAAACAGTAGAATGCTCAATTCTAAATGGAACACCTTTATCACACCCTCTCCCCCAAAGCTCAGAGAGTATCAAGGAAGAAGGAGCAGAAAGAATGTAAGAGCCAGAAGCACTGGACATCTGCCTAACACATTGTTTGCTGAACATGACAGATATAAAACTAATGCACAAGGTCTTAACTAGATCAAGCCAGTCATAGATCAGCAAGGATGGGTAGGAGGTTCACAAAGTCCTAGCTGCAGAGATATTGGCAGCTACTGGTTGGTGGGAAAAGAGAACAAGTTTTCTGCATAAATGAGGACCCTAAAAGCCTACCTGTGCTTCAGTAGATAAGTGGATTCAATGGGTTTTCTAAAAGAGAGAGAAAGGAACTGAAGTTAAAATGTTGAAGGGATATAGAAGAACTTGGATGAGTTAAATTTGATCAAAAAACCCATTATACACAGGGATTGGGTGATCCAATTTAATTATATAAGCTACTTCATTTTCAGTTATTCAATTTGGGGCCTTAATCTACTTCAGTGAGGAAAGGATTGACTCAAAATACTCATTCCAAAGAGAACTTTTCCAAAAGGCATCTCAGTCATTTTAAAAGAACTAATTTCAATCCTAATAAAATGAATACGCAAACATATAAAAATATGAATACTTTTCTATCTGGACATATAAAGAAAGTATGGAAAAGTAAGGGGGGGACAAAAAGCAACAAAAATAAGAGAAAACTCAATATGGGAAATTGTAGCTCAGGATCCAAGTGGGCTCCCTAGTAAGGGGAACAGGGACTATTTCTGACATGAACTCAATGGCTGGTTGTTTGACCTCCCCGGCCCCCCCGAAGGAGGAGCAGCCTTGCTAGGCCACAGAGGAGGACATTGCAGCCAGTTCTGAAGATACCTGATAAGTTAGAGTCAGATGGAAGGGGAGGAGGACCTCCCCTATCAGAGGACTTGGAAAGGGGCAAGGAGGAGATGAATGTGGGAGGGTGGGATTGGGAGGGAATAAGTGAGGGGGCTACAGGTGTGATACAAAGTAAATAACTTGTGATTAATATAAAAAATAAAAATTATTTTTTAAAAAAACTTCCCAAATGAGATAATCAGGATGTGTTTTTTAATCCTCTGAATTCAGCAACAGAGCAGACTTCAGAATTAACTAGAGCATTGAAATATAGAGCAAAACAAACAAAACACTTACTTGATATTTATTATTCTTACATTCCCTTGTCAATTACCTTCTATTAAAATAAATATTTTGAAATTTCAAAAATAACTTGCACCTCAAATTGTTCAAATTGAAAGATTAACTGACTACATTATGCAATGTTCCAAATCTAAAGCAACAAAAAAAATTCTGATAATTTCCTGACTAAGAAATAATATTAGGACCCTCACTAAAATCACACACTGTCACACATTGACACCCCTCAGCCCCAATTCAAGTACACAAAATGATAGAGAAATATAATAAGAGAATATAAAAATGAATGTTCAGTCCAAATCAAGATAGTCAGGCCTAGAGACTACAAAGACAAAGAAATTCATGGGACGGGACTGATGATCTTGTACCAGTTTCTGTATGGAGATACAGACAAGTGTGGGTGGAAATTTTATGCTCACACAATAGTGGAGACTGACTCCTTTTGGGGAATAGTGACTAAAGCTAACTTTATGCTTAAAAATAGAGTGAAAAGATCCCTTGCTGTGAGAGGAAATTGAAGAGAGAATGAGGACGCAAACACCCTTGAATGCAGGTTCCCATGAAGTCACCCATAGTCTCTTAAACATGTTCTTGCCCTAATACCACCATGGAGCCAGAGTCCCATGGTGAAATCTATGGTAAGTTTTTCAACTAGGGGAAAGGACCTCACAGGAAACTGGATAGATGCATCTATAAAATCACTGTATAAGGACAGGTCCATCCACATAGAAACTGGTAGAAAGTACCACTCCACAAGAGCCTGTGCTGAACACAAATGTATGCCCGAAATGAAGCCAGTGAAATAACCAGTTGAAAGACTAACTCACTCAATATAAAATGAAAATAATAGAGTACTCTGAAAATGACTTTAAGATAATAATAGTTTAGAATCCTCATACCCAACAATAAAAGAAAAAATATGAATAGAATAAATGGACATAAAAGTAAAACTTTCAAGAAATGTAGTTGAGTAAGAATTGCAGGTATTGAAATAAATTCAATAAATTAAGTTCTAGAGGGAATGGGCCAAAAACTCAAAGCATTATAAAACAGTGTTCAGGAATTTCCCAAGAAGGGGTAGAGGGAGTTCAGTTAAGAGCTATGGCATAAAAGAAAGATCTTTAAAAACATCTTATGGAGGCAAAGATAGTGGCATGGCTTGCACCTTTAATCCCAGTGCACAAGAGGCAGAGACAGGAGAAAAATTTAGGTCAACCTTAGCAATGTAGCAAGATTCTTCCTAGGCGAAAGAGGGGGGTAATAATAATCTCATGGAATTTCCCTAGGTTAAGTGAGAGTAAGATAGGGACACAGCATTCAAAATAAGAACAATTTAAACATATCCCTAATTAAATCAATCTGCTGCACATTAAATGCAGATCTTAGCTGGGTGAGTGTGACTTTTCCTGAGAAAGCAAGTGAAAGCTGGTGATTGGGAGTGGCAGTCTTCAGGCAGGCCTTGGGGCTAGAGAAGGGAAGCAGTCCTTACTCTCATAGGTAAAATCTAAAAATAGTGGCCAAACTAGCCTAGTACTGTTAGCAAGAAATAACCGCTTTGGAACCTGAGCTTCTGAGGTTCATCTCAGTCCTAGCCTCACTGATGTCTACGGTGTGAGTGGATCTCTGTTCCCACCTGACACACAAAGAATTTGTCGGGAAGAGGTGCTATAGATGTTTAGTGCTAGCTCTCTTGAGTACCTAGTACACCTACCTACCTGGATGAACTAAAGTGGCTTTCGTTAGAACTGTATCCTTCAGAGCCTAGGATGCCTGGAATACCTCTCTATCCCCCCAAGTCCCAAGGAGAGCATGAAGAACTGGCAGCACTGGCATCCATAATAGACCTAAAGAGAAGAGATGGATTTCGTTGCCAGGGCAGCCACAAAAAAAAAAAAAAAAAGTGCAGAGACCTCCCCACCTCTTGCCAACTGTGGCACTTGGGAGGCCTGTCCCTGCCTCTCACCTGCTCAACAGTTAAGAGTTGACCCTGGTGGCATGGGCATGGGAGAGCCAGAAGACAAGACCAACTCAGCTACCAACCAGACCTAGAGCCTGGGCTTGAGTTGACCCATCCCAGTATTTTCCCATCTATGAGCTGCTGGAGAGTGCGAAGGGGCCAGTCCTGGAGAACTAAAGCTGCAGAGTCTCCACGAGTCGGGGCAACAGTGGGCTATCTGAGAGTCCCAACTATGGTCCAGTATTGATGGGGTACCAGACACCAGAGGCCCTGAGCTAGACTAATGACTCATGGCAATGAACATTCACAAGTAAAGCTGTCTGAGCAAAACTTTATGTCGTGTGACACATTACAGTTTCCAACTAATACGTAATGGAAAGGCAAGAAAGATGGAGGAGCAAGATGGTACAGGCACAGAAGGCTGAGGCTGAGAGAGGAGCAGGTAATTGCCCAGAGAGGTCAGTGAGATGGGTATTTTTTTTGGGGGGGAGGTATTTTGGGTCATTGTTTTGTTTTGTTTTTCTAATCTTTATTTTTATTTTTATTTTGGGGGAATTACAAGGGTAGAAGGCAGATATGGAAGGACTGGGAAATGAGTGGGTTTGGGGTTCATGATGTGAAATTCCCAAAGGTAGACAGAATTTATGCCTCAAGTAGCAGAATTTCCTCACATCCACAAGACTGTAAGTACAAGGTGGCAGCTGGACTCACTTTGAGACCTCTCTCTTTGGCTATACCTCCTTTTCATGTGTTCTTCTATTGTGTAAATAAAACAGTCACAGTAACCTTAAAAGAAGGTCCACATGATGACTTTGTCTTGTGCCATTTATTTCAATTACTTCAAGGAACTTTTCTCCAAATGCAGTCACACTCCATAGCAGAGAACAGCAACAGGGATTCCACATACTCATTTGGCAGGACCCCGCAAAACACCAAGTCCTGCCCTCTACTGTCAGAAGTATTCAAGACTAGCTTCTAGCAACCTCAGCACACACTTTTGGTAGTTGCAGCGCAAGGAGATGCTGAAAAAGGCAGACAAGAGTGGACCAAGGACTGCCAAATTCAGCAGCCATAGAGGCCCGAAGGTCCAGGTCTGGGCTACATCTGCTCGGGTACTCTGCTCCACAGATTGGTACAACCAGCTCCCGAGGAAAAAATCACAAGAAAGTTCTTAGGAAAGCTTGGGCTTGGGCTCTGTGCTAATTAGAACAAATGAAGACTCAAAATCAACACCAAAAGAAAATGACTTTTCTTAGCTCCAAATGGAAAAAGCAAGTTAATCATCACCTGAGAAGTAATATAATCTTTCTTGTGAAAGGAGGAAAAAGTAGTATGAAGTAAAGAAGCTAAGAGGATTAGTAACTGAGAGTTTGGCTTAAGAAAGGCTGGAAAGAACATTCAAAGCATGAGGGCAGAGACTATTCTTGCTGGGGACCTGGATTGATTCTCAGAACTCACACAGCAGCCACAAACCCCTAAATCTCCGATTCTAGGTGATCTGAGGCCCACTGCTGGCTTCTACAAGCACTGGGCAGGAACACACAGCACAAACACATGTGTAAGCAACATGGCCATATGTGTTAAAACTAGAAAGAAAAAAAAAAGAAAGAAGAAAAGAAGGAAAGAAAAAGGAAGGAAGAAAAGGAAGGAAGGAAAAAAAGAAAAGAGAAAGGAAGTATGGCTCTATGCTTACCAAACACTGTTAGCAACTTCTTCCCTACAGGTTCTGTTTATGTGGAAGGTATCCTGCTAAACTGATGAATGAGCAGAATGTTAAAAGCAAATATCTGTTTTAGTACAAACCAATGTCATATTTGAAAATCCCATATAACATAAGATATTAAAAAATAAATGAAGCAAACAGAGCATGGAAAAGCCATATGTATGGCATTTTCTCAGATAAATTTAACCACAGAAAGACTGCCATCACTCACACAGCTGCTACCCGATAACTAATCAATACCCCAAGTCATGTGTGCAAATAATGCTAATGAAGAAGCTTGAACATTTATTATTTGTTCATTCAATAAATAATCATGAAAATATAATAGCAAATGAGAAAGGTAAGCTTATAATTTTTCCATCTGTGTCCAGTAAGAAGAATATAGAGATGTTCCAATAAAGAACCATTTATAAAATCATGGTCAAGATGAAAGAACACTATGAGATACAGTGCATTATTCTACACTGAGCAAATAGGAGCTCATTCCATTATAAAACTGAAGCAGTAGAAAAAGGAGGAGTAACTGAAACCAAGAGGACAATCTTATGAGGAGGGTCATCTTCACAGTACGTGGTACTTACTCAGAGAATAACGATACCCCGTCCAGAGAAGGAAAATACAGGAATACAAACCTAACTTTGAACTGTCTTTATATCTCCCACCAGGGTGTCACATTGACCAATTTCACCTGAGACCAGAAGACAGGCAAAGGCATTACCGCAACGTACACAGCTCAGTCTCCAAGACTGAACTGGGTGAAGGAGAGGAAGCTCACAATCCTGAGGGGAGACTGGAAAGAGGCTGGCCTACATCGCTATCACCACATTGTGTCTACTTGAGGCCAGTGTTCGGGGAAGTCACTCTTTTACACACACATCTTGAGCCCCACCCCAATAAATCGCCTTTCCAAGCATTTGATGTTTTATAGTCACGGCAAAAGAAAACTTCACTCTCAAAGAATTTGGATACCCATGAATGAGATCAACATAAATTTCAAAGCATTCGTTTAAAGGACTCCCAACGGATCAGTGACCGAGCATAAAAGGCTGGCAGTTCTTTCTGGCAAGGATCGGTGATAATAACAGCTTAGTCAGGAGTAGCTCCAGAGTCTGTACCTGGATAAAAGGACTTCAAAATCTATACTCTGCCTTCAAACTTAAGAACCCTCTAAAAGAAAACATTTAACAAATCATCGACTCACAAAGTAAGATAAAAGTTTTGTGTCATTTCTCTGGGAATCTGGAGAAGGTATGCAAACACGAACATTGCCTCACCGCTGCCTTCTCTATCACCCCATCATTACCTGCCCTCACTTTGAGCTAACCACTGACATTTTCCAGTCTTCATCCTTTTTCTGCATGCACTTCAGATCTCTTCAACAATTTTCATCCATGGATCTCAAAAATGTAAACATTAATTTTTCTCAATAAGAATGTAATGTAAAAAGGCAGTTATCACTTTTTCCACATTTGTTTAAATATGACCCAGAAATGTTTCTTTTTTTTAATTCTTGGTATCAGAATACATCTATTTTAGAACGAGATTCTACTTTCTACTGAAATTATTGCAGTCCTTTTGTTTTATATTCTATCCCCATTTTGGGGGAAGTTCCTAAAGAACCTAATGATTGTTGATTGTCGTAACTGTTAACTTTGATTGCCAGTTTGGTTGGCTAGTGAAAGGCCTAAGCGGTAATCAAATGCTTCTGGGGTATCTCTAAGAGAATTTTCAAAAGACTGGCTGAAGAAGAAGACCCCCCTTTAATATGGACAATACATCCAAAAAACTGGAGGCTCCAGGTACAACAATGGGAAGAAGGGAGCCATAAGCACAGAAATTCTCTGCTGCCTGATCACCCAAGGCAAGCTTCTCTGTCCTGCCACACCTTCCCCACCATGAAAGAGTGATTCTCCAAAACTGTGAGCCTGTTTTGAACTGGTTCTCCCAGGTATTTTGCTAGTGATGAAAGTCTAACACAAACATTTAGTGGGTGTCAGAAAACTGTACTTAAAATAAATGAGTCTCAAACTTAACTACACATCCAGAGCACCCAGAAAGTGCTAAAAAGACCTTATAGTTAAGCTTCATTCATACTAATTAAGCCAGAAACCTTCAGTGATGGGGGAAGAATTAATATATTTTAAACTCAGCGGGCAATTGTAGAATGCATTGATATTTCATACATGCATAAAATTTTAGTTTTAAAAATCCTTGCCACACAAGCCTGACATACAGACCAAGAGCATTAACATCACATAGAAGCTTTTGAGACATGGATACCTACCCCAGCCACCCAGACCTACTGAAAGCATGGCTCATTTTAATGAGCATTGATCAATGATGAATATATGCAATGAAGTTTGAGCTATCACTTCAGATAACCTACAAGCAAGTCAGGCCAATAGCACTATCTCCATTTTATAGATAAATGTGTTGAGAAAGTCCAAGAAATAGGTAAATAATTTAACTCTGAGATGACTCTTTTGATCACATTGGTTTTAAAACTGAAAAGAGAAACTTTAGTGTACCTAATGAAGATTTCAAAAACACACCTGAGAATTAACGTTTTTTAATGTACTGTGAAAGATTTATCATTCTGGAAACCTTGTGTTATAATGGAGTATAAAATGTTTCCCCAAATGCATATTTGTTAAAGAACAAGTATCTAGCTAGGGACACTATTGACAGATGATTGGATCTTGAGAATGTTAACTTCATCAACGGGTTCCTTGGTTGGTGATTTCTTGGCTGAATAGGCTATTAGGAAGGAGTTGGCAGCCTGCTTAGAGGAAGTGCATGACTGGGGGATACTCTTGAAGGATACAGCCTTGCTCCTCCCTCTCTCTTTCTGCTTTCCAACTAGAATATGGAAGATGCGCTTCACCGTACCTTCCTTGCTATGACAGTTCACCTCCCTTCTTAATTACTTCTCTGTTGCCATAACAAAACACCGTAACCAAGGGAACTTAGAAAGAAAAGTGTTCAACTTGGGGACTTACAGTTTCAGAGGGTTAGATTCCAGGACCATGGGGGTGGAAACATGGCAGCAGGCAAGCAGGCAGGCACTGGAGTGGTAGCTGAGAGATAGCATCTGATCCACAAGCCTGAGGTAGAGAGGCTGAGATAGGACCTGGCATGGGTTTATGAGACCCCAATGCCCATCTCCAGTGACACACTTCCTCCAACAAGGCCACACCTCCTAATCCTTCCCAAACAGTTCCACCCACTGGAGACCAAGCATTCAAAAATACAAGCCTATGGGGGCCATTCACATTCAAACCACTGAACCTCCTACAGGCCCCCAGCATGAAGCTATGCCACCACTCTCTGAAACCCTTAATATGACACCAAAGTAAACCTATCCTGCCCCAAATTGTTGCTTTTGAGCATTTTAATGCAGAAGCAACAGGTTAATACTCCCCTTGCCCTCATAAACGTCCAGCTCCATGGACACCAGATTGCAGATACTACAGTCTTTTTTCTTCCGCCAGACTGTGTCTATGGCCTGCATGTTTGGGAGAATTAATTTATTCTAATTATATAAGGAGGCCTATAGAGAAAAAGAATGTTATCTTGGACAGATAGATATATTATCGATAAATGAATGCATGTGTACAAGTGTTTGTATGTCTACAACACAGAGGAAACCTTCCTCCAAACACTCCTGGTTCTCTGAGAATTTTACAACCAAAAGTCCTTTCAGAAGACACATTGACAAAAGGTAACATTGTTCGTGGGCTCTTCCCCACACCTGTTAGCAGTTGAATCTAATTGTTCCACAGCTGGTACCAATTTGAGAGTCTTTCGCTATAACTCATTATTCCTTTTTCATGATTTTTTTTTTCTGGCTTCATGCTGCTCCTGCTGCTTCTGCACAATGTATATATCTTTAAACTAAAAGGACATGCTTTGAAAGAACTCTGGAGGAGACATTAACATTATTTCTTTATATACCACTTTGCAGTTGGATTTATTTAAACTGACAGTTGTGATCATTGGGAACGGAAAATTCTAAGGGCAAGAAAAGCTTTACTGCTTGGCTACCTTCATTGTTTTAAATCTTTCTCTGGTCTGTGGATAGTTTAGCTGAACTCATAAAAGAATGTTTTTTTTTGTTTGTTTGTTGTTGTTTGTTTGTTTTGTAGATATTTGTGAACTGAAATGTTAAATATTGTTCTTCCTGGAGTAGAGTAAGATGCCCTTCCTGGGTTGGAAACCAGAATTTCACAAAACAAGCTTGATCAGTTAGTTATTTTAAAAATAAAAATTAATTAACCTTGCCTTACAGGAGCTTTTCAGTTTCATGAGGTTCCATTTATTGATTGTTGATCTTAGAGCCTGAGCTGTTGGTGTTCTGTTCAGGAAAGTGTCTCCCTTACCAATGAGTTCAAGGGTGGCTCACTTTTTCCCTTCTAATAGATTTAATGTGTCTGGTTTTATGTTGAGGTCTTTGATCCACTTAGACTTGAGTTTTATGTAGGGTGATAAATATGGATCTGTTTGCATTTTTCTATGTGTAGACATCCAGTTAGACCAGCACCATTTGTTGAAGATGCTGTCTTTTTTCCATTGTATGGTTTTGGCTTCTTGGTCAAAATCAAACATGCATGTGTGGGGGGGTTTATTTCTGGGTCTTCTGTTAGATTCTATTGATCTATCAGTCTGTTTCTATTGCAATGTCCATGCCCTTTTATTACTATGGATCTGTAGTACAGCTTGAAGTCAGATATAGACATACCTTCAGAAGTTCTTTTAGTCTATAGGATTGTTTTAGCTGTTCTGGATGTTTTGAGGGGGGAAGCTTCCCTTTTCTCACAACAAGAGGAGAAGGGATAGGGTAAAGAGGATAGGAAGGAGGGTCTGGGATGAGAGGAGGCAGAGGGCTATAATCTTGATGTAAAGTAAATACGTAAATTAAAAATAAATTTAAAAAAATTAATTAACTTGCTATTTTTTTATCAACCTTAGAAACACACTATTTTCTTTTTCTGAGTTGAAAAGAGTAGATTCTTCAAGGTTACACTGCAAGCAAAATGTGTTTAAAATAAACATCTCAACACCTAACCATAGCACCAAAAATACAGAAAAATCAGGTTTATGTGGATCGCTATCTAAATGAATTTTAATATTTAGTGAGAACAGAGAGCTAATAGTTAGGCAATCTTACCAATCAGTGTGCTGGCTAGTTTTTATGTCACTTGGACACTGGCTGGAGTCATCTGAGAAGATGAAATCTTATTTGAGAAATGCCTCCACAGGATTGCCCTGCAGGCAAGTCTGTGGACATTGTCTTGACTGATGATTGATGTGGGAGGGCCAAGCTCACTGTGAGGACTACCACTCTCGGGCTGTGGTCCTGGGTACTATTAGAAAGCAGGATGAGGAAGTCATAATGACTAAATCAGTAAGCAGCGCTCCTCCATGGCTTCTGCTTCAGCTCCTGTATCCGGGTTCCTACCTTGAGTTTCTGTTCTGGCTTTCTTGGGTGATGGGCTGTTCATTTACAAGACAAAATAAACCTTTTTCTTCCCAAATTGGTTTTGGTCATAATATTTTTATGGCAATAAAAAGCCTAGCTAAGGTAATCAGGATCTCCAAAGCGATCTTAGAAGTAAGGCATTTTAGAGACTTTTATCCTTTAAATCACTGAACAGCAAAGTTCACAAAGATCACATCCTTTCATGCCATTGACTCACATTCACTCTGCCTGCATAAATTTCATTCTTTCCCTTCAGACTTTTACAGAACATTAATTCATCATGCTCCCATGCTGCATTTTTCCAGTTGTTCCCTGCCCGAGCAGCTTCTGAGAGTCATTTTTAAATTTCCTTTGCTCCTCACCAAATGACTGGTGCTTCTTTAGACTTTCAGTACATGCAATGTGGAAAGTGCTGTGCAGGCTCCGATTGGGCCCATGGCACTGAAAGTTGCTGGGAATAGTTATGTTACCTACCCTTAAATGTCTAATTGGTTGTGCATGTTTATTTTTCAGTGATGAGAGCTGATAGGTTGCTAGAGCTCATATGTTTAACTACAATCAAGATAGTCACCATATATATAATCCATACTCATTAAAATGGACAAATTGCATGAATATTTATAACCCTGACTTGAATGGTTAGAATTGCATTAATTTGACTCACTATTGATGTAGTCAGTTTTGGATTTACCTATTAGTACTCTTGTAAATCTTATTAATAGATATAACAGAGGTCCTCTTAACAATTTGCCCTCAGTAATTCTGCAACCATAGCAGTAGAAAGCATTAAAGTGTCTTGAGACAATTTTCTTTAAAATAGTGTTTCTGTGGCTTGCTAGATATTTGTTGCAACACTCTTTTATGTCTTTATCTTTCTTAATGCAGAATTAGCATTGATATTGGCTTCAAGAGAAAATTGTTGACTAGAAAGAGTGCTAAATAATGAAGAAAGAACATATTCACTCACTCTTCCTAGACTGAGGGCCATATATGTAGTGATTTCACAGAATATACACGTGCTATAGAATTAGGTAAGCATTCACCTCAGATTTACAATTGTGTAGTTACAGCTTTGGACTTTTCAATTGTTGCTAGTTCAGAGGAGGGCATATTTCTAAAGACTGAATCAGAACCAAAGGATGGCGGCATAAACATGAGCATGAATTCATGCTGCCTTGGTGCACCGGGTATGTTTCCTTATCCTTCTGACTGAGCCCAACTGAGTTGGCAAGATAATGGAAAAGGTCTACATCAAGCTTGGTTTTCAGCCCCACCTCTGCCTCTGTCACCGTAGAGCAGTGTAGAATTGAGCAGGATCCTTTGCTTTGGGAGAATGCAGCTTCTTCAGAGTCAAGCAAGACTTTCAGGACAGGTGAGCTCTCACCTGTTCTAGTCTTGTCCTCTCAAACATCAACAACTCTGTAATACCTAGGTAATGGAGCCAGACAGATCATTCTGCTTTACCTTTCACCCAGTTACTTCCTGAATTGTAACATTGTCCCTATAAAGGGTAATTTTCCAGGATTCTTAGAAATGTAGACATCATGAAGCAAGACAGTTAAAGATGATTCCGCAGCTAGTTATCTATGACACACCAACTTTACATCTTTGTAACTTTTTTCTTTCTTCTTCCTGTCTTTCTCTTTCTTATTATTAATTAAACAGGGTTTCTCAATGTCACCCAATTAATTAAACAGTTGACAAATGAATGTACTAAATAAATAACACTTACCTTCCATTACATAACCCCCAAATTCCTTTTTCACTTCTAACATTCATGATGCAGAATGCTCATGAAAGTCACAAAAAGTAGAAACTGGAATGTTCGCCCTTAAATGGTATGGCTCTAATATAGCCCCCACCCAAGGATTGGGAATCATTGCAGAAGAGAAGGCAGAAAGAGCCTGAGCAAGTGGGTGGGTGAATACAAGGAAAGAGCATCCTGAAAACACAGCAAGGCAGCTGCACATAGGACCTCACAGCTGCTGTCGCAGCTTGCACAAGCACTATGCAAGTCCAAGCCAGACCAAATCCCAGAACGAAGACGGGCGGTGGACATGAAGCCTCACTCTAGCTGAGGATTTGTTGGCAGCTGACAGCTGCTGGGGAACAGCTGTCACATGGGTTTAGTTTAAGAGTATTTACACTGTTAAGTCAATCAGCGGAAGGTCGCACATCCAAGAATGTATGGGCAGCATGAATTGGACTTGATCATTGGTGTAAGGAAAAAAAAGAAAAAGAAGAAAAAGGAGGACACAGAGTTGGGTGGGCAGGGACTCATGGGTAGATCTGGGAGAAGAGGGGTGAATATGATCAAACAACAGTGTACAAATTTCTCAAAGAATGAATAGACAGAAGGAAGTCAGGGTGAAGTGAGGGTGAAAAACGTTTGGCAAATCTGTCAAAATAACAGGCTGTCCACTATCTTCCAGCTGTGCTCTCCAGGAAACCAGCTTTCTGGTTTCCTTTCCAGGTAAAGGAAACATGCATATGAAAGAAACATTACAGCTTCAACTACCAAAATGCACAACTTGATCACAGTGAGGCATAATTAATCCTATGACCTTCATTCTCCCAATCACATTGGCTTCTAGTTCCAGTTCCTGGCATGGTGCCAACTCAACAAGTGCTTATCAAATGAGTCTGTAGAACCAAGCATTGCAAAAGATACTTTAGCGTCTTCTGCCATGACACAACGAAACATTCTCTTGTATCGGTTGGTATCGGTAAGCACCAGGCATTATTGCAGACAAGACTCAGAAAACACAACTCTGTTGACTGTATAGTATTCCCATTATTCCTTGAGAACAGGAGGTCTCTGGTGAGGGGCTAGGACTGCTGCTCCAGCATGTCAATTAAACCGAGATTCTGTAGTATAATTCAGTCCTGTGCCTGGTGTTTTTGAAGGAATAAAAGAAGCCTGTCACTTCCCACCAGCACTGAACCCTTCTGCTAGCATCAAAGAAAGTGCTTTCAACAAAATAAAAATGCAGAGTCCCAACATACACAAAAGGAGGAAAATGGTAATTTGTTAGCGTAAATACAAGTTACTGGGAAAAGTTCTGGATGTTTGGAAGAAAACAGCCTTCATCTTTTAGGAGTTTTTACAACTCAAAGCTTTTGCACTGATCTCATTTGATAATGAGAACAGGGCTGTGGTCAGGACAGGAGTAAGGAAGAGCAACCATGGGGTAGGAGCAGCCTGGAGGTCAATGCTGATGAAGCTCTGGTGCCTGTCAAGGCAGTCTGACTCACGACACAGGGCCCTTTCAACATCCCATCCCGATTCTGATCTCCAGGTGAATGAAGATCTTTTGAGCCTGGCTTATGATTTTGGCACAGTCTTTCCCACCTTTTTGATGGCTGACAAACTCGGTTGTTGTCTCAGCTTGCTGCTTAAAAATGACCACTGAAAGCTAAACCTAAGGGGTAGTAATGAAGAGATGCTGAGAGATCAGCTCTCTTCCTAATGGCCTCCAGTGAGGTTCAGGTTAGTTTCTGACAGTGCCCAAGTGACTGTCTTCTCCAAGCTCTAACAGTAAGCCACTGTAAAACAAATGAGCAAACAAACTGATACAGTGTTTAGAGAAAATTAACATCTGAACAATTTATTTCTAAATCTAAACTCCTCAGACTTTGCAACCAACACATAGTTATTCTAATTATGGCCTTAATTTCAATTATTTCTTTCACAAAAACAAAACAAAACAAAACCCCTAACCTGCCTTTTTTCATAGCAAAACATTTACATAAGCTCAAGAAATGTGCAACTTATCATAATTAGTAGTTAGCATTCACCTTGTCCTTCCTAAGAGTGGTTGATCTTTTTGTCATAGAACTAATTTTGTTTTCTTGGTCTTGTTTTATTCAGTTCCTAAGAAAAGAACTTAAAAATTAACATCTAGTTAGCATCTCAATTAAGTTGTTTATGCAAACCAGTCATGTGCCAGCACAGTGCTTTCCTTATGTAGGTGTTCAATAATATTTGGTGAATGATTGACAGGGTGAGCACACACTGTCTTCTCCCTGGTGTATGACTTCCAGCAGAGAATTAGAGGGTCGTGAGGTAGAGAATACGGCCTTTAACAAGAAGACTCCAGTCATCACCACTAAATAACTACATGACTCAGGCCAATATGTCTGACTCACCAGGGTGCTTCTCAACAATAGAGTAAGTATGGATAAGAATGAAAATCATCTCTGAAGTTACTGCCGGTGCTAGCATTTTGTAATTCTAGTTTGAAAAACTATCTGCCAAAGAAAAATATTACTCTCACCAGAAAATAAATATGATTGAAGAGTGGTCCCAGACAGAGGCTTAGGTTTCGGCTTTAAGTGTGTCTGGGGGGTTAAGAATCTTAACGATTATAATTGAAGGCAATGAGGACTTCCCAGATCCTAACAGAGACTGCTTTTAGCACATTATCATCTATTACAGCACTCTATAAAGGGACTGTGGTAGAGACTCTAAGGAAGCTAAACGTCATATCATATTCTCTCTCTCTCACCGTCACCCTCTCCCTCACCGACCCCCCCTTCTTTGACAAAGCAGATTTAGAAAAGGAAAAAGTATCCATAATGAGCTATTTTGAAATTCCAGAACCTGGGGTACGATGCTTATAGGTCTCCGAGCATATAAATAAACAAACAAACAAATAAGCAAACCTAGAAAAGCAAATACATGAAGAAAAAAAAAAGAAAAGAAAAAAAATAGCTGAGATCCCAAGAACTATGCTGCACCAAATACCAAAGACCACAGAGAAGTGAATGGATGCCCTCAGTTTCTGAGGAGAGTTGCCCAAGGTGTGGGGTGCTAGGCAAGAACTCTAACCATGAAGAGCTCCAAGCCATGAATAAGCGGTGACCACCTGCAAAGGACTAAACCCTTAACCAGGGTGTCCTGTCTGAGCTGGCGAGCCTGGCAGTCCAGACTTGCTTGCACCATAACGTAACACTTGGAAGAACAAGGCAACTGTGTGTGAAAAGATGCCATGGGCACCGAGCCAGAGAGAGGACATAACACAGAGAAGCAGGTCGCTCCAACTGTGATCTTCAAAGACTTTCTTTTTCCCAGTTTCTCCCATGGCAAGCCTTCCCCTTTCTTTGTTTCTCTACAGGGATACACATAAATTTTTACCTAATGTGGCCTAAAATATAGGCCTGATAAAAGTAGATAAAGAATATAATGTGCCCCCCCCCGAATATTTATATGAACCCACTATTTGTAAAGGTAGGTTTTCAAAAGATTGAAATATGAAAATCTCATTGTAGTGGTACACACCTATAACTCCAACATTTGGGAGGTAAAAGGAGAAAGATCAGGAGTTCAAGGCTATCCTTGGCTACACAATGATTTTGAGGCTAGCCTGAAATATGTGAGAGTCTGTCAGATACAAAGCAAATTAATTTTTTCAATTTTTAAAATTATATATATAAACAAGATATAATAACAGTAAAAAAAAGCCTCAATCCAGTGAGGAAATGAAGCAATTAATAACCAAGACATAGTATAATAAACAATATATCCAAATTGGAACAAAAACCTAGTGTGGAGGGCCCAAGCTCACTTTCTTTGGAAGTAGGCAGGCAGAATGGCACACAGCAGCAGCAGAGGCATGCCTGGGAGGAAGTTCTCCTTCTCTCCTTCCTTTCCCTCACCCTCTTTGAAGTGATTCTCTCTTGTCTTGCCTGGAATCCTAAAGACACAGCACCTTTGTGTCTACTCCTTCCTATCCGTTACTCGGGGCAGTAGAAACCCCTTAGAATAAAATCGCATGCCACTGGCTGTTCTCAGATGCACTCATCAAACTCAGAACACAGTTCAAAGTCACCGAGTTGGCTTACAAAGTTTCACCTACTCTGGTCTCTCCCTCCGCAACCTCACTTCCAGACTGCTTTCAGAGATTGTCGTCTCTTAGCCTTAACACCGTGATTCTCAGCCTGAGATTCTTCACTCCTTTGAAGTCAAATGACCCTTTCAGGGGGTCACCTAAGACCATTGGAAAACACAGATATTTACACTGAGATTCATAATGGCAGCAAAATTAAAATAATTATGTCTTACTGGGTGTCATTTCTTACTTCCCCAATACCAATTAGTTCTTATCCTTCCTAATGCTGCAATGCTTTAATGCAGTTCCTCATGTTGTGGTGACCCCACCATAACATTATTTCATTGCAACTTCATAACTATAATTTTGCTGCTGTTATGAATCGGAATATTACTATTTTTGGAGATAAAGGATTGCCAGAGGGGTCACAACCCATAGATTGAGAACCACTGGCCTGGACCATGAGTCGTTCTGCTTTGGGATTTCCCTCCACTATCTTCTCCTTACCATGTTTGTGTCTTCCCTGTTCCCTGGCCTGGCTACTGTGCCTTTCTTGGGAGCTCTATTCATTCGTCTCCTAACATACCCCGCTTCTCTGTTCTCACTAGGTTAATACCTCATCTTGTTCCCATAACACTGCACTTGTCCCTGACACCACTTAAACTGATAGATTAACATGTCATTTATGGAATTAGTTATTGACAGTTGATGCCGTGAGTGTTGAGACTATGGCTGTGTTCTCACCATTGTTATCAGCAGCATCGAGTGAGATCTGGCCAGGTGAGCAGTGGATCCTCATTAGCAACTTTCCAGTGAACGACAGACGTCTGCGATTAACCGCCCAACTCTTTCTCAGGAGATGGAAAGTCAAACACACGGCTCAAAGCCTCAAGTTGCTGAGCCAGAAAAAGGACTCTTGCCTCCAGACTTCTTACCCCAACATTTTCAGCCTGCCCTAGTGCACGTAGCTCTAAAGCTTGCTAGGAGGCCAAGTCACAGGATCCAGTTTCGTTGCTGGACAAAAGGTGATTCAGATGAGAGACAATAGGAATTCTTCATTGGGTCATAGGAACAGGGGGGCATAAGTGAGAAATTGAGACATGAAAGACTGAAGCTCAAAAGAATTACTGATAGGTGGGTGGTATAGGCAGCATATTAACACAGAGATGACAGGTGGGCTGGTTCCTAAGTCTGAAATGCCTGCACACACACAGAGAGACAGACAGACTCCACAGATAAGCACACATACCTGGCCAGTAACTAATTAATAGAAAAAAGTTACCTATGGAATAAATGAATGTTCTCAAAGATACAATAGGGCCAAAGTTTTACTGAATTGATTTTGGATCACTGATTCTTGGAGGAGGAGAGAAGGTATAATGAGGGTAAAGGTGGAAAATAAATTTTATTGATGTTTATCTATTTGGAGAATTATACTTAATGATGATGCATCTACAATTGAATTGTTTTTTTTTTAAGATCAAGTATTTAAATAATAATAACACTACTAACAAAGGCCAAACTAGAAGCCACAGAAGTGGTTTATGCCTGATGAAGTGCTGAGAGTTGGAGATGAGAGGAGGACTCCAAGCTGGCACCTCACTCTCCTCCTCAGCCAGATCACATCTTGGACACAATCCTTCCTTTCAACCAGTGCCAGTCGCAAGGAGGAGGTGTGAATCCAGGGCCAAGGCCGAAGCACAAGGTTGGTGAGCGCAAAGGGTCAGGCTGCCTCAGCCTAAACAGAGACGGCAAGGTCTCTTTTATATTTCCGCTGAAAGAAACACAACGTTTTAACTCAAAACTGGAGGGCTATTAGTTTCCCCACCAAAAGAAAAGGAGTCTCAAATGTGGGATTCCACATAGCAGGGCTGCTTTTGAACTCCCTAGCCCTCAACATCTGCAGCCGTTTCTATTCTTCAAGCGTTGCCAACTTCTGCTTTAAGGACCGATATCTCCACGCACACATGGATTCTGGCAGCCTCTGTTCCGTCAACCGGCTGCGGGAAGCCGAGTCAGCAAGGAGAGGGGTGAAGGATTCCTCACACATGGCTTTAACTTCGCTTTGTGTCTGAACCTCCGCCTACAGAACAGCTTCAGAGCGTACAAACACAGCACGCAAGGTACAAAAGCGCCCTGACTCTTCCATGAAAATAACCTCCGGGCTTACGGAAGGATAATTAAACAGCAAGTATCGAAGAAAGGGGCAGGGAGATGATGGCTCGGTGGGCAAAGACAGAACTCTTCTGACCTGGAGTTCCATCTCCAGGACCCACACGTTAAGACACACTCACAAGCTGCCCCCCAACCTTCAAACACGCCATCACACAGACATCACACAAAAGTGCATGAAAAAAAATGCAAGAATAAAGAAATGAACAGAGTTAAGAACAGTAAGAAAACATTCTCAAAGCACGCTGGGGAGCGCTAGTTTCTGATCTCCCGAGGAGAGACAACGCATTCCTAGCTGATTTTTATTCAGGAACGGCTCAGTATGTTCCATAGTGGAAACCGTTCAATCTCTGGACACGGGAGAGTTTTGAATCACAGCTCCGTAACCATGAAAGAAGTGCTGATCCAATGTGAGCCCCAGCTTTCCAACTTTGGTTCTTATAGACCAAGAATGACAATAGACACTTGAGAAATTTTGGGGAGGTTTGGAGGTAATGACCCAAATCAGGT
Organism: Psammomys obesus; assembly: GCF_907164565.1. Classification (NCBI taxonomy): domain Eukaryota; kingdom Metazoa; phylum Chordata; class Mammalia; order Rodentia; family Muridae; genus Psammomys; species Psammomys obesus. Next base: position 3,180,196 of record NW_026596100.1, on the reverse strand, counting down.
GTGCAAAGCGTGGAGCAGGGCATATACCATCGTGGCTGCTGCGACCGAAACACATCACAGTGAAAAACAAACAAAGATGTAGCTTCCTCTGTTGCTATTTTTAATAGTCATTGATGGGGTCTCAAAACTTCAGATTATAAAAATTAACTCATCTCAGGTAGGTTGATCTGATCAGTGACAAGATGTTCTCTGTCCCAATATCTGATTCTATCAGCTTTTTCTCGGTAGCTTTCCTTTTAGAAAGGCACAGTGAGGAGACTTCATACCCTTAGAAGCTTCGGAAAGTGAACTGTGACATTAGCCATAACAAAGACACAGACCCACAGAATTCCTTGAGCCCAGCTTTCTGTGGCCTGTGTTGCCAATTGCTTAAAAATGCAGCAAAGAAAAGGAATGCACTTTGTTTGAGATTAAATCCTGTTCAAGTGCTAACATTCTTGTATTATTACCCAGCACTTTCTGAAGAGAATTCCGTAAACTGCATTTCCCTTGAACGACTTCTGCTTCCGAAAAGACAATCGTTTTAGCCCATTCTCTGGACTTTGGATTTTGGAAAATTATCAAGTACACTACTAAGAAACCATAGGATTTCATGAATAGCCCACACATTGCAACGCTTTTTATTGAAGTTACTAGCCCTCTGCTCTGATCAGGGATTGAAGTGCTCACTGGACACTTACTCTCTTCTAGCTTTCGGGCATCAGCCTCTAGCTCTGGACTGACTCCCTGCAGTGAACATAGCTGTCACAAGTAATCCAGAGAGACTTTGTATTGGTTCCTGCCCTAGTGACATCTACTTCCTGCAAACTTATTCAGAAGTGACTGTGTCAGCCTTGGCCCCTGCCATTGTAGGTCTGTCACTCTCAGGCAAGATTATTAAGTTGTCTTTCCATTATTTAATCTAGTTACCTAAATGGTCGCTGTATCTCTCCTGACAATTAATTATAGATAGACTTTTTCCTAATCCCAACATAGTTCAGTATGATAAAGAAAGTCTTTACTGTGCAACATAGGGAGAGAAATCCACTGATCTGCTGGGATTACCATCCCAGTACTCAGAAGGCGGGGGGCATATGTTCTAAGTCAATGTGATGATATATAGCCACACTAGGTCTTAAAAAATCAAAAACAAAAGAAAGACCCTTAGTAATATTCTGAATGAAACCATCAAAGAATTTCCTAGCACTCTTTCAGTAACATTTTAAATTTTCTACAGGTAAGTGTTCCATATTTGTTCAAAATGGCTTCCATCGAGCCTAAAGCGGTTAGAAGCCTAACACTTACACTGAAAAGCCCTCCCTCAGACTAACTTCCTATGAGTCACATGACCCTGTGTCTTCCTCTCCCTCAGCCAGATCAGATCGCACTTGTCATTCAGACCTGAGAAATACCTGTAGACTGTTCGAAAGTAAAATGGCTCCTGACATGACACATCTTAGTGAAGTTACAACCCAACTTGAGACTTGTATGTAAATAAATTTCAGAAACTGTCCACGAGGACAGAGCAAACTTGCTGATTAGCTTCTGTGGAGGGCTGCTTTGCAAGCAGGAGGACTTGGGTTCAGTTCCTAGTTGTGGCAGTGTGCTGGTGTGTGTACTTTGCAATCCCAGGGAGCCCTGGGCCTTTCTAGTCAAGCCTACTCACCAAGTTCAATACCAGTGAGTTACCGTGTCTGACAAAACAAGGTAGGTTGCTCCTGGCTTCCACACACCTGAGCCCAGGCACCTGTCTATGAGCACGTGCACACACAGACAGAGACACACAGAGAGAGACAGACACAGACACAGACAGGCAGACAGACAGAATGTTTGTCGATTTGAACGATGGGGGTTCACAAACAGAAAGTTTGAGGTCACACAATGGAGCAGAACTTGATTTAACATTTTCACAAGTTCAGAAAAACAAACCAGGAGGTAATTACACTTCTGAGACTGGGGAAGAGACAGAGACAGAGAGAGACAGACAGACAGACAGAAACAGAGAAAGGGAGCTCTTGTGAAGAAGAAAGGGAAGTGTTTACAGTCAGACAAAGCTCCACATCTACAAAACAGAATAAGGCATATCTCAATGCTGCAGATAAGTTATTTGGGGAGAGAACACTCCCTTTAATCCAAGGAATGTAAGTTGACTAGATGAGAGTGAGAGAGGGGAACAACACTTATCAATAATAATAAAATTACTTTGAACTTCTCCAGACCCTTTCATCTTGGAATTTCAATTCACCCATTAAACCGCACTTTTACTTTATCACATCCTATAAAGAAGTAAGACTGTAGCTCTTAACAGTTTCTGTATTCTCTTATAGTTTTAAGTACTTTGCAATCATTTATTTCTCATTCAAGCTACAATCTCCTGAGCAAACAAGTATAATTACCCCCTTTACACAGTTAGGGAAACTGAGACCAAAACATGCAGCCAAGACCACCCAGTGAGGCGCTTGCAGGGGCAGAATCAAAGCTGAGTAATACTTGACTCTGAAGCTTCGGGTGGAAAAGACAAATCACTCAATTTTCCAATTCTTCCCTTCTGAACAGCTGACTTCACAATACGAACAGCCTCGGAGGAATTTTTTTTTTTTTTTTCAATTAACCCAGAAGTAAAAGAATGCTAAACCCCTGAGTATTTCAGATTGTAAGGAGGAGGGAAAGGCTCACTAGCAAACCAAGGTGCGTACGTGCGTGCGTGCATGCGTGCGTGCGTGCGTAGTGCTCGTAGGAGGGCGCCTGTGCGCGCGAATACCTGCATGCGTATGTGGAATCCATTCCAATTTTTCACAATGGACAACTGAAGATGGATAGCAGCGTTCGTGCTGTGTTTGTGTCTACAGTGATGGTATCTGATCCAGCTCAGAGAGGCTCTCCTCCCTATCTCCCTACCCGCCATGCACGAAGGAAGGGACTGGCAGTATCTTCCCTACACTGCAGACCTTGCCTTAGGCCTCAGTGACACGTAAACAACCACTGGTTAGTGCTGGGCCTTGCGGGCCTTAGAACCTACTCATTTGATGTTAGGTAACTTAGAATAATTGCTTTAAATATCATATTTTAAATTCAAATATTATGCTGAAAAAGGCAAATACTTTATCAGGCATCTGTGGTCACTTGACCTTTTCCAAACCCAGAATGTTAGCCTTATTAAATCCACAGCTTTTCTGCCTCTCCCCACTGGGAAAGTGGGGGAAGGAAAAGACCTAACCCTTAGACAAGTATTTTATTTAAATTCAGAAGCCGCTAAAGTATTTTGTTTCCTTTGTGAACTTTCCAAGTGCCCTTCTGCTCCAGGCAACATGCAAGGGGTGAATTTAAGAAGTGGGGAGAGCGAACGTGGCTTGGCTGCTCCTGTCAACAAGTAAAAATCAACATGCCCTGCAGTTGGGAGAAACACCCTCCAAACTTGTGTTTTGGAAATGAAGCAGAGTCAGGCCAGGCCAGGGCAGGTCATTGTTCCCAACGGCAGTTTTTGTTGAAAAAGCATAACATCGTGGGCAGACACTGCTCTAGGAAGAGCCTGTCATATCTCTGTACCCCAAAGACAGATCACACACTTTGGCTTGGTCTTAAGCCACCGAAATGAACCATCCCTTGCTTGCTAACCTCAAACGGCAGGCAATGTGTGAATGAGATGGCTGGGTGAAAGAGATATAGAGGGGAAGAGAGAGACAGGGGGAGAGCAATGTGTGAAAGAGAGCGATAGAGGGAGAAAAATGAGAGAGATAAAGAGGGAGAGAGAGATGTCAAAGATAGAGGGAGGAGAGAGAGAGAGATGAGTGAAAGAGCAAGTTCCAAATCAAAAGATCCATTCAAAGTCCTCTTGTAAGGACATAAAATTTGGCAAGTAACTGCATACCATAAACTGGTAAAAGTTATTCCCTGAGTACAGAACTGATCAGCTGCAAGCTCATCAGAGAAACAGCTCCTGAAATCTCAGAAGGTTAGAAGGCAGATGCTCTAGGGTTGACTTTGAATTTGCCAGGATGGCTCTTCTCCCCCACCCCCAACAAGTCTTCATTCAAGTACAGCATTGGACCCAACTGTCCCTTGCAATTATGTTTCAGGGGCTCCGGCTTGGTGCTCCTGTTTTCTCTAGTTGATTAATTGTGCTCACATTTAAATGGTCGCAGGCAGGTTGTTAACACCCCGTTAAGATGGATGAGAAGTACTTCTCAACTTTTGTTTCAGTCTGTTGGGTTGTGGACTTAACAAAACAGCAAGGCAGTGATTTAGGGAGGGAAGATTATCTGTCCAGGCAGACAGGCTAAAACTTCTTTAAAAACAAACAGCATTTTAAAATCCCTTATAAAAACCTTATTCTTGGAGACACTCTTCAAATATCATCTTAAGAATGCTAAACCCAGAATCCCCACCCCCCCACCCTGTACCTGAACTTACACATATATTTGGCATGGTTCTTAGTAATATTGACAAAACTCTAGGTCTTTTTTTTTTTTTTTTTTGCTTCTTCACTACTTTTTCTTTTGTGGAAGCCTGTAATTATGATTCGAAGGCTGGCGTTCCTAAGGAAAAGCCAGAGTAACATGAATATCTAGTTACCTTTGAGGAAGCATACACGACAACCCATGCTTGACAACCAAACACTGTCTCCATTTTCCCAAAGAGCAGAGGGAAAATTCGAGTAAGAGTTAATTATTTCTACATAAAGAGAAAATGAACATTTGGAGCAGTATGCTCCCTGAGACTCTGTCATTGGTGCTTGCTATTTTCAGTTTCTAAAAGCCACCACAGCTACCAACAACAATAAGAAAAGAGTGTTCCTTCAGGAATATCATGAAGATGGTACAATGATGAATTTGTAGCACATGACCTATTCACAGACTTCTGGGGCACAACTCTTCACATTTCTCCGAGAGGGATTCACAAGGAAGGGGGACACACGTTTCCTTAAAACTAGCCATCACTTAGCAGCCATGTTGGTTGTAGAAACAGAAAGTTGCCAGTCAATCCTCAGGTCATGAAGTTCCCACCTTAACTTTCAACTTAAGATTTTTTTTATTTAAATAATGTATATTCATGACTATTGTCTCTAAATTGTTATCGTCCATTGAAATGGGTGTCTTTAAAACCTTGAGGCAAATATGCAAAAAATTTAAGGAAAACATACATTATCTTAAGTGAGTAACACAACAGTATATGTACATGTTTCTTATGTTTTTCAGTGAGAGAGAGAGAGAGTAAAAAGAGAGAGAGAGAGAGAGAGAGCTTTATAAGGAGACACTTTCCTCAGACACTATTTGTAAGTAATCTACCAACTTCACCTCATCTTGTTATCCACACTCAGTTTTTTTATTTCTTTATTAATTACACTTTATTTACTTTGTATCCCCTCCTCCCATCCTAATCCCTCCCTTCCTCCCCCCTCTGCATGCATGCCCCTCCCCAAGTCCACTGATAAGGGAGGTCTTCCTCTCCCTCCTTCTGATCCTAGTCTGTTAGGTCTCATCAGGAGTGGCTGCATTGTCTTCTTCTGTGGCCTGGTAATGCTGCTTCTCCCTCAGGAGGAGGTAATTAAAGAGCAGGCCAATCAGTTCATGTCAGAGGCAGTCCCTCTTCCTAGTACAATGGAACCCACTTGGATACTGAACTGCCATGGGCTAGATATGTGCAGGGGTCTTAGGTTATCTCCATGCATAGTCCTTGGTTATATATTCACTCATATAGACATATAATATAGGATAAACCTACTAAAATCTGTACACCTAAAGAAACTAATCAAGAGGGAGGACTCTTGCTAAAATGCGCAATTCCTATCCAGAAAGGCAAAGAGAATGAAATCAGAAGAAGGAAAAAAGAGGGAACAAGTCAGGAGCCTGACACAAAGGACCTCTGAAAGGCTCGGCCCTGCAGACTATCGATGAAGGTGCTGAGACTTATGGACAACCTTAGGGCAGAGTGCAGGGAATCTTAGGAAAGAAGTGGGAAACAGTGAGATCTGGAGAGGACAGGAACTCCACAAGGAAAGCAACAGAACCAAAAAAATCTGAGCACAGGGGTCTTTCCAGAGACTGATACCACACTCAGAAGGCAAAAGTTCTACAGATTTGAAAACCACTAGTTTAATTTTTTTTATATTCCTACTTGTTTCATCCCTGATATTACCAAACTAACCATATTCTCGGCCCTTCCCTACTGCATTTGAGGACTTGACTCTTACTAACAGGGCTCAGCTCCTCTACTAGCTCTGTGAACACAGTCGCTCGGCTACTGTGCGCCCCTTGCTTTTGGTCTGTTGACTTTCCCCATCAGTTCACAAGCATGATTCAGTTTTGCTTATGTTAATGAAATTCATCATTGACCCTGTTGTGTGCTGCACATCTGTGTAACCCCAAACCCTGAGTCCCCGTGGAATGGCACCCGCTAAGGCTGGGTGCTCGGGAAGAAATTTATGAAAATAGAACCCCCGTGCTGGAATAATGTCCTTAGAAGAAGGGAGAAGTGACAATCTTTCTCTCAACTGTGTGAGCACACAACGTGGGAACAGCCACCTCCAACCTAAGAAGCATGCCTTAGGAGACACCAGGTCTGCTGGTGCACTGATCCTGGATGTCCCAGCCTTTAGCACTGTGAGAAATAAAGTCTGCTATTCAAACCACCTAATCTCTGGTATTCTGTTATGGAAAGAACCTTAATTGAGACAGATCCCATATCTTTCTTCAAATGTCACCGTTTTTCTCAGATCCAATTCACAGGAAATATTCTCAAAAGAAATTCTCAGAGCCTTATCGCCCTCTCCTTTCTCCCACTGTCTCATTTCTTTTCTGTTCCCACAACTGAATTGATATTGTTGTCACAACTACCACCGAGCTCCGTACCACTGTTTCTGTAAATTCTTCTCTGACCTCATCCTAATCAGATTCGCAGCAGTATTTAAAATGATGCCTGTTTCCTGCTTCTGACACACAGGCTCTGCTCTGCACTCTGATGGTTTTCTCCCTACCTCCCTGGAAGTGTGTCTACCCCCCTCGCTAGGCCCTCAGCACTCACATGGCTTTGAATTTTAGAGTGCTCCAAAGCTGCTTCTTGCATTCCTTTTTCATTTCCTAGTGGGAGCAATAAATAATAATTTAAAAAGTGAAGCAGGTTAAGAAATAATTCTTGTTATTCAGGTTAAGAAATAAATCTTGTTAATTCTCTAGCCCTGGAGGCCAAGTTAGCTTAGTGAGTGAGAAGAAAACAATAGAATATAGTATTTAGATCCTTCTGCGTCTACGTCCCAAGGGCTGGCTGAGATTAAAGGCAAGCACCACTGTGAGGGAGAAGAAACCTTGAGTGAACGTGTGTCCTTTACGTGCACACACCATGACAAGGCCCCCAAAGCTTCAGACCCATGGGGACAGACATGCCTTCCCTCAATGAGGCTTAGGAAAGCAGCCATCCTTGGGTCCAAGTATAGATGCTTAAAAACAATTTGACCCTTGTGTTCAAAAATTCCTTCTCCAAGATGACTGCAGCCAGAGGCCCTTTAAAGGCCTCCTACCAAGATTAGCTGAACTTTCCTCTTTGTTCAAATGTATACCCTAAACTTACCTCCTTACTCAACCCATCCCCTCAGGTCTCATGTGTGAAAGGAGCACACTGAGTTTCCAGGTTGCTGCTGCTGCTGCATCTCCCTCAGAAAGCACACACCCAACCAGACCTCAGCTTTTCTGTGTGCTTCTGTGCATCTGTCCCTCCCTAGTTCTTCCTGCCCAGTCAGGTCTGCCTCCAGGACCAAGCTTTTTCAGGACTCAGCACACCATCACACCTGCCCTCGGCAGGGGGATCAGAAGCTCATGCTCATCTTTGCCTATACAGTGAGTTTAAAGCCACTCTGGGACGGCTATAACACTGCTTCAGAAAGGGGGAAAGAGAGAGAGACCCCTGCTTTAGAAAGGGATAGAGAGGCAGGGTTAGGGTTAGGGTTAGAGACAGAGACAGAGACAGACAAAGATGGAGACAGAGGGTCCAAAAGTGCCAAGTACAATCAAAGCTTAAGTGAAATATATCCACTAAACATTCTAATTTTTTTTTTTCTTTTAGCATGGAGGTAGTCAACACCCTCAGAATCTACTGATTGCCATGATGAAGAGAAACAACAAATCTGAGACAGGATCTACCTGGGAGTTAAGTAATAGAAGCAGAGAAAAAAGATGGCTGCTAATGGACTAGAAAGTGGCATGCTTTAAAATTCCCCAGAATGTGCAGTATGATTTATATGTGTATATAAGTCAACTCTAATCAAACCCCAAAGAGAAATCAGTTAGCACATAGAGGAGCCTAATTAGGAATCCAAAATCAAAGCCACTAAGGCAAGTGCTTGAAATACTTTCAATTTACTCTAGATAGTTGGTTAATTAGCATAAGTATTAGAAATAAATTTCCTTTTGTGTGGCAAGCAGGATTTATGAGATTTGAAGAACATAGGTGATGCAAAGAGGTTATAACCCCCACTTGAAAGACAGTGAAGAATTAAAAAAAAAAAAAAAAAAACAACCAAAACAAAACAAAAAACAAGTAATTTCCAGCCCCAGTGAACCAATTTCCCTGTGTGTTGGGCTCTTCTGCCTGATGCAGCTACAGATCCCATGAATTATCAGGTGTTTCTTTACAGAAGTCCTTCAAGTCAGTAGCAAAGGGTAATGATTAGGGAGTCAACAGATTTCTATAGGAACTGGTTTTGTGCATTTTATCTCTACTTTCTAGTAAGTGTTTGTATAAAGAGAAAGGTTCAATCTGAGACTGTCATTCTGTGTAGCGCCATGTGGAAATGAGGTTATAAAAAGAAGACTTAAGGGCCATATATCTGTAAAGATCACAGATGACCATACTTTAATAATAATAATAATAATTAATTAATTAATTATAGAACTTATTAGGATTCATGCTGACATTTTCATACATATATACGATGCATTCATTGTGAGCTGCCATGTCTCCCAAATTCACTGACCACTGTTAGACTGTGAACTTCTCCTGAGTCTGATAACAATTGTGGAAAAGGGATACAAATGAAGGAAAAGTCTGCTAGTAAATGGAGAGTGAGAGCATGACTTGAGAAACAACTTGTGGTCGTGGTTCATTCTTCTTGCTTTTAAATGAAGGAGAAGAGGGAGAGAGTGGACAATTTAAGACAAAGAAAAAAGTGAAAGAAAGGGTGGTGACAGCAGATAAAATTAGTGGCCGAGAAGCCTTAGGAACGCAAGGGAGGAAAGAATGGGTACCACTGGCGGGCGGATTTCTAGATGTTACACAGGAACTTACAGGAAATCCTACCTATTTCTCCGTGAGGTGAAATCCTTCGTGGAGGATAAGTAAAGTGGTAAATAATTCACAGATTTTAAATTGTACAAAAACAACTTGATCAATGGAGCTCCAGTTTAACATTGAGAGTTTGCACAGTCTATTATTCTGGAGACATCAAAACTATGATTGCACAGGACTACAAAAGGGAAAAGAAAGGTCTGTGAATTCTCAGCGGAAATTTGTTTTGCCTTTTCCTGCAGTTCCATTATTTCCAGTTCTCCAGTTGGAGAAGGTCATTTAATCTGTTCATTGGGGAATTGCCTCACTGCCTCGTGAAGGGAGTGTAAAGAGTTTAAAGTGTCTATTACTGCACAAATACCTCAGCGAAAGGGTGTGGTCACGTCAGCAGCCTCACCCTCTTTTCCAGGGGGAAGAGGGGAAAGGTCGAAATGAAGCGTATAAATTCAGTTTCTTTGGCTTTTCTTTTCTCTGTTTATTTCTTAAGTAATATGGGAACAGGAGCCTGGTTTTGAATTTGTTTCAAACCAGCCTTTGTGCTATTGTTATTTTGCAGCTGCCACTGAACCTTCTTTACATTTTATTTCAAAACCAACATTTTAAGTCATTATCTTTTAGATGGCAGTCATATGGGAATGAACCTGTTATAAATTGCTGGAGAGCAGAATTTTTATTGCTACGGTTTTTGTTTTGGGTTTTTTTTTTTCTTTTTTTTTTTTTTTTTTTTTGCATTAAGTGGAAATAATGCTTAGCATACAATACAACTTTTGTCTTGTTTTCTTCTCATTTTTTAAAATTTTTATTCTATACAGGTCTCCAGAAAACTAGTGGTGTTTGACCAGGAGGTTATATGCAAAATTCAAAGGTCAGAAAGCACATGAATTGTTCATCCATACGGTCTGGGGTTCGTGTATTATTGAGACTTAGAAATCTGGAGTATTTCATCTTGATGCTAAAGCCTGTGGAATGCTATAGGTATCCCAGCACATGGTGGAAGAAATGGGAAAAAAACTGGCAGAAGCCATCCTTTCCCTCCCAGTTTAACTAACTGAGACAGGGCAATTTCGTTGGAAGAGTCCGCTGGCAGTTTGTAGGTCTCAGCTTGCTCCTCTATGCCTTGCTGAGAGAAAGAGGTCTTGGAAGAGAATCAAGGCATGCAACTTCTGCTGCTCTCATTTAAAACTTATAAAAGCAAATGATCTCCAGGGCACCAATCCTTTCACCTTGGTAAACATGCAACAAATCTACAAGAAAGAAAAGCCGAAAGGCATCCCATTTCTCCTGCAGCAACCCGGATACCTGGAGGCTCCAGACTGACTAATAGGTGCCTCAGAGTCTCTGCAGGAAGAGAAACGACCTGAGAAAACAAAAGAGACAGAAGTTTGAGGATAAAAAAAATTGTGAATCCCCAGAAAGCCCCAAGTTGGTGTGAGTGGAAGGCCTGTTATTCCCCCGTGCCCTTGCTACACGGATGAAGATGCTCTGACAGAAACTGGCAGAGGTTCCTAATAGCCATCTTAGTTTATTTTTAATCTCACAACAGGATGCCGTGTTTTGTGTTGTTTTACTTGTTAATCAACCCCAGTTCCATCCTATTTACAAGCAAGCACTCCCTCAACAACTTGCTGTGTCAGGGAATAACTTCGAGAGGCAATCTATTAAACGAGAGCTGAGGGATTTTTCTCCCTATAATTTTGTTTGCCAATTTTAATTATCGATTGAAAATTGTTTGCAATAGATAAAAATATACGCAGAAGGCAGAAGATGAAAACATAAGCACTACACCAAAACCTAAAGGATATTTTTTTCCCAAGTCATACATTTCTTTTAAATTATTGGTATGGACGGTCAGTGCATTTGAGGACACCAAGCAATCTGTAGTAGTGCTTTCATCTCCGGAAATCTAATATCAAGTCAACTTTGTGGTTTCTCGAGCCCTTATCAGAAAACAGGAGCATGAAAAATAGCAGTTGATATATGGCCCCTGGAGAAAGTGGTGAGGCAACCAGGCACCAAATTACAGGAACATTCCAATTATGGATGTTATACCAAGATTTTAATCAATAAAGCTATGACTTTCCCCACTAGAGATCCATCACTTCAAGAAATACCTGAACTTGCCTTTAAAACTCTGGGCAGTACGAGAAGAGAGACAGGGGAAATGAGGGAGGTTCAGTGTGTATCTAATCTACCATCTTTAAAAGAAATAAGAGAAATTCACTGTGGGACCAAAGTGATCATCCTTCCTAGTAGAAAGGGAAGGAAAGCCCCTACTCACTAGGATTCCATGGCTTTATGTTCTTTTTTTTTTACAAATTCCTTGAAAATGTCAACTTTTATCCATTAAGAGAGCTAGCAGGGGCTTGGCAATGAATGCAGATTGTATTTTTTTTTCTATCACCAACAAATGAGACAAGTAAATCTGGAGGCCTGAATTCCACCCCCCCAACACACCTTAGTTTCCTAGAAGTGGACTGTGATGCTGAGGACCCTCATTAAGAATACAATGAAATCTTGACAGGTCATAATTTCACAGCCACAGGACAAGGTCTTTGTATTATGGAAAGAATGGGCTCAGAACACAGAGAAAGGTAGGATCTGAAACCCCACCAAGCATTATGGACAAAAGGCAAGGCTCCTTGGTAGCTAGTCTCTGTGTCCGTGCAGGGCAGATAGCCACGGGATGTAGTTTTATCAAGCGACCAATGAGAAGTGAGATTTTTAAATAAGATGAATGGAATCAGATGATCTCAGTGAGGAGCTGTTAAATGCCCCTGTCCATATTACTGCATTACCAGTGCCTTTGGCAAACTCCTTCCTAGTATCAGTCAGTAGTGTGGAGAATGAAAGGATCGGGGAGTGAAGGGATACAGCTAGGCTTTGTTGGCAAGGAACGGGACATATCATGTCACCAATGAGCCTACCTCGAACACTTCAAGAGGGCAACCTCAGCAAACATTGGCACAGTGGGGAAGGGAATGAGAGGAAGGGCTCTTGGTTCTGAGGGGTGCAGAGATGGAAGGAAAAGCCACCCCCTTCCTAATATATGAACATGGGACCAGTGGCAGTGAACGCAGGTAAGCAAACCACTAGGTTTTTCGGACTACGAATTTACTTATATGGTTACCTACAGCTCAGAGCTGTCTTCGTTAAGAGCCTTCCAGTAGCTGCCTCTGAGTGCTTATTTCTAGCCAAAATGTAAAGCCATGGATGTTTTCTAAAATGTCAATTATCAGATAGTGGTAGAGATGTCAACCTTCCATCACTGCTACCCAAAACAAGGACAAACAAACAGTAAACCTTTGAGTTGAAAAATATTTCATCTACTGCAGTATGGTTATTCCCTTCCACTTCCACTCATTACTTATTCACTTAGCAAATATTTATAACAATACAGGAATGCAGCAAGACTGTTTATTTCCAACATTCTTTTATTTTTCTTTCTGAGCTTCTTGTGACTTTCCCTCCAGTTAGCCAGAGGCAAGCACATAGCCCTGAGGAAAAGTCGATTTTGGATATTTGTTTTTAATTTCTAAAACAGCCTCTAGAGAGTCAAAAGGAAGGGCCCGAGGGGAGTCAACGATCAACTTCCAGGCCATAAAAATAGAAAAGGTAAAAGAACAGAGGAGAGAGGCTGAGGTGGGTGGTGGCCCCAGCAGCCTGTAGACAGCTTCCGGCAAAGCTGAAACCTACCCAGGGGCCCTAGGCAGAGGCACCGTGAGGAAGAACCATCACAAAGCTCTTTGTTAAAAATGAGGAGTGAGGGACTCCAGCAGATGCCCTCTTTGTACTCTGAACTTTCTGTCCCTCTGTCCCTTTCTACACTTTAGCTGGCAAGCACGAACTACCCCCCTACCTCTTTTCACAGTCCCCAGACAAGCATAAGTCCTCAAAACACAAACAGGGTTGTCCACACAGGCAGGAGGGGTAGGGTGGAAAGAAATCAGGGCAAGGGGACCACTCTACACAGGCAGGTACAGAATTTTCCACTCGGGCCCAGTGGTGACACAGATATGTCCTGTTCTTTACCAACAAAGCCTGGCTGTGGGAAGCCTTTGTCCGACCTGGGTGCCAGCATTTTCTCTGTTCACTCTAAGGACTCACAACACTGCTGTACCTCTCGAGCAAGGAGGGAAGGGGAGTACACAGTAAGAGAGAATAAGCAGAGGCCATCACGTACTAGCAGTGAGACATAAAGAACTGTCTCCCAAACCAGAACTACCCTTGAACTGAGTCTGAAAGTATGCACAGCCTTTAGCTAGGGGGTGGCGCGCATCAGCTTCCTAACACAAGCCATATCAAACGGCAAAACCTGGGACTAGGGAGATGACTCAGTCCATAAACCGCCTGCCACACAAGCACAGGGGTCTGAGTTCAGATCCCTCGCACCCATGTAAAAGGTTAGATGCCCAGACTATGTCTGTATTTGCAGCTGTGCACAGGGGGAGAGAGGCAGGTCTTTGAAGCTCACTGGCCAGCCAGTCTAGCTGAATTGGTGGACGCCAGGTTCAGTGAGAGACCCCGTCTCAAAAGCAAAGGTGCGGAGCACGTTAGGACCACCAGCAGCAACCTGTGGCCTCTATATGCGCGTGAACACAGACGCACATGCACACGTGAAATGCACATGAGCACACAGAAACGAAACCAACAGCAACAGCAAAAACTTTCTCGTAAGCCAAGCGGAAAGGCTGAAATGGTTTTACAGAGATAAAGGTAGAGGCAAAGCTGCATTCTTTAAAGAAGCTGTAAGAGAAAGTCAAAAAAGTCAGGAAATAAGGATTGTGAGTAAAAATGTAAGTTGATAAGACTAAACCCAGTGTCACTGTAGCAGGTATGATGGCTAATATTTTTGTCAACTTGGCTACCTCTGGAATCAACTAAAATCATATTTCTGTGCAAGCCGTGGAAGAATTCTCATAATTAGATTATTTAACATGACAGGGCACCCCCTAAGCTGGGTTACATCGCCTAGTGGCAGCTTTCATAGAAGAACATGGAAAATAGAAGTCTTTGCTCTTGTGTGACTGCCCTCATTCCCACTGGCAAATTTGTCTTCCCCATTGCTGCAGGCAGATACTAACGCAGACTTAAGGCCAGCAGCCCTCCAGGACTCTTACCGTACTCTAGCACCAAATGGGGAAATGCTGAGACATCCAGCCTTGTGGACTGAACAATTACTGGGCTGTCAGCCTTCCGATCTGGAGCTAGCCATTGTTGGGCTACCAGACCACAGCCTATAAGCCAGTCTAATAAATCCCATGTGCGTGAGTGCACGCGTGCGCGCGCACACACACACACACACACACACACACACACATACACATTCCATCACTTCTCTTCCTTTAGGGAACCATAATATAACACGAATAGTATGAGAGGATTCAAAAAGGAGAGCAGAAACAGGGCAAGGAAAAGCTTTGCATTCTACTTCAAGGAACCAGGTTTTTGATATGAAAACATTAAGTTGACAGGTGTGGAGGTTAAGTGGGGGCCCAACATCATCAGACTGCCTTCTAGAGAAATCACTCTGACTCATGTACCCTGTGGTATGCACAAAAGCCCAACAAAGTAGTGAGATTTGAAAAGAAGGAAACAAAGAAGTCTGTGTCTATGACTGAGGTGAAAAGTAACCAGAGGAGGAAGCCTGGATGATGCAAGAAAACTGCAGAGTGCCTACTTATAAGATGTGATGTCTGAAGTTAATACATGATCAGCGAAGGGAAAGACTCAATGGTGATAACAGGATTTCCTTCAGGTAACTACATGTTTGGTGATGCTCTGCCTGGTGCCTTTCAATGAGTGTGAGCATAAAGGGGTTGGGATCAGGTTTCAAGTGGACAAGGCATGGCAGTAAATTATATTTTACCCCACAACACTGCCCCTTCATAACTGCCTTCCAAATCTCAGCATCTAACTACACAATGACCAATTTGGAGGATAACTGGAATGCCTAAAACCCCAACGCTGATAGTTTTTTAATATGCCCAAAAGACAAAAGTGAAGAAATCCTCCCAAATAGATAAGGTGGTGAGGCCAGTCATCTAGTCTGTAGAGAAGGAAATTGCCAAGGACAGTACTGATTACGTGGCAGTGGCAAATGGCTTATCCGATTAATCAGGAGTCGGTAGGTAGGTAGGTAGGTAGGTAGGTAGATAGATAGATAGATAGATAGATAGATAGATAGATAGATAGATGAAAGAAGGAAGGAAGAAAGGAAGGAAGGAAGGAAGGAAGGAAGGAAGGAAGGAAGGAAGGAAG
>NW_026596100.1:3120431-3164673 GCF_907164565.1 Psammomys obesus | reverse complement strand
AAGGAAGGAAGGAAGGAAGGAAGGAAGGAAGGAAGGAAGGAAGGAAGGAAGGAAGGAAGGAAGGAAGGGAGAGAGAGAAAGAATAAAACAAAGAAAGGCAAAGATAAGGAACCATTAAGGACGTGGGGGTGGATCCAGAAGCAGGCACAATGTCTGTCTGAAGACCTTCCTATCATCTGTCAATACACAAGAGAGATCCGCTCTGAAAGAGACACTTATTAGCACACTAGACAGGTTGTCTTGGACAGAAGATGTTATGTAGCCTATGTCATCAACCACGCCCAACGCTGAAGAAATTTCGGGAGGATCACAGTCATGTTAGCCAGGATGGAAAATACAATAGCCTGGCCATCATCAGTTCCCCATTTACTAATGCTCAGGGAGTTAGTAGCCTCCTAAGTTGACACAATGGCAGCAACAAAGACTAAACTACAGCTTCCCCATGGCCTCATCCCCTGCATGCATGTGACAAGCCAGACTCTGCACACCTCCTCCAGAGGGGCTGCACAGTTGAATTGATAGGAGAGGTTCAATGCTATAGACTTGCACCAGTGAACGCTTTTTCTCCTCAAGGGAGAGGGCCATACTAGAAACCCAGTGTTGGTTTCTGCTGCTAATCAAAATTCCTGTCTGGAACTGAATGAAGGCATCATGAGCAAAGACAACAGGCATCTCTTTTCGATTCAAGTTAACGCCCATTTCCTATGAGTTTCCTGCACCGATTATCTAATGAAGAAAGGAGTCATTTTCTTAAGAAACCCACTTCTTTAAAATCCAAGGTGGGTGGGGGGGAACAAGGCCAGTGGCTGTGACCTGAGATCAACATGGAGATGCCTAGAATAAAGATTTGAAGGTTGAGCCTTCCATCAGATAAGCACCACATGAGGCAGGCCAGGCCAGGGTGCAGAAGGATGGAAAAGGGGAGGTAATGAAGGCCAGTTGCTTCTCTAAGACCAAGGACTGTGAGCAGACCTGTGACTCACCCTACAGACATCACGTTAGCAATTGGAATTCTAGCGGCGTCATTCCCAAAGGTTCAAATTTAATATAAAAGAGAAGTGGGTTTGAACAACACTTCCTTTCTGAACCACTGGGTGTGTTGTCTGATGGCTGGGCCACAGCAAAGTCCTTCCCTGAGGACTGCCTCAGTTACAAGGAGCCAGTTTGCCCAAGATTACACCCATATTAAATCACCAGTCACGAGGGTTTAAAAAAAAAAATCACACATGAGCTCCTAGCCACAACTCAAGAGATCTCAGAAGAGCCACAGGGACTGGCTGAAGGCTCCGTCGCAATCATACTGCAGTTTATTTTCTCCTGTGTACAGCCTGAGTTCCTGCTGCCCATTAAAAGTGTCATTCCTAAGCTCACTCCCAATAAATGGACTTCACACAAATCTAGTTCCAGGGTTTGCTTCCCATGGAATCCAAATTATACTTGGCTTCTTTTTCAGTTTTGGCATGACTCCGTCTATTATAAAGCTTTCTGTACATTTATAGCACTGTATAAATAAAAGCCCCAATTGCATAAGCTGGAATACTTCATACTCTTGGTATTATAAACAAGGCTGAGTTACTGAGCCTTGTGGTTATTATTTCTAGGTAAGTCTAAAGCTAGTTATATGCCAACAAAACATAACACACACAAGAACTCCAGATAATAAGATATATTCTGTCTAGA
Source organism: Psammomys obesus (assembly GCF_907164565.1). NCBI lineage: Eukaryota > Metazoa > Chordata > Mammalia > Rodentia > Muridae > Psammomys > Psammomys obesus. The sequence goes on along the minus strand of NW_026596100.1, from coordinate 3,162,993 downwards.
TCACAACGTAAAATGTTTTAGAAATAACTTATTTTCTACACATCACACTTCTGAATTCTTTTCAGGATAGGATTCATTTTAATTTTTGTTTATTATTCTGTATCTACCTTGGATTTGGTCTGCACACACCAGCTCCAATTGCACAGAGGAAACGTTTGCTTTATAATTTTATACTTCTATTTTTATAAATGTTTCTTAAAATACATCTTTAAAATGTGTTTTATTACATCCTGCTCTATCACTGCACAATGATGCTTCAAACTAAACTAAACTGGATGACGTCTCTGGTTAAAGATAAGAATTAAGAGAGCAGGCATGATTTCCTAGAATCAACTTGAGAGATAATTCTGAGTCACTCTAACCTGAGTGTCATCTGTTTCTCACATTTTCAGAAGCGACATAGACCAACATTCTTACATCATCAGTGTCCTTGACCTTGATTTTATTGCTAGCATGATCTCTGTTTAAAGGTGCCATAGGCTTTTCTCAAAGCTGTCACACTCAAAGTGTGAGTCTTGGCTTTTCGTCCCCTCTGCCAACGGTGATTTTTATCCAATCTTAGAAATTAACGTCACCATTTACTTTATTGATCAAGTCAAACCTATATTTGATTCATTACTTCTCCACTCCAAACATAATCCATCACCATGCTGTGTCACCTGTCTCCAAAATGCACCTGAAGCTGCCATTGCTCTCAGTCATCACTGTCCTCATCCTTGCCAGGCTCCATCTGTTATGTCCTACAGTAACCTCTTAGATGGTCTTCCCACCTCCATTCCAGCCCCTTTCAGGACCCATAACCATCAGTGAACAAAAATGTTTTAATGTAAGGCAAAACACATTATGATTCCACTTAGTCCCTAATGCTTCCTATTGATCATGCAATGAAACAGCAGCTCCTTATCATAGCTCACAGGCTATTTCTCTACCCTTTCTCCTCCTGGGCTCATGTCACATCATATCACATCTGCTTTACTCTCCAACCTCAGACACTTTGTCTTCGGCTGCTATTGTACTTTCTGATCAAATGTGCCAGTTTCCTTTCTGTCTCGAAGCACCTGCTCTGTTCCTTCAGTCTGAAAGGTTCTGGCCACTGCTTCCTGTCACTTGCTAATGCAATCAATAGGTCTCAGCTCAACTCTCATCTCCAAGAGATCCCCCGATCAGCATCAAAATAGACCAGAGTACTCCTTGTCCCAGGAATGCATTCAGTGATTATCCTATTTTGTTCTTATAAACTCCTTACTGTTATTTATTCTAATTCATTGACTGTTTTTCTCTTCATGGTACATGAGAATTGGGACCTTTTCTGGCTTCTTGCTGTTGACATATTAAGATTTTACCATACCTACACAGTACTTGGTGCTCATTCAATATCTATTAAATAAATACACCAAAAGTTGCAAATAAAATATTATAAATATAAAATGTGAAATGAATATATATGTGATAAACCAAATATATAAGCATAATATAAATATACAGACAAGTTTACAGTTTTGTACTTAGTGAAAATGCTACAATATAATTAGAATAGGACTTATACTAACAAAATGTGTATTAAAAATGAAATGGCACTCTGTAGCACTAGATATTAAGCAAGTGCACCTCAAACCTACTATAGGAAATCACTTCACACTTGATAGAAAGGATATTATCCAGAAGACAAAGGACAACAATTACAGGTAAGGACAGGGCTGAAAGGAGCCTTGTACAATGTTGGTGAGACCGTTTCTATACAGCCGTTATGGAAAATGGTATGGAAATGTATCAAAAATGAGAAGTAAAACTACCATATCATTCTAAAATCCTACTTTTTTTTTTCTTTTGAGGCAAGGTATCATGTATTCCAGGCTAGCCTCAAATGTCCTATGTAGCCAATGATGGCCTTTAACTTCTGATTCTTTTGACTCTGCTTCTTAATATCCATTCAAGAAAATGAAATCAGTACCACAAAGAGTAGTTTCAATCCATTGTGCATCGTAGCATCGTGCCCAATGGCTAATACATTAAATTAATACGCCTATAGATATACAAAGAAATACGAGATAAAATATATGCATGAACATGTGTCCTAATGGTGTGCATGTGTACACACACACACACACACATATATATATATATATATATATATATATATATATATATATATATATATATATATATATACACACACAGTCACACACACACACACACACACACACACATATACTCACACACATACATTGGAATGTTATTTGGCCTTTTAAGAGAAGGAAATCCCTGATGTATTGGTGGTGTGGTGATAAGCACGGCTACCTTCCAAAGAGAAGAAATGCCACTATCTGCAACATCACAAGTGAACTTGAACAGTGCATTATGAAAAGTAGGCCAAACAAATACTGCCAGCTGTCACTTATATGTGGAATCTAAAAATGTCACAGTCATAGAAACAGGAAGTACAACAGTGGTCTCCATGTAAGAGGGGAGTGGCAAAGGTGAAGACATGTTGGCCAAAGGGCATAAAGACTTAGATATGTGGATGGGGTAAACTCTACAGACCTCATGCACAGCCTGACGACTCTGGTTGATAATGTTACAGTGCATTTGAAATTTTCCAGGAATAGAATGTAAGTTGTCTCATCACATACAAAAAAGAAAAGATAAGCATAGAAGGTATGTTAATTAGTTAGAATAGGACATTGGCAACATACCTATGCTAAAGCTTCATACCATCTACTTGACTATTTTCAACGTCTATTTGTCAGGTAGGTCTCAGCACAGATTTGTAAAGAAATCTATGAAAAGTACAGATTTTAGCTTCTTGGTTGTTTTCTTTGCACATACGTGGACATACTGCAAACTGTTTTCCCAATTCTGAGACAAATACAAATGTTTAAAGTGTCCCTATGTGTTATAATCCACATAGTTAATCTAATTTAATGGTGTTTCTTATATTTCACACATTAGGTTCAGGATTAAATATCTGTTGAGTGAGTGCCCTGCCTTGTAAACAGAGCAACAGTGTGGTGCTATGAGGCAAGCAGAGGCAGAGGTGGATCACAGAGCAGCTGCTCTGTGCTGGGTTACCTCACTAGGCCAGCTAGAAAAGGAACCGAGCCCCTGACCATGATCTCAATACCAAGCTCTGACAACCAATTTAAATGATATCTGGGTTAGAAAAAAAATCAGTGTGACTGAAACTTCAACATTGTAAATGAAAAACCTTCTAAATTATAAATTAAGATTTTTCACATAATTACAGCTCTCTCTTTGAGTATTTTTAATAGCCTTGGCGGTGTCTCTGAAATCCCCTTCTATACATCCTTTAATTTGTTCTACTTTATTTTTTTAAGTGAGAAAAGCCACTAGTACTTAATTTTCATATTCAGGCAATGTTAACACCTAAGAAGTGTAGAGTGGATTCAAGTTCGCACCTCTTCTGCTGCTATTAGTTAGGTGAGGAACATTTAATTAAAGCAGTGAGATTTAATAATTTCTCGGAGTCTTCTTATCTGTGCTCTGAACACACCTCAGGCCTTGAGATAAAACTAAGTCCCAGGGTACCAGAAGGAATCAAAAATAGCTTTCCTGGTTTTCATCATCCCAGCACCTCTAAGTGGCCGATAGGAAGTAGGGGCAGGGACGTTTCCAGATGAACAAAGAAACTCAATACAATCTCTTGATCTTAGGGTGGGTGGTAATGGGACTTCCTTTTGTGTCTACTTGGTCGGTTTTGCTATCATTCAATCCTAGTTTGAGACAGATTTCTAAAGCCTAGTTAGGTTTCAGAAGAAATAATACTGCTATAAATGAAGAAATGGCAGCGCACTTCTTACATTTAAGATTCGATTTAAGCAGGCTAACTCAGTATCTCTTTCTGAATGCCAACAGCAAGCAGGATATTACTCTACATAATTAAGATTGGTAAATCATCAAAGCAGCAAAGCCTAATATCTTGTATTCTAATTTCCAAAATTAAAAATAAAAATATTAAACATTTACATAATGTTTCTTATGTAGCAAGCTCTACTCTAAGCTAATTTCACATGTTCTCATTCTTCTAACACTCACAAGAGCCCCGCAGCTTGGGCAGTTGCCTCCAGAGGACAGGACTGAGCTCGTGAGTTGTTGAGACCTAAAGCCTGTGAGTTCAGCACGGCCCTGCAACACCTCTTGTATTCTGTGCCACTTCTGCCTGCTCAGCTATAATGCGGACAGCCAGGAGAAGCCCTCATCTTCCATTACATGCATTTTAAATAAATAAGACAATCCAAGACAGCCGTAGCTTCAAACGGTGACTAGACAAATCAATGCCTGTAAAAGCAGCACATGTACACCACCAAGAACATCCCGAGAGAGATGGCTGATGGAGTAAGAACTGAGTGATGGGGAGAACGGGGTGCATTTGCAACAGTGGGACCAGTGTGCACAAAAGCTCATGAAGCGAGGAACACGCTGAGCACGCTGGAGAAGCTCTGAGAAGCAGCCCGAGTCAGACCGGAGACAACACTGACCTGTTCTGTGACCTGAGCCCTGGCCAGGTGGTGTAGAGCAGTGTAGGTCATAACAACAGGTGAGGATTTTATTTCCAGAGCAATGGGAAGCCACATTAAATAAATGGAGACACAATCTAAGCTCATAAAAGACTCCAGGTGAAGGGGGAGAAGGGGATAAGCAGAAGTTCCTAATTTAGGATAGTTGGCACTTTTCTTAATTTGTCCATTAATTAATTTTTATTTTCTCATGTTTGCATCATCTAAAATAAGCTTAAAAGTGGGTGGGTTGTTATCATGCTACCCACACATTTCCCGCATATGCTCATTAACAGAAATGTTCCACCATGGAACTGAAGAGCAACTGCTCTGAACCCTATGACGAACTGTAAACAGAACCAATTCCAAATGTGGAGGAGGGAATAATACGGAAGGACAAACGGCTTCACAGGCGGTAATGAGACCAGCCCTCCGGATGCATGGGGCCCTGACTTCACTTGAAGGTCACCTGTCTTCACACTGGGGATGTGGTTCTCCATTTGATTGCTTTAATTTATGTTTTTTGTTTTTGTTTTTAATTTTTGGTCTTCATCTCATGAAGTTTCACAGGTGTTTGGAGGAAGTTCTACAGATTCAGAACTATCAGCACACAGCACTGACCAATCAGAACAGATACAACAGTACTGGGGCTAGGATCTGAGTCCTCTGTTCCTAGGAATTGCACGTTGCATTGATACATCATAAAGAGCTACAGGGGTCTAAGCAAGGGCCACAGTGGTCAAGGCATGCTGGCACAGAAGCTCCTTAAAATAGGAGTGTGTGCAGAAGTAGATACTTAAGACAGATATTTTACTGTCTGTATTGCTTGCTCTCCCAGACCCTCTATAATTCAACAATCAGGCATCTAACTGGACATGTCCAGGAGAAACAGACCCATTTGTTTTCACACAATGCTGTGTCAGTTCCCCTAATATTTGGGCTGTTTACACAAGAACAATCAACTCCATGGCTGGAACATGCCCCTCCCTGTGAGAGAACAGACTGATTCTCACAATACATTTTTTTGCCAGAGTAGCTGGCTAGGCCAGACTAGCTCTGTTAGTAAAACACCACCTACCTTAGTCTGGTCAGTTGTGAAGCAGACTATTGTCCTAATGCAAACAGCACGTTATAGCACAATAGAGGGGAGTTTGCCAGTGAACACTGCATGACTGGCCAACAGCCTAGTAATAGGGGCATTGTATTACAGACACTCATGGTGATTACTCTTCAACACAGAGCAATACAGCATCTACCTTGGAAAGCATATAAGAACCACATGTTTATCTCAAGAAGAAATGACGACTACCATACCCTCATCTGAAGTAATTAGTAACAAAATATCTAATAAACCTAATAAGAGCTCTTGGTTTTGTTTTTTTAAATCTTTTAACCATGTAACTTTTCAGTTGGCCTTAACTGATTATAAAGCTTACAAATGAATATACAAAATACAATTAAAACATTCAGAACTTTCATAGGATCCCCTGCCCTCTGCCCAAAGTTTGGTTCTGAGTCTGAGCATCTGCTTTGATCCACTGCTGGGTAGCGTCAGAGGCTGCTAACACTGACTTCCTACCCACAGACTGAAAGGAGAGATCTGCCTGGACACTTGTCTTCTCACGTGTACACATATGCTGTTACACAGCACACGCACAAGCACACATGGGTATAAACACACACACAGGGACACACAGACAGGTGAGCATACAGATACACGGGTACAAAGTAAATTAGCATGTAGCGAAATGTTTTAAACAGAAAAAAATATCAACCACATTAGCCTAATTTTCACACTTAAAAATATTATCTTTATTTAAAGAAAACAACTGACCAACTCAGCCATCACTCAGGCCTTGATCCAGCGTTTTGAGATGGCCCACCCAACAGCTGTCTCATCTTTAAACTGCTGGAGTGCATGAAGGGGTCTGTCCTAGACATCCAAAGCTGTAGGATCTCCATGACACAGGGCAATGATAGGATATCCCAAAGAAGTACTGGTAAGGATCCAGTATTGATGGTGTAGCAGAAGCCAGAGGCCTCGAAACTGATCGATGACTCATTGCCATGAGCATTTGCGAGTAGAGATGTGTGGACAAAGGGTATACTGTGTGATACACCAGGGCTTCCACAGTGTGGGGGAAAGACACTCATGGTACTAGGATACATGATGTGAAACTCACAAAAATCAATAAAAAAGTTTTAAATAAAAGAATTACATTACTATTCATGAATCCCATTGTCGATAAAGTGGGTCTCCATTCGTGTGTGTGTGTGTGTGTGTGTGTGTGTGTGTGTGTGTGTGTGTGAATAGTGCTTTTATTTAAGTCATCATAAATATTCCTTTTTAGGAAGATTGTTTGCTTTTTCTTTGTTCTTTGAAAACTTCATGCATGTATCTTCATCATATCCCACCCCCCACTCGCTCCCTCTAAATCATCTTGGCTCCTACCCAACACATCTCCCTCCTTTCTGACTCATGTCCTCTTTTTCTTCTTCTGTTGAAAACAGTTTCCCCCCTCACATAATATATCCTGATTACAGTTTCACCTTCCTCTACTCCAGCTCCTTTCCACCTCCTCTTTCATCGAGATCCACTCCCTTTCTGTCTCTTATTAGAAAATAAATATGTTCCTAAGAGATAATAAAATAGAATAAGATAAAACAAAAAAAAAAACCCTAAATATCAGAATTGGACAAAACAAGCAAACAGAAAGAAAAGAGAAAAAGCAGCAACCCACTCATTTGCACACTCAGGAATCTCATAAAAACACTAAAATGGAAGCTATAGTACATACACAGACACACACACACACACACACACACACACACACACACACACAAACCCTGCAGGGAAAAAAGAGAGAAGAAATATATATATTAATTTTTTTTAAAATAAGATACAAATTTAAAAGGTGGAGGAGTCCAGACATGACATTGTGAGGCAAGGAACGAACCATTTCTGTTGTGCCTACCCTGCTGGCCGTGCAGCCCACCGTAAGAGCACTTTGTTTCTCCATGTTCCATGAGCTGTGTATATGTTGTCTTCAGCAGTGGGGCCTTGTTGTCAGTTTCTGGAGAGCAACCTACAGTCTTGGCAACAATCTGGCTTGTGTGGGGATTCTCATTTGACCTCTTCAGCCAACGATTCAATTATATGTAAGCCAATCCCATTATTGGAAACTTCCTTTGGTGACAAGAGATGGCCAGTTGAGGCTCAGTCTCCTCCATCTTTGGGTGACTTCATTTAGACCACCTCCATATATGTATATATTTTAGGAAGACTCGATTGTGTTATGTTTCCCTACAACCTCTCAAATAGACCTTAATTTTAGCTGTTCCTCTTCATATGTCCTCCCTCAACCCTACTCCCTACCCCTCCCCACTTGATCCTCCCTTTCCAGCTCCCACCCATTCATCTGTAAATATCTATTCTATTTTCCTTTCCTAGTGAGATGTATCCATCTTCCATAGTCCCTTACTCTAGGCCTAACCTCTATATTTCTAGGGATTGAAGCTAAGATAGCATTGATTTAACAGCTAATGTCCATACATGAGAAAATACATACCATATTTGTTTTTCTGGGTCAGGCTTACCTCATTCAGGATGATATTTTTTTCTATTTCCACCTACTTATGTGCAAATTTCATAGTTGTTTTTAAACATCTAAGTAATAATCCATGTGGAAATGTTTTCTTTATCCATTCTTCTGTCAAAAGATGTCTATGTTGTTTCCAGTTTCTGGATATTTTAAGGCAGGAGCAATGAACATGGTTAAGCAAGTATCCTTGTGGTAGGGCGGTGTATGTATCCTTTGGGTATAAGCTCAAGAACTGTATAAGCTGTATCTTGAGGTAAATAGATTCCATCTTCCTAAGGAACTACCACACTGTAAAGGTTGTTTTTATTTCCTCAGAGAAGGGGATGAGATGAGAACCATACCCAAAATTTTCTAATACATGGCTAGGGCTGAGACCAGAGTATTTCTATCTAAATATCTCCAAGCCTAGGCCTGGAAGCTTCTAGCCTCCATCTGCTAACCTAAGCCTAGAATGTTTTCAGCCTCTGATACTTACTGCTGAATAAGCTCACCCTTTCTAGTTCTTTCTGAACTCTGACTACCTGGTTTGATTCAGTTGCTCATGCTCAAAATTCCCCTCCAACCTGACTGATTCAAACTGGCCTCTCTATGCTTCTCACTGAATTGTTCTGCTGTGAAAAACTGCCTTTGAAAAAACTTCATAAACTGAAATGTTTGAACTCAACTGAACTGAACTGTACCGAACTGTACTGTACTCCTGAACTTATGAGACCTGGGCATATCCTATATCTGATTCATTCTGTCAAATCTTTCTCTGATTTGTCACTTTGTTTGTCCCTCCATTAGACACCATTGTTGAGAATTAAAGATGTGTACTAAAGGCATGTCACACAGACCTAGGTCTTTGAATGCCAGAGTAACCATGTTGTTGGATTAAAATTCCTCCATACCACACTGATATCCATCGTGGCTGTCCAAGTTTGCAGTTCCACTAGTAAAGGATGAAAGTTCCCCTTACTCAACATCCTCACCAGCATGAGCTAACACTTGACCTTAGTCATTTTGATGGATGTAAGAAGAAATCTCAAAGTAGTTTTGATTTGCATTTTCCTAAGAATGTTGAACATTCTTTTGTTTCTCAGCCAATTGAATTTCCTCTTTTGAGAATTCAATATTTAGATTTGTACCCCATTTTAAATTGGGTTATTTATTGTCTTGATATATATTTCTGTTGATGTTAGTGCCTGTGTTAATGGTGTTTTATTCATGACGTCTTTTCTTGTGCCAATGAGTTCAAAGCTGTTCCCCACTTTCTCTTCTATCAGGTTCATTATGTCTGGTTTTATGATGAGGTCTTTGATCCATCTGGAGTTGAGTGTTGTTCAGAGTGATAAGTATTTGGATTCTTCTACATGCAGCAGACCAGACTGACCAGCACCACTTGTTGAAGATGCAGTCTTTTTTTCCCAGTGTGTGTTTTTCTGGCTTCTTTATCAAAGATAATGTGTATATAGGTGTGATGGTTGGAATAAGAATGTCCCATATAGGCTCAAATATTTGAAAGCGTGTTACCAGGGAGTGGCAATTCTTGACTGATTAGGAGGTGTGTGTTTGCTGGAGGAAGTGTGTCATTTGGAGTCTCTTCACAGCAATAGAAAACTGGTGAAGATGTAACTTAGTGAATGGGCAATGTTCTAGCCCTAGCAAGCAGCAGAACTCAGCAGCTTCAGCTACATGTTTCTGGCATTAGAGTCAAGGATAGAAGAAAGGGGTTATGGAATCTCCATCTATGACTAAGAAAAGCTGCTGAGGCCAGGCATGAGTCAGGGGTGTCCCTGTATAGAGACCTAAAGAAAGAATGATGTGAAGCTGTGAAGGTGAAGTCTGGATTGCCTTGGAGACCCCAAAATGCTGGCGTTGCCAGAGCCATGGAATGACTGCCAAGGAGAGCTGCTAACTGGAAGTGGAACCAGCCCAAGGGGAAAATGTGTGTTGCAATCAAGTGAGATGAAAGGAGCTGGAGATCTGAAGAACACTTTGACATCAGACAAGGAGATGCAGACTTTAGGTTTTCAGTCTTCTTTGATGCAGTATTCCCTCACTGTGCTCCCTTTTGGAATGGTAATGTACTTCTCGTGTCACTATACACTGGAACTATGTGACCTGCTTTTCCATTTTGATTTTATAGGGGTTACAGCTAAGAGTTTACATGAGTCTCAGAAAAAAAACTTTGAAATTTGGATTTTTAAACAGTGTTGATACTGTGATTGACTACGGGGACTTTTAAAGTTGAACTAAATGCATTTTTTTGCATCATATTACGGCTATAAGCCTTTGGTGGCCAGGGAGCAGAATATGGTGGTTTGAATAAAACATGGCTCCAAGAGGTCCAAGGGGGAACAGCACTATTAGGAGGTATGGCCTTGGAGTAGGTATGGCTTTGCTGGAGGTAATCTGTTTTATTCACTTCCTGCTGGCTGCAGATCAAGATATAAAACTCTCATCTCCTCCAGCACCATGATTCCCACCATGATGATAACAGACTAAACATCTGAAGTATAAACCAGCCTCAATTAAATGTTTTCCTTTGTAAGAGTTTTAGAGAGCCTTCCACAGATGTCATCTGAAATACTCCACCAGCAGAAGATCGAAGCACATGCTGAGACTCACAGCCAAACTTTGGGCAGAGTGCAGGGAGTCTTATGCAAGAGTTGAGGGACAGAAGGACCCAGAGGGGACAGGAACTCCACAAGAAGACCAACAGAGCAACAAATCTGGAACCAGGAGGACCTGTGGAGGTTAATGTACCAACTAAGGACCATGCATAGAGGAGACCTAGCCCCCCTGCTCAGATGTATCTGATAGGCAGTTCAGTATCCACAAGGGTCCCCTAGTAAGCAAAGTAGGGGGTGTCTCTGATATGGACTCCATTGTCTGCTCCTTGGTCACCTCCCCCTAAAATGGCAGTCTCTCCAGGCCACAGAGAAAGAGGATGTAAGTGGTCTTGAAGAGACTTGATGGTCTGGGGTCAGTTGGTAAGAGAGGAGGGCTCCCCCTTTTTGAGGAGTAGGAAACAGGAAGGGAAGTGGGAAGGAGGAAAGGAGGGACAAAGAGGAGATGAGGGAGGGGACTATAATAAGGGTGTAAAGTTAATTGATAAAAAATAAATAAAAAATAAAGTTACATGGTCACAGTGTTTCTTCACAATAGATACCATAACAAAGACAGTGGGTCACTGAAGTTTCCCACCATCAGGCTGTGAAGGTAAATATGGGATTTAAGCTGTGGTAGTGTTTCTTTTACAAAAGTCAGTGCCTTTGTGTTTGGAATGTTAAGAATTGAAATGTTATCTTGGTGGATTTTTTCTTTAATAAGTTTGTAGTGTCCTTCACCATGTCTTCTGATTAGTTTTGGTTTGAAGTCTATTTTTTTAAATATTGAAATGGCTCTACTAGCTTGCTTCTTAGGTCCATTTCCTTAGAATATTTTTTCCAACCTTTTACTCTGAGGTAAATACTTGATGTTAAGGTGTGTGTGTGTGTGTGTGTGTGTGTGTGTGTGTGTGTGTGTGTGTCCTGCTGGTCTGGGATTATTTATTCCTTGTATTTCCTTCAGTATGGCTAACCACTTTAGGTTGGAGTTTCTCTTCTAGATCCTTCTGCAGGCCTGGATTTATATTTATATCTATTGCTTAAATTTGGTTTTATCATAGAATCCATAATTGCGATTGAAAGTTTTGCTAGGTATAATAGTCTGGGCTGGATCTGTCGTCTCTTGGCATCTCTAGAACATCTGTCTCGGCCAGTCTTTTAGAAGTCTTTTAGAATCTCCATTGAGATGTAAGGTGTTTTCCTGATAGGTTTGCTTTTATATGTTACTTGAACTTTTTTCCTTGTAGCTTTTAACCTTCTTTCTTTGTTCTGTGTTTTGATTATTATGTGCTGAGAGGAATTTCTTTCCTGGTCCAGTCTATTTGGCACTCTATATGCTTCCTATACTTCGTTAAGCATCTCCTTCTTTTTTTGGTCTTTTCATAGTGTCCCAGATTTCCTGGATGTTTTCAGGCAGGAGATTTTTAGATCTAACATTTTCTTTGACTGGTGTATCTGTTTCTTTTAGGTTGTCTTCGATGCCCGACAGTCTCTTTTCCATCACTTGTATTCTTTTAGTGAGACTTGCCTTTGAGTTCCTGTTCAAGTTCCTAAATTTTTCATTTCCAGATTTCCCTCAGTTTGGGTTTTCTTTATCAATTATATTTTTACTTCAGGGCCTTGAACTGTTTTATACATTTCCTTCTACTTAACTTTGTGTTTTCATAGATTTCTTCAAGGGATTTATTCATTTCCTCCTTAAGGATATCTATCATATGCATGAAGGCTATTTTAAGGTCTTCTTATGTTCAGCTATGCTGCAATACTCAGGGCCTGCTGTGGTAGAGTTGCTGGACTCTGGTGAAGACATATTGTCTGGCTATTATTGATTGTGTTTTTATACTTATTTCTAGGTATCTGGGTTTGAGATGATTGTAATTCTAGGTGCTGATATCTAGTGTTTGTTGAGTGAATACTTTGTTCCTTGGTTTCTGTTGTCCTTTCTGATTCGTAGGAGGGTGTAGTGGTTGTGTGTTGCCTGGTAGGGGATTCTTCTGGTAACCTGCCAGTTGTGGCCATGGGAGGTTCCAGGTAAAATGTGTTTCTACATATTGGGAGCTGATGCTTAGAAATGAGGATGAGCTAGGAAGGGTCCTGAGGTCCTCTACAGGAGGGAGCAAAGCAGAGTGTTTTACCATGATCGCTTAGTCCAATGGGAATGGGTCCAGAGAGTGAGGAGAGGTCAAAGTAGATGCTCTGTTGCAGAGCTAGGGATGACACTTTGAAACTGGACTTGGAGGAATGGAGGAAGAGGTGAAGATCTGAAGTGAGCTTATCTGGCCTGGGGGATCTGTGGGCTCCCAGGGAATGCTTGCTGGAGGTAGAGGCTAGGCTAAAGCACTGAGTTGGGGGAAGGTTGTTAGGAGGGAAATATCTGTGCAACACACTGAGATGGGAGCAAAGCAGGAAAGGAGTCTTAGCAGGTGATCTGCAGAATTGGGGGTGAGACTGGGGGCATGGCTTAGGGGTAGAGAAGAGAGAAGTGAAGATCTGAAGTTAGCTTGCCTGCTTTCTCAGCTGGAGTCATGTCCGTTGTTGTTGTTGTTGTTTTGTTTATAACCATTAAATCCAGTTAGTGCTCATCTGCACAAACCCACCAGCAACACCCTCCCAAAGAAGATTTATTCCCCCTCCCCTAGCAACCACTGACCGTGAATAGCTTCTTAACTAGGAGTAGGGTCTTAGGGTACTCTCTGCCTCAGATCATTTTTGCACTAGGACAAAAAATTTAAAATGAGAATATGTTAAAGATGAAAGCCATTTTAAAATTCTAAACTAATTAAAATAGACTTTAAACACATGACTCTATCAAAGTGATACAAAAAAGAACAAGTGACCAACTTCAGTTGCTTTTTAGATATGAAGCCTTCAGAGAGGACAATCTGAATTTTCCTCTCAATTATTTGGCTAGCTTGAATACACATTGTAAAATGGAAAAGAATGAAGCTGCCCATACCCTCAACCTCAGCTTCATCCAAACAAGCATAAAGTGTTCTCTAGATACTTGAAAATTATCAGAACGTAACTACTGTTGCTCAAATCACCATCTCCTGGAACTCCCTGAAGCCTATGCATCCATTTTAAACAGCTTTCACATGATTAGTTATACCCAAGATATTTCAGGCAATTATGCAAGATACCTTAGACCTAAGCAGGTTTTTAGTGCCTGTTCAGTCTTCCGTTTTCAAGAAACAGCCCTCAGACGATGTTTGGTCATCTTTGGAGTCTGAATTTCAGACTCCAAAGTACTCTCAACTAGTCACCCTGAGGATTCAAGGTGAGTCTTTACTGGACCACCACAGTTGCTTTAAGGACAGGTTATGAGCAAAACTGCTATCTCAATGCACTGTGGTTTTGTAGGGGGCACTGGATTGGATAGTGTGAACGTTCACTTTATTCCGAGATGATGAAGACCTGGAGCCCCAGCAGCTCTTTTGCTCGACCAGGACTTAGAAAGGTTGGAGCAGAAAATAGGTAAGCATGAAGACAAGAAAAACCAGTGGCCCAAGTAAGTTAATTGCTTCATTTCTCCTTACATATACTGGCTTCAGTTGGTTTCATCCCATTAACAGAGAAAAATGTCCTACTTACACAAGTCTTTTTTATGTCATTAGACTTTCTGGTCCAGACATGGTGGCACCTGCCTTCAGGCATAGCACTCAAGGGTTATAGAAAGGAAGAGAGAGAATTTGAGTCATTTGAATTACACAGCAAGACCGTCTCAAGAAAACACACACAGACACACACATGAACACACAAAACCCCACAAATTAACAGTAAGCAAATAAATATATTGTACTTCTGATTAATGAAATTATTAACTCTGAAATTTAATTAGACTAATAATGTAAGTGTGAATTGAGTGTCTTTTAGAATCTTAGTCTCTAAGGCTGAAGGCTTTGGGAACACACACACCATGTGACCATCTGGTTACTCTTTCTCATCAGTAACTTGTTCCTCCCTTTGCAAATTATAAAAACGCCAGAAGAGTCCTGCTGAACCCAGCTAGTGGGTTTCAACATAAAAATAATTGGTTCAACCACAAACTGGAAGGGTTTCATCTAAGCTAGGCTAATAATAGCTGTATAATATTTTTCTGTCCTTTAATCTCTGAGTTACTTATGACCATGAATGTTTTAAATATTTTTTGCCTTTTTTTTTCCCCAGACCCTTACTCACCATGGCCACCCTCACCCTCATTAAGCTCAGTGTGAGCTTTGTTGGTTTCCTTCTTTAGTTCCCTAATAGTACAAACAGCTGAACTTTTATCACTTCCAGTATCTGTGTGTGCAAATATCTGCGTGCACAAGTGCATTCATGTATGTGTGATGTGCATATGTGACTATGGTTAAGCTGCATCAATAAATTTACATCCATATGACTAGAACCAATTTCACCACCTCCTAAGTATTGTCTACCCTGAGAACCCACTGGGGTGAGCTGGATGTCTAATCCTCTTAACAACCTGGGAAGCAAACACTATGACCCTCACTTTACATATAAGGGAACAGAAGCGTGAGGAGGTGAAGGTCACTCCCAGGATGTAGCTGAAACTCCAGCTGAATCAGTTTGAATCAGAGCCTAGGCTCATAACTGCCATACCTGTGAAATGCAGGCCCCAGAAACCACTGTCCATAAGTAAGCTCTCGCCTACACTGATATATATAACATTACAGCATATAAAAAGCTTTTATATGAAAATGCCCTATTAAACTAATGGTTAATTTACCATTATTCTCATTTTACAAATGTACCAAAAAAAAAAAAAATCAAAGATTAATGGCCTTATTTACCCAAGGTCATTAGACTAATGAATGGTGAATCCACATCACCAACCAAGCAGAGGAAATTTAGATCAGAAGACTGCTTTCCCATGGGCTCTTTGTCTAGAGATAAGTGTTTAAAACTTTGATTAAAAAAAAAAAAGCTAGCCAAACTCGTTCTCTGTAACTTTATAGCATTAAATGGCAGCCTCTGGGCTATCTGGGGGACATTAGCATTAATGATCAATTAGTATTATAATTTATTTTATTTTCAGTTTTCAAATTGATGTCACAGTCTCTACCAAAATTGTTTCCTCCCTTCTTCCTTAATGTCCTCTGGCTTTCAGTAGCAGGGCTTGAGTCTGACTCCACCACCAGATGATTGAAATGAACAAGATCGAAGGTGGAGGCCACCAGTTCTTTAACTTCCCTTTTGAGATAACAGGTGACCATGATGTGTAGAGATTCTCCGTTGCCTTTGTCTGGGAAAGCAAAAGTGTGGCTCTGCGTGGCTTGGTTTTACGAATCCTGATATGTCTCCAAAGCAAGCCACAAGTGAAATTAAGTAGTTCTTCACTGTGGGCTGACTCACACCTACTTAAATATATATATATATATATATATATATATATATATATATATATATATATATATATTAAACCCCAGTGTCTCAGAACATGACTTTATCTGAAAAAGGATGAGTTCAGACTTAGCTAGTTGGGTTTACAAAGGCAGAAACTGGGCTTGCTGGGGGAAACAGAGCATCAGAAATAAAGTTGAGTGAGCATGGAAAAAGGGGTGGAGCTGAGAGAGAGCAGGTGGTAGTGGAAGGTATCTTCCAAACACATGGTGCAACACTCTCAGAGAACTCATTAAAAAAAATTAATAACCACACAAGGGATTGGGGGTGCTTTTGTTCACTGTTTTTTGGTGTCCTTACAAAAAGAAGAAAGGACAAGGAAAAGGTGAACGTGTGGAGACAGAGGCAGAGGTTGGAGTAAAATCGCCAGGAAAGAAGGTATGTTCTCCCATGGCAATGAGAAGCTACAGCAGGTGTGGAAGGGTCATCCCGTAGAACACTTGGAGAGCCGGTGGCTCTGCCTCTGCCAGTACCTTGATCATAGACTCCTATTCTCCAGAACCCTAAAAGAATAAAGTTCTCTTGCATGAAGTCATTTTCTTTGTGATTTCACAAAAAGCAAGTATAATGGGTGAATCTAAATGTTAGGAAACTATGAGGGCTTGGAGGTTTAGGATGGAGTAGCTATTGCCCAGCATTGTGCTCTAGGTTAATTAAATAAATCCCAGTGTCTGTGTGGTGATTTGGGTATACAGCTGTTTAGGACTAACAGCAGCTTTAGTAAAAGATAAACCAATAGCAAATATTAATCACCACCTACAACACTGGACCTAGAGAAAACAAAGATTTAAAGACATGGTAACTATTTGATTTTCAAAATAATTAATGGAAGTATAAATCCCCATTGAAATGTGCACATTTTATGTAACTGAAAGGTTCCTAGTGTGGGACCCAATGACAGTCACCAGGAAAAAGCACTTGATAAATCACATGGGATTCCGAAAGCGCTCATTCTTACTGCCCCTCCAAACTGTCTCCAATCTATTTGTTCTCTGTTTAGCACCTCCTCTGCTGAAATGGAGACCAGGGACCTTTGGTAACAACTAGCTTTTACAAATGCACACTCCTTATTCTCTCAATCACACTCCTTGAGCTCGGCACACGCCCTTTGAACTCCAGACCGAAGCCGATTCCTACCTTTGTTGTTCAGCTATCTTATTGCTGATTCCTTTCATGATACCTACAACTCTATTTCCTTCTGCACAGGTCACCTGCCTTCTTTGTGCCTCTCATCCCCTTTATAAGGACACTAGTTGCATTAAAGGGGAAAGGCCCACCCTGCCCCAGTATGACCCCTTGCTACCTGTTTGTTATGTTGCAAACACCTACTTCCTCCTTCACCCATCTCTCTTTGGTCTGTAGAACAAACAATCCAAATAACACAGTCACCACAGACTGAGTGGGTGAGTGGGCCTAACGGACATTGAGGCAAGCACTGGTCAAATTTAAATTGGCCTCGACAAATGGTTATCCTAACCCCACTTCAAAATTGTTTCAACTCGGCAATCTGGTAAGGCTATTCAATTAACAAGCTGTATTCTCCCCTGCTATGCAAACAGAAATGCCAAACATCCTACTTATTTCGACTAAACAGTTGAATTTTCTCTGACAATAAAACAAATAAATGTCTTAAGCGTTGGGCTCATCAGTTCATAAATTCAAAAAGGTTTACTTGATCTCATTTCCATCAAAATTGGTAACATCTGCGAGGCCTCCTCCAACATTTAAGTGGACGTTTAGAAATAATACCCCTCCATATATTTCGGTATGTTCCATGTGTTTTGCAGCTAACTCTTCTTGGCAGGAGTATCAGCATGCCGTTCCACTTCCACAGGCAGCATAAACATCGTTCTGGTTGACTCCAATCCGGCATGCTCTACAGCTTCAAGGGCCAGGCACATAAGGAAGGTTCTGAGCACAGTCTAGGCCTTATCTCCCAGCAGCTTCCCGCGATTGCAGGAGAGCACGTGGCCTTTTGGCTGGGTGAAAAGGCAAGCACAGCCTCAACACATCAGCTGGGCCTCACGCTCTTCTGGAGGTTCTGGTTCAGGGCTGTACCCTGAAGTTGACAGGGATCCAGCACTAGCTAAAAGCCGGCTTAAAGCATCTGGAATCTGATGGAGAACCCAGGGGAGTTGAAAGCACTTTCTTCTCCTGGACTCGGTGTATTAAGTGAGATCTTCCACAAGTGGAACACTTACACTTTTTATGTGCATCCCCTTAGGAATGTCTTCACTGAATTATGCTTTAATATCATAGCGTCAGCTATCAAAGGCGACTGACTTGAGGGGTCAATCTGAACAATCTTTCAATAAGGCAGAGGTAAAGCAGAAGGTGCTGTTTATTAGGGGAAAATTCCCTGATGTAAGAATCCACATAAAAGTTTCTCTTTGAATTTACATCCTGAAATAATTTTTCCCACATACTAATGTTTGCACTTGTGTTTGGGTTAAACAATGAGGGTTATGTAACCAATTTATTTCTGTTTTGCTTTAGAAGCCAAAAATTTCAAGTCAACTCAGTTCAGCAACAACTGAGGAATTTTCTTATCATCAACCATCCAGTGATGTAATCCGGGTGCTTTTATAATTTCTGTATACGGCTGTTTATATTTGTCTAATCACATATTACAATTCCACTTTACAAGAGACTTCAAGCATCGGGGACATAGGATGGCGATTAATCCTAAGGATGAAGATGCCATTCTAAAATGTTTTTCTTTAAAGAAGAAGACACGGGTCTTTCTTTCAGAAGACGCAGGTCATCAAATCATTTGAAGTACAAAGACAAAGGAATGAAGAAACCAGATCTCACGGCTGGGCTGTGCCAAAGAGAAGAACTGTGGATGGTGTTACATTTTTTTAAATCAATTTATTTTGAGTTTGGTGACTCCCAGATGTATACAAAATTCAAAAAGAAAGTGCAGACAAATTCATGCTTGTTGCTCATATCCACAGAGTATTAATAGCTTTTAGAATTGAAATTGTTTTACTAATTTGAGTAGGTTGAAGGAAAAATCCAAGACTCATGAATAATTCAGATTTCTGTCAGATCCTAGGAAAGCTTATGGAAAGTACTGTTATACCTCAAAAAATGCCCTCACAGTAGACCATACATTTAATTTTCAATAACATTGATTTATAGTTTTATAAAGAAAAATAATAAATATAATGAATTACCCCCATATTTCCTGATCTCAGTCACTATAAAATAACTGCTGTAGTTTTACATTTCCAGTGTGAAATATTAAATGCATAAATCAAAACAAAATTATTTTTCATCTAGAGAGAGGGACTGGTTCCTGAGACTGACAAATTCGTTTTATTTTAAAATTAATGTTTTAACTGGGAAGGGAAAGGCTCCAGCGAATGCCTCCTAGTTGAGGAAGAAAGCAAGTTCTTACATTTGACTCCTTTGCCTGTGAGGTTTTCCAAACAGGTACTGTGTGTGATCTTATTAAAATCCTCACAACTAAACTTATCAGGAGCCAAATTGTGCTCGCTTGTATGAGTCATTTTCCTTTTCCACTTCCTTTCTCATGACGTTTCCTCTTTCCATAATTGTTTCATTTCAAATTGCCACCCAGAGATAAGCTTCGCCCACAATGCGCTTCGCCAATGCCAGCAGACTGGCATGTTTGCAATTCCAATATTCTCTTACAGCTACAACTAAACAATCATGTAATGGAAAGAACGTTATCAAACAAGAACTCAGGAGAGACACAGGTTTCTAAATAGACAGAAACAGATGTGGGAACTTCTGTATTTTCTCATCTTCCTTCCATAAGTTCCATTGAGAATAAGAAAAGGCTTTTGCAACCTTGTTTTGAAAAGTAAATCTAAGTATGAGGATTCGTTTAAACATTTAAATACCCCTCAACATCCACCCACAGGCGCTTTCAGAAGGTGCGATGGAGGCTGACTACTAAAAGTAAAAAACCTTGACACATGGCTAGCTCTGAGTTAGCAGGCCAAAAAGAAATTTAAACCATCTAATAACCATGAGATTGGAAACATAGCTAAAGCATTGTCTCCAAGGCTCAGCTCCGTACTAAGAACAGATCAATTTAAATCAGCTTTTAAAAACATATTAAGGGCTTTCCTATGATTCTTGAAATATTCTGTGTATCATTGTCAATTATGAATATATTTGCTCATTGATTCTAAAACTAAGTTGTTACATCAGTCTTTTAATTAAAAAAAATCCATTTGTTACATGGCTAAGTACAAACTTCTATTGGAAAACACTGAGGGTAGAGGAAAGAATATGGATCTTAGAGTCATCTTTGCCAAACTCGGTGCCGTTTTAAGGTGCTATGTCTTCTGGAGGAGTTTCAAAAGAAGACCAAACTCAGGGGTCCTGAAACAACCGTCTGGCGAAGATCTGAACAGGCCTCCCTAAAAATAACAATGGGCTGTAGACTTCATAAACATTTTTAGAAATTAAATAGCTGCTAACTCGTTCCATATGGAAGCAAATTCACAGAGGCCAACACGCTGTTCAATGAGATCATCACAATATGTACGCAAAGGAAGAAGGGAAGCCATCCCAACAGTCATTCATGAGAAGCCAGGGAAACAGATGAGCATGAATCTCTCTTAAAAAAAAAAAAAAAGGCAAATGTTCTAAAAACTACATGATACTGTGACTTTAAAACTCTACAGACAAGCAACGTTTGGTCAGGAAATCTTTTTAAATCCTCACTAATATGAAACACTCGCTAAAAGTGGGAGTAGCAAAATTATTAAAATTTCAGACAGTAGTTATAATTGCAAATCATGAATGTATTTGGATTTTTCATTTGCTGAGAAAGATAATATCTCACAAATTTGCTTTCATGATGTGCTTACCACAAACAGAATCACAGGAATTTTAAATTTTTATTAGCGTACAAAATATTAGGTTTCTTTATGGCATTTTTTCCAAACAACTTTTTACTGTTGTTGGCCCCCCAGTGCCTCCTTGTTCCCTGTACCCCGTAGCTGTCCCTGGAGGCCTCCCCAGTCCGCTTCCTCGATACGCTTCCCTTTTTGAGGTCTGCTATCGGGTCTTATGGCCTACCGCAAAGTTTCCAATGCCAGAAAAGCTCTCTGAGTGATTATCTACCTGCAGAGCTACGCTCCTTGGTTCAAAAGGCCCATTTGTCCTTTTACTCAGGAGTCTTAGTGCGGAGTACTCTTCCCAGTTCAGATTGTGCTTTTGTGTTTGTGTTCTCCTCGTAGAATAAAAGAGAATGAGAAAGTAAAACAGTAACAGCCCAGCCTTCCATCTGTTCATCTGTTTTCCGACGCTTCAGCCCGGGCTCCTCCACACCCGAGGATTATTCATCCCAACTTTATGCTAATAAAGTTGGAGAAATTGGTTTCCTCTGGTAAGAAAACACTTAAACTTCAAAGTATTTCCCCTGTATTCTGACCCATGATTTTCTTTTTTTTTTTTTTTTTTTTTTTTTCATCTGCTTTTTTATAGATTCAGAACCCCCCCCCCCCCACGAGATCTCCACCTCCCTCTAACAATTCCAAACACATGTTTACTATTTAACACCCAGGACTGTATCCTCATTGCTTCAGACTTATAATTTTGAGTGAAACGGTCACAAGAAATAAAATTAAAGGAAAGATAATATCAAAGACATCCTTGAGACTAAATTTATTCTGGATTTTATAATTTAAATCAAATTGATTTTTTTTTAAAATAAAAGGAAGGTTAAATTTCTGGGCTGTTGCCATAGTAAAAAGTAATAGGAAAAGCTATCTGGGAGAAGGCTGGGCTGTCTGGAGCAGCTGATTGCATTCACACTGGGGAGACACAGTGGGGTCGTGATATTATTTCCTATATGATCGCTACAGCATGTTTGTCCTGGGAAACCAGCAGAAGCATAGGAAATGTGTCTGAGGAGAAGGGAGGAGATGAATATGGGAATCTTTGCTACAAAGATTCAAATGTCTCAGAATTAAAATTTACTGTGAGTTAAGGCGTGGGTGTCTGTTTCGACAACAGAAGACTCCAAAATTCATTCATTTTAATCTGATGGCATGAAGATCAGGTGGTTTGTGTTGGTTAGGGAGTGCAGAGTTGAAACAATTCCTTGCTGTTTATTCTCAATTTCAGGGCCATTTTGTAAATCACTGGATAGGTGGTCATTTGCAGTGTGGACGTTTGTAGTGAGTACACTCTCAGTGTTGATAGCTGGTCATTTGAAGAAAGTACTCTGAGTCTAAACACTTTGGTTACCTACCAAAAGATGATACCTGAAATTTCATCATTAAGTGTTGATTTTTTTTTTTTTTATAAGAGCCTACTTACAGGAGTTGAAGGATGTGGTTCGGAATGTAAGCAAATTGTTTGTTGGTTGTTTTTTTTTTTTAACTTTGATTTATATGAATATATAACCAAAGATTAACTCTATGTTTTGAATGTATCTATCACCTCAGGAATTGTGTGTTGGAATATTACCTGCCTATGCAGCTACATCGGGAGATGCTGATAATTTAATGGAGTACCCTAGCTAATAAACTAGCTTTCCTCCTTATAAACAGACTAAGGTCAGTCTACAAAAGGGCTGAGGCTGTGAGCTCAACCTCTTTTTCATGTTTTTCTTACTCTTCTTCTTTGCACCACAGGATCATATACAGCAAGATGCCTTTGGGCTTCCCAGTCTCTAGAACCACTGGCCAGATAATTCCTTACTTTATAAATTACTCAACCTTAGTCATTCTGGCATGCTCACATAAAAACTGAGCCAGGCATGAAGGTGCCCAGCTATAAACCTGGCATTTAGGAAACTGTAGAAAGAGAATCACCAGGCTGGCCTATAGTGTGTGTGAGCCCATATCAAAAGCTTCTGAAGTGAATTAAAATATGTCTTCTTGAAATGTTTGGTGCCCTGCAGAAGTTTCCATTGAAATGTAAATGAAATATAAGTACTTTTTAAAAAAGAGGATTATTTGCAAGAAGTAGCTGATAGCCAGCTATGAATGTGAGGAATCCTTGACCCAAAATTATCTTTACTCGTGAATCTCCTTTCACAGCTTGTCTGTCCAGCCTTACTCACATCATTTTTGGATATCCCTGCAAGTGTATATAGAGTACAAATATCATAAATATCTCAAATTTGAACAATAAACAAGAAAAGATTGGTAATGAAAAAAATGGGGAAAGAAACTACCTGACCTATGTAAGGTTGGTTCCTCCAATGCCTGATTGATAAAAATAGATGTTCTGAGATCAACTACCCCAACGCACACACTCTCTCTCTCTCTCTCTCTCTCTCTCTCTCTCTCTCTGATGGGTTTGGTAATACAACAGAATCCAGTTGAGAATCACTGTCAGGCAGAAATGTGTGGTCTATGATTCTTCATGAGTTACACTAGGAACTACAACAAACAAGCCCAAATCCCAATGGCTTAACAAAATAAAAGTCTATTTTTGTTCATATCACAGTCCTAAAAGTTTTTAGGGCTGCTCTGAGCAGGAATCCCCCAAGTACTGACTTGGGAATTAAAGGTCTGTCCATCTTTGTCACCCCATCACAAATGGCTTCCACTAGCACCAAAGAAAAAAAAGACAAGGCAGAAATGGTTGGAGACTTCGCTTTTGCTCACATCCACGGCCCCTAAACAAATACAAGAAGTATTACAAATAAAGTTTTACTTTGTACCCAGGAGAAGGAATCAAGACAAATGAACACATACTGAGTTTCCACACTCCCCCTTCAGAAGTCTCTTGCAGTCTTCTTTGGCCACCATATCGAAGTCAGAATCCTGTATCTATGAAAAAGATACAATCCATTCCTCCAGGCTGGAGATGCCTAATCTAGTTCTCAACGCACATGAAAAGTTAGGTTCTCTGTGCCCCCACTGCACATTCCCTGTGACACTCTGGGATAAAAGCATGCTTGGCACCTGTGCCAAAGACTCCTGTGTGTACAGAGGAATGAGAGTCACACAGTAGACAATGGACCTTTGCAACGCTTCAGTCTCGAGAGACAGACAGAGGCAGTTTCCTGATCTCTCCAGACCTTGTTAGGCTTGATTCTTCTCATTAGAAGAATCTGCCTGTCATCTCCACCTCCTGAATGACCCTGATACAAATCATCATTCTTAGACTTATCTTATGGACATGTTTCAGAGCATGGCTTCCTTAAAGGCTTTAATGCACTGTGACACATGGATTTTAGCAACCTGACTTACTATGTGTTTCCTTAAAATCAAATATCTGACCAGGATTTAAATGAACTAGACCTGGGGGTGACATCAAGGAAGACTGGAATGATAGCATCTGCAGTAAAGGTTCAAAGGTTCCTTAAAACTTCAGGAGTCAAAGATGTCCACAGTGGTTTGAATAAGGATGGTCCCCATGGGCTCATATATTTAAATACTTGGTCCCTGGTTGTAGAAGAGTCTGAGAACAACGAGGAGGCTTTGCCTTGGAGGTGTGTCATTGGAAGTGAGTTTTAAGTTTCCAAAAGCCCACACCATTACCAGTTATCTCTCTGCCTCATGGTTTTACCTTAAGATATGAGCTCTGAGCTACTGCTCCAGTGCCATGCCTATCTGCCTGCCGCCATACCTGCCCGCCACCATGATGGCTATGGACTCACCCTCTGAGACTGAAAGCCCCAAGTAAACTGTTGATAGCATATGTTGTCTTGGTCATTGTGTCTTGTCATTGCAATAGTAAAATAACCAAGACAGTATCTTTAGTCTGGGAATCACCATTTCCTTGGCAATACAATTCCCTCAGCAACTTAATAGATTTCCATTGCATTTGCCATGAGCTTGTAAGTACTTCAATTTTACATCTTAGATATAATTCCTTAGTTGACTCTGCCTTTTTTACACTCATGTCTCTCTTGACAGTTTACCTCAGAGGATGAGGCAATCTTCCTTATCAGTAAATAGCTAGCAAGAATTAGTTGACAATAATCTAAGTGAATGATATACCTTTAATCTGATCCCCCCCAGTTATTTGATTCTACCAACAATTTTATTAAAACTCAGCTTTTCTTGTTTCAGATTTCAAGACATCTTTTCCAACCAAACATCCCTCGACTCCATATCTCCCTTTAATATTTTATTGTGAATCAGCTACTTTATTCCTGAGCCCATTGCTTTTTCTAATACCTAGGAAAATATAACTAGTAATAGAAAGCCTGCAGCAATACTCAGTTTTTAAAGAGCAGCACTCCACTTCTTATATAAATCTCTCTGTAGTTGCTATAACAAACACCTGAAAAATTCCAAATGCTTAACACCAAAAGCTTCTCATTTAGACCCATTCTGAAGTAAGTTGGCAGTTTGCCTAGGAAACTCTACTCCCAGCGCATACTCAAAGGTTTTATACTCATAACATCTCTGAGATAACTCTCCATGTCAATGTTAGTCCACTTTCCGTTACTGGAACAAAACACCTAAGAGCAACTTAAGGAAGGAGAGGATTTCTTGGCTGGGAGTTTTAAGGGTTTCAATGATGGTTTGTCCCGTTGCTTTCAGGCTGGTATCAGTGCAGAAGCTCATGGGGGAAGGTGTCACGGAGGAAGCCTGCCTCCTCACGGAGCTCAGGAAGCAGACAGGGTAAGAAAAGAAAAAGGAAAGAAAGATGAAAGAGGAAGGAAGGAAGGAAGGAAAGAGAAAGAAAGAAAGAAAGAAAGAAAGAAAGAAAGAAAGAAAGAAAGAAAGAAAGAAAGAAAGAAAGAAAGAAAGAAAGAAAGAAAAGGACAATACATACCCTTTAAAATCATGCCCCTCAGGAACCTATTTTCCCCAAAGAGGTCCCAACTCCTAATAGCCCATTCAGCTCTGAATCTACTAATGAATTTTTTTCCATTGATGAGAACACTGTGATCCAGTCACCCTTGCACACTGCTGCACACAATGTTGTCCAAGCCTCAACACACAATTCACCGGGGACACTTCATACATGAACTAGAACATTCACCAAAGCAGGAAACAGGAAATGAAGCCATTTTGAAATTCAGCTTGTATCTTGTATGTTGTAGGCAACCTCTTCACTAACATTTCTTTAATCTCAACTTGACGGCAAGGACCTTGAAAGTGTCACTTTGCACATACACAAAAAGAAGAAATGGATTCACCTAACTTTATGACTGACAACTCAATAGAGGACTTACCTCAAAACAAATTAATCTTCCACAATAAACTTCCATAATCATTATAGCAGGTACATAGAGAAGGCCAGGTGTATCCTATTGTCCTGTAAATTACATCACAGCCACTTGCCTGCCCTGTCATCAAGCGACTGTTTCGACTTTAACAATTCTGATTGTCATTAGAAAGTAAGAGACCAAGAACTGCTCACTCCTTTTACCGATGGCATTCTGTGGGTATTTTCTCCACAGGTTTTCCAAGAAGAAAACACAGCCGGTTGCTTTAGACACGGACACAAATCATGAGAAAGTCTGCTTTTATTCTCCTAGAAGCATCTTTGTTAAAACTATTGAAAACCTTGTAGAAAACAAAGTATGTACATGTTACATCATCTTCTTAAAAGCCTTTTCTTTTGAAAAACTGCATTAGTCAGGCTGGGGCCAGGTATGTGCAGTGATGAAAAGCTTCTCTCATGTGCATGAGGCCCTAAGTTTAAGCCTCAATACTAAAGAAAAAGGGTATGTTTCAGGTGTCAACAGACATGAAGACATACAGATGCTAAGAAAAGAAAAGCTTAGACATTCACCCTAGAGAATAAGAGATCAAGATCCAAACGCAATTTTAAGAGTCTTGTGACAGATGCATTTAACTCAAGATGAATCAACAATACACATTCATGATTCAGTTACAAAATCAGTAAAATTACATTTTCATGCATGTACTGTTTTTCACATTAGTCAGCCTTTGCTGAATGTGTTCTACATACGTACAAAATCATTGCCATTATACGCCATAAGGATAAAAGTGATAGCCAATATAATTTAGACCATGTAATTAAGTACTGATATTTTTGTTCTAATTCACTCATAAGAGACAGTTTAACTCATAGCCATCTCATTTCTATACATGACCCATCATTTGACTCATCCTCCCTAAATCTTGACATTATCTCTCTTCTCTGTCTCATCCTCTGCCATGGTCTCTGCATACAGCTCTAACTTGATAACAAACAATCCTTTTTTGAATAATCCATTTGTTTGATAGACTGAGTCTGACTTTCTGTAAATAAAGAATACAGTAACAAAGATTTGAAAGGTATCAGTCGTTTTCCAAAGACGGTTACTTCCTATGGAATCATAAGATCTCTCTGGAAGCAGACATCTTGATATTCATGCCTCAGACATAAACTCAAGTCATAGGGATCAGCTCTGGACGTGACTGAAGGAAGAGAAGCACATGCTTTGTGTCTCCAGTAGTCACTTAGCTCCACACATCTTGGCTCTCTGTCATACTTTTTATGTATTCACAAGCCTTTCTTGGCCTTTTTGTGTTTGTTTTTCAGCAAGAACACATGCACTTGACCAGATAATTTTAGCTCTAGCTCTACCTGTACCTACAAGTTTGAAAAGCCTGTACCAGCACCCCCACCCAGCCCCAAGAAATGCAATGCTGACCGTGATTTTTTACAATGATATTTTACCCACTTTTCTTTATTACATTTTATTTACTTGCCTAGTTAGTTAGTCAGTCAGTCAGTCAGTCAGTTAGAGAGGCTGTACACATGTGTGGAGAGCAGAGGATAACTTGTAGGAGTTGATTTTCTCATCCCACCTTATGAATCTTGGGTAATGAGTTTGGATTGTCAAGATTGGCAACAGGCTCTTTTGCCTGCTTACCTGATGAGTTGTTTTTCTGGCCCAATCAATAACATTTTTTGAGTGCATACTATATGGCAATCACTAGACTGAACTTCATTAACTCTGGCTCATTTAAGTATCAGCACAACCATATAAGGCGTTTCTTCATTCTTCATTTCACAAATGAGGACATGAAAGTAAGTTACTATTTTTTCCCAAGGTCACACTACCTATAGTGATGGAGATATGTTTCCATATTTTGTCTCCAAAGCCTGAACTCTGACACATTTCTGCACATTCTGCTTTGTCTGTCTGGAGACAATGGTTAATTTTAACTGAGAAACAATCCTTCCTTTCAAGGTGGTCATGATTTTGAGACCTCAGTCCCAGGATGTTTTCACATTGATTAACTAAGGATGATCACTTAGTCCAGCATTATTATTTCAAAAAATTACTTACAGCTCTTTACTCTGGCAGGAAATCACTAGGAGTCGTCATTGTTTGCATCCTGCAGCCAGAGCACTGCACGCAGGAGCTATTTCCTGAGTGGGTGCTCAATGAGAAAAGACAGGTGCTCAATCACACAGAACCCAGAAAATGTAACTGAAAAATGCAAAGTTGTGTAAGAGGGCGTCATGATGGATATGCAATTAGTATTGAGCATCTATCCCTTGAATTGGACTCTGTCTATTCAATGCCAGAAAGATTCCATTAATTTGCTTATTCATATAAGCCAACACTTTCTTCAAAGTATAAAATAATTATAAGCAATTTACTTAGTAACATGTAAGTATAATATATGCTTATAGATGCTCCTGAAATATAATGGGGCTATTTCCCAAGCAACATACTCTAAGTTGAAAATATCAATTAAAAAAAATCCAATGTATCCCATTTATCAAACATTGTATCTTGGCCACACAGTTAATCTGTATAGTAACAGCTGTTTGCCCCAGTGATCTTGTGGTCAAATGGGAGTAATATGTAGCTGCTACCTTCCAGTATCAGAGGAGAGTGTCAGGATAAATGCTAAGTTGAGGAAAGATCTCTACTGAGTATCCACTTCTTTTGTATGCTTCTATAGCTTAAAAGTTTGTAAGTCAAACCATCTCAAGTCAGGAAATACCTACATGTAGTATATATACCCGTGCTCGACAAAAATGTTTACTAACAGTCTGCTTGAATGTTTGATAAATTAGAGAAATCTAGAATGTAATGGCAACAGGAATCCTCACGTGTCTTGTTACATGCATGAGTTCCTTCATTCACATCATTGGATGACAGAAGGAATAGCCTTGGAGCAGAAGAACATTGTATTAAAGTATCCAATTATACAGAAAAAGTAAAATAAAAACATTCTCAGACTGTGATCTGGATTTAAGCTCTTACTTAAATTGCTTATTGCTCTCTTTGGGAGGTAATTATGAGAGAATACTGCAGTTAGGCTTCTGGATGCTTCCTCCTGTATCATGCTCTTGGGATGGTGCTTGACCTCCCACCAATAGGGTTCAGAGACAGGAGACAGGAGACAGTTTGCTATGTGATAGAACCTGAGGATTTGACAGATGTGCTTGCCTAGACTATCTGTCCTTTCCAACATGAAATTTCCAATTCATATTTTTTTCTATTGTTCTGAAGTCATGCCTGAAGATGCAACTCCATGGAAAATAGATGTGCTGCTTTCATGACTGCCTGTCTTTACTCAGTAATGGTCATTTACACAGTGACCCAATATTTGTTTAGCTGGCAGATCAGATAGAATGTTTGCAAGAATCTAGAGAATACAACACTAGCCAAGTCCATTCTAATAGAGACACTGGGGAGAAGAAAGAGGAAGTGACGGGGCTATCTGAAAATGCTGGGCCAAGGAGGAGCACTTCTCAGGAGAGAAACATCTACAGATCCAGAAAACAGGCCAATAGAAAGGCGTCAGGTAACACAAATGGCTAAGAAGTTCAAAATTCCTTATGGTCAAATCATCCTCCATTTTCATCCTCCCATATTAGTCTTGGAGCTGCAATAGCTAATTGCATGAAGTTGGCAGATTGAACAACAGAAAGGTACATTCCCCAAATCCAGCCCCCAGTGGAGAAGTCAGTAGGTGGGTGGTGTCTGAGGAGCACAGGGCAGAACTGGTTGGCTGTGTCCTTTTCCATGTCAGTGGTACCAGTGACTGGATTTTTAGTAGCATTCAGACAAACAAGACCAGCCATTCCTCTGCTGTCTGTCTGACTTTGTGTCCGTCTTTTTATCATGACTTAGATTAAGAATCATCTCAATCAAGCATGGAAATCATCTCAACTTTAAAAACCACATATTTAAAATTAAAATGTAATTGCCCCTCTCCCCCTTCCCTTCCCAAATTCAACTCCTCCAGCGTACCTCCTCCCTCTCTCCTTTTTCCTCTCCCAGTCTCCCTCTCAAATTGATGCCCCCTTTTCTTTAATCATCATCGGTACATATTCACGTATATGTTACACGTGTTCAAATATATGAGCGCAGGCTGCTGGGGCTGTTCCTAAAGTTTATACATAGGAGCTCTGAGCTGACAGCTTCGCATTGGGCAATCAGCTAGAGGCATTATCTTCACGCATGGTATTCACACATGAGGTCACATCCACAGGTACTGAGTGTCAGGGTGTTAACAAACTGTTTGCAAGGAGAAAATTCACCGTAGGTCTTCATCTGACCAGCAAGGAGCATCATTTATTCTTAGAGATCACTATTCCCAGGACCTTCTCACAACTCAGGCCCCTCACCAGAGTGGCCATTCGCCTGAAGTAGGTAATTTAGGAAAACATGACAGCTGTGATTATGAAGCCAAGCAGCTTCTTGATATTTAAGACCACATCCTCATTATGTTCAGAACATATTCCTATTACGTTCTTCCATTTGGAGCTTTTCCAGCATCAGCATTTCCATAAACTTTTCAGAGTTTCGCCCTTGGTAATGATCCAGCTCAAGCACAGCAGTAAGACTTTGGCCAAGAGACACAAAGGACCTCAGTTAGGGTGGGGAGTAGCACCTCGGGAACACAAAAGGAAGTGAGCTAGTCACGGGGATGAAGGAAGCTGGCCATCCAATCAGAGGGGGTCTTAAAAGACAGAGTCTTCGTGTTGTGCAGTTAGTTTTAGAGAGATTCTGGACAGGTTGCAGCCTGCACAGTAACTAGAGATGTTTAACATGTAAATGGACTTTCCATTCTACTATTTTCCCATCTTGAGGTTTTTTTTTGTTTGTTGGTTGGTTTGGTTTGGTTTTGATTTCGATTTTTTTTTTTCCAAACTGCATCCACACCCAAATTCCAGGCAGTGTAAAGAAACTAATTAACAGATAAGTCATCGAATAAATGAAACTCAAGTTACCCATGGCATCCACTGAAAATGGGCCAACATTAATAAACCTACACACCCACGCAAAGCCTAGTGAATTCATCCACGGCCATCAGCACTCAGGATGTCAGCCCTAGAGAGAGGGGAAGCTGCAGAATGTGTGTACATAAAATGGAGAACCAATTGACATCAGAATTGCCCACTGACAAGGCAGTTCCATTACACAAATTAGGAGACCTGAAAAATCTTAGATGTCTAAGCAGGGAAAGTAATCCTACAACTCTTGAAAATCAGATTAAAAAAACAAAAAACAAAAAGCAAACAAACATCTGAAACCACGTAGTAAATAATAATGCTCTAGGAACACAGGCTGAACACCAGCCTCCACAATCAGCAAGGCTGACCTATATTACTTTTAATTTACAGACTCATCTAGCTAGAGCCGCTGAGAATTAAGTTTCATGCTGCTTTCTCTGCCTGCATTGTCACAAAAAGAAAGCAAAGACCCTGAGTACCTACTACGTGCTACACAATGCTTTAAAATCAGGCAAAATCTTACCCTGCACAAACACCACGGTGGCAGAATAAGACAAAGAAGCAGGTTGAAACTTAGAATCCAGGTGTAAGACAATTTGGGAGGAAGTTGGTTTTCCCCCCAACTGCATAAGTATCTTAAAACTTCCTTTTCCAGATAAGGTTCATATAGCCCAGGCTGGCCTCCAACTCACTGTGTAGCTGAGGGTAACCTTGAACTTCCAAGTTCAAGGTTATGAGTGTACATGTGGGTCCTACCGCTCCAGGTCTATGAGATCAAAGGCAATGCTTGGTACGTACGTGCTGGCAAGCCCGCTGCCAACCGACCTACACCTCCAGCCCCACAAGCTACCTTAGCAGGTACAGGTTTCTTTGAAATTTTGATTGCCTTTTGTAGACACTATAGATATAAACATGAGATAATTAATGTGCTTGGTAAATTCTATGAGAAAAACTAAGAAGTTTCATTAGTACAGGTTGGAAATTTTAAAACATATTTTTATTATTTGGTACTAATAAAAACAAATGGAGAAAGATGGAAAGGTCATACAGCTATGGACAGAAAAGGGAAAGACAAGATAAATACTACAACCATAAAACATACTTACAGATGCTGGGAGACGGCCCAGCAGCTAAAAGCTCTGGCTGCTCTTGCAGGGGACCCCAACTCAAGTCCCAGGTGTTGCTGTAATTGCTTCTAAGAATCATTGGCTCATACGAATATTTGACTTATAATCTAAATTTTCAGGGCTGGGAATGTGGTTCATTTGGTAGAGAGGAGCCTAGCATTAATGAAACGCTAGGCTCAACTCCCTGTGCCATGTAAACCAGACATGGTGATGTATGTCTATAACGCTAGCACTGGGAAAGTGGGGGCAATAGTATCAAAACTCTAAGGTCATCCTCAGCTACTAAGAAAGCTCAAAGCTAGCCTGGGCTACATGAAACCCTGTTTATTCTACCTCCTCCAAAAAGAAAAAAAATAAAAAATAAAAAAAATAAAAAAACAAAACATATAACTTTGAAATAATCTTAAAATAGTTTTAAATAGAAAGATAATTATAATCAAATAATATTTCTTTGGCCCATGGGAAACAGTCAGCATAAAGTTTCTGTGCTCCTCTTGATCTCCAAGCACATATCTGAAGTTCTTGAAACTGTGTTAGGAAGGAAGGCTGTATTCACCGTCTAGTATCTCCATAAGGTTGCTCCGAGCAGGGAAGATCATGCATATGGGAAAGAGGAGAGGTAGCCTTCTGAAGGTTCAAAGCCATCCTGGTCTGCACTGCAAGTTTCAGGGAACCCAGGGCTACATAGGAAGGCCGTGTCTTAAAAGCAAACAAAATAAATGGAATGAGCTGGCCCCCAAATGGACGCTGCACAGAGTGACCTACGGCAGCGGGCGACCCTCCAACACGCTCTGCTCTGTTCGGCGGCTTCGACTCACAGATGCATTTGGTGTTGCTTCTAGCCCATGAGCATTGGTTGAGCTCTGCTCTAGCAGAGCCTAACACACACCTTGTGAAACAATAACTAATTTTGATACGGTCTAAGTTTTGTAAGTTTATTTCTTCTTAATTTATGATGAAGAGCAGAGATTAGCTATCGATAAGAACCAAACATTTTAAAGAAAAATAATTATTGCTCCATTTTGAAGTTCCGAGATCAATTTATTTGAAGAAAATCCTGAGGTTCTAAGGTGAGCTGCTGAAATCATCATCCATTTATACCTACTTATTGGTGTGATTGTTTTCGGTATCAATAAGTGATGCAAGATGCAAAAATAAAATTGACCATTGAATCTAACTCTGTAATCTTTATAGCAAACAGTACACATGAATTCGTTAACATAGTATATTCCTCATTACTTGTTTTCACACTAAGTAAATACTACAAATATAAACTTTAAAAATAATTTTTCAAAGATAACACCACTCCTACCTCTTTTTCTACATGAGCAGTTTTACATGAGATTGACTTAGAAAATGCTTTTTTAAAGAAAGCTACATTACAATTCTGGAGGAAGGCTTATTTTCAAGAATCAGAAAGTTACTGTAAATATTCACAAGTTTAGTTATTACCAGATATAAGTGACTCAAAATGTCTGCCCAAACTGTCCTTGGCATGGCTTTTATGGCCTGACATCATTCCTGCTGAGAGCATGTCTCTGGTCTTAAGTCCTACCACATTCTTGCGAAGGTGCACCAGCCACACTGTGTTGATGCCTCTTACCTGCTTCGTTACTGTCCTGGCTTTTTTTTTTTTTTTTTCTGATATGTCTGCTTGAAACTATCTCTCCAGCTCTGACAGTAGACGACTACTTTTGGTGCCACCTTAGAGATAGAAACTAAGGTACAAAAAAAGTTAAAATCACCTTGAATCTGCTCTCTTCTTCTCTATCTAATCTATCTATCTAGATACATATTCCTTCATCTCTTCCATCCTCCTTTCTCTCTCCCTTCCTTCCTCCTGTCTTTGTTTTTTGAGATATGGCCTTATTATGTAATCGAAGCTCCTTATTATGTTCTACCTCCCAAATGATAGGACTGCTACTGTGCACCACCACTGTCCCTGTCTCACTTATTTTAACAGTCTTTTTCTTCCAAATCATAACCTGAATGACACCTTCTAGAACTGACACAGAATAATTGTAAGATTGATTCTGGATAAATAAATAAATGACTGACCAAATGAGTAGATGAAAGAATGAACAAGGAAAATGCTCAGCCAAGTTTTAGGAAGGAAGATGGGAACTAAGAAACCTATATGGCTTTGATAGTCTACTGTTCTCCCCTCCTTCTCTCTTGTCTCCTCAATTTGCACCTCCTATTCCTTTCTCCAGGTGTGTTTTGTGTTTCTTGGTCAGTGAACGCTCCCAGCAGGCTCAGTGTGACCTGGAATCCGACTGCTCATCAGTCTTTTTCTATCCCCTGCCTCTCGGTTCAGATTCTCACGTGAGATGAAACACTGGCTCAACTCACCCTCTAGGCTGGACTCAACCTTTGTCATGCCATCAAAAGAGGTGAGCTGGGTTGCTGTGACGTGGACTCAGCTGGCTTTGTAGAACCACCACTTCAACAGGTGTTGCTAGCAATACTTACTGGTAGAAACTTAGGGGGACTTGCTAGCCACCAACAATGTAGAGCAAAAACAAAAATTGCTAAGCTAGGCCATTTGAGACAGCCCCATTCTAACTTTAACACTTTGATGACATGAAGTTGAGTACATTGTGTTTCCTTTCCACTTTTTACATTTTGTAGTTAGTATTCATTCAATCATGGTTTACCAAGACCCAGCATTTGCTTAGAAACACTTGAAATATACTGGTTCACAGAACTGAGTGAGACAGATGTGCTCTGGATTCAAACAAGGATTGATCCCGAGCTTGAAATTTTTTCTTGTGTTTGCTCTGTCTTCATCATTCTCTACTTGATATGCTCGGTGTTCTCACCATTTCCAATGGCTGCCAGAAGCTCTAGTCTCTATGTTTCCATGCATTCCTGCCATCCTGCAAACATGACAGTGAACTGACTTAGCTTCTACTGAGTTCATTATACCTAATAAAGAAATGTGGTGTGACGGCTGGCTTAAGCTTCGGCCACATGTCCTTCCCCTAGAATGAGGAATACAGTGACCTATTCCAGGATCCTTTGAGCTGAGACTAGGTAAGAAGAGGGTTTACTAATGTGAAATATAGATGCTAAACAAAAGTGCAAGTTTCCATTTTCCCTGCCATCTCACTCAGCTAGTGATGGCTGGCAATGAGTCCGTACACATCCATAAAACATCCTCATGTCTGAATTTTGCTTTGCTGACTGTAGTGAAATAGATATTAACTACAAAAACAAAACACATCTCACTAGCCTGCAGATAAAGTATCAAAAGTTTGTATTCCTGCTCAGCCCTTTACTTTTGGCTGAATTACCTTGTCAACTAATCAATTCTTAGTGAAGCCTCACAGAATTCTACTCACTTGACGTGTACATTGGGAGAAATGAACATCTAATCAATTAATATTTGCTGGTTAATGCTTTGACATTTGCAAAGCCTGGGACACGTCTGTGTGAAAACTCTAAGATAAAATTAGGGAAGTAATCAAGAAGACTTGATGACAAAGCAATCAGCTGGATGCAAGAAACAGATTCCTTCCTCAGCCATGCTCAGACTCCACATCATATTTGATGTCTGTTTTGTGAAAACTCACAGACAGATCACTCCACCTACCATCCCCCACCCACCCAGCTCAGAGATTAAAGATCCTGTGACTAGTGAAATAGATCAGGGTAAGACTGCCGAGGCTGTGCTTAAGCAAACAGAGGATTCAAACTCAGTTTACTTTGTGTTGTATCTAATTTTAAAATACAATCTCTGCTTTCAAAGAACAGATAGCACTTATTATACATGTAGGAAAAATATGTTCTAGGGGTTTAAAACCTCTGGGGATCTCAAGCTAGACTGTCTAGAATCAAGTCTCCAAACTGTACTTATCCTTAGGTGTCAATTTCAGCACTAGGAAAAAAAACAAAACAACAACAACAACAAAAAAAAAAAAAAAACAGTACTGAGGCTCAATGAGTTAATCTACGTGAAGCACTTGAAAACTTTGGGAAAAAAAGAATCCAAGAATTGTTAAATACAATTACTATTCTCCTTTCCCCTCTCTACTTTCTCTCTCCATCTTCTTCCTTCTCTGTCCCTCTTTCCCCCAACTGCCTCTTCTCCTCCTTTCCTTTCCCCTTCCCATTAAGAAATGCTATTACATTGCTTTATGGCACCTCATTGCTCTATGATGCATATTGCAAGCTGGCCCAGCCATGACTGAGATATAATCACCGAAGAGACGCCTTTGACAGAGATGGAGTAGCTGACAAGCCACTAAGCACAATGCTAAATTGTTTGGTATTGTTGAGGAGTGGGGAGCTCCTCTTTTAAAAGACTCCCAAGCTTAAAGCCAACACGATTAATATTCAGACCAGACAGACGAGTGTATATAGCCAGAAACACTGAGGTCAGCCTGGATAATGGGAAAGCATACTTGTCCGCAGCCTGTGGTGACACATCCCACATCCCTCCGGAGTCTGGGCAC
Organism: Psammomys obesus; assembly: GCF_907164565.1. Classification (NCBI taxonomy): domain Eukaryota; kingdom Metazoa; phylum Chordata; class Mammalia; order Rodentia; family Muridae; genus Psammomys; species Psammomys obesus. The sequence continues at coordinate 3,126,185 of NW_026596100.1, read as the reverse complement.
CTCAGGCTTGTCAAAGAGAGGTGTGTCCACATGGCTGTCAAGACGTGAACTGTACAAATGAGCACCGTGTAGTCACAAGCATCCGGCTGAGTCACAGCCTATTTTATGGGTGTAGCTCATCTTCAAAGAAAGATTGAACTGACCATAAACATCAGATCATGGAACATAAGCTTTTCCAAAGGCTCCTCATAAAATACACAATAAAAATAAATACAGCTATCTACTAAAATTCAAAGTCTCACACGGATTTATTGAGAGTCATATGCATCATTTCGCATCTTCTTTTGAACAGTGTACCACAGAACTAAATTTATTTTTAAAATGTTGGTAAGCCATTTTCGTTGCTATACATGACCAGTTTAGAGACGATAGTTCCCATAGAGCATGAAAAATGAAAGAATGTTAAAGTATCTACACTTTTACTGTTTTCTGATTTTCATTTGACCAATCCAACATCTTACTGATACACACCAGTTCATATATAATCTGGCATAACTTCTAAATAAAATAAGACAAATGCTTGGAGTGTTGAATGATTTCAAGATGAAGACAAACATATATAGAGTTCAACAAACATAGTTTTATGTGTCTGCTGTATTCTAAATTGTTTTGCTGGTATTACGGTACTGGGAATTGAACCCGGTTTCTCCTGCATGCTGAGCCGGCACTCGACCGTTGACCCTTTCACTTTTTATTTTGAGACAGGGTCTCACAGGCTGGTGTTGAACTAGCTCTGTAGCCTAGGAAGGTATTGCGTTTATTATAATCCTCTTTTCTCAAACTCCCTGGCAGCTAGAATTACTGGCCTGCACCACACCAACCACCAGAGAAGTTCTGCTATACATTTTTTTCTTTCTTTCTTTATTTTTTTATATTAATTACAGTTTATTTACTTTGTATCTCAACTGTAGCCCCTTCCCTCATTCCCTCCCAACCCCACTCTCCCTCCCTCATCTCCTTCCTGCCCCTCTCTAAGTCTACTGATGGGGGAGGACCCCCTCCCCTTCCATCTGATCCTAGACATAAAAATCACCCTTCCCCCATTCTTCTTTCTTATCTTCTTTCTTTCTTTCTTTCTTTCTTTCTTTTCCTCTCTCTCTCCTCTCTCTCTCTCTCTCTCTCTCCTTTATTTAGGTCGGTAAAGGTCTCACTTTGTTGCACTGATCAGTGTCACCCTCTTGATCTTCTTGTACCAGCTTTCCGAGTGCTGGCATTACAAGTGTGTGCTAATGCCCAACACGGAAATAATTTTCACCAAATATATCAATTACATTTTGCTTTGAATTTAGTACATTTATTAATTCCCAGCACCGTGTAGGTTTCATTAGAAATTTAGAACAAACACAAGAGGCTGTCTCTGTACCCCAAGAGCTTTCAGTGCAGAGGGAAGTTATCGTATGAGGAAATGACATCAAACATCATAAAACAGACAACAGTTTGCTTGGCTTTTTGATAAAAATCACTATTATCCAGGATCAGAGAAGAGAAACAAAGATAAATCTGACAAAATTCAGCAACAACATATGGGAAAAAAATTTTGAACTGAACCTTAATGGTCTATAGAGATAGAAGGAAAATACATCATGAAAGATGTTTCCTGGTGTGGGGCGTCAGTGACTGTGACTGACCTGACAATTAAAATCATAAAAAGATTACCACAAAACAACAAATCAACTCTTAAAAGAAAAGGCGGGGCTGTTCTTGGGGAAAAAATGAAAATACCAGTCAAGACTTTAAACTTTGGCAGCCTAGAAAAATCCTTATTAAAGATGCAGAAAATAATAATAACAACAATAATAATAATAGCAGGCTGCCACATGCGTGTAAGCCCAGCACTCAAGAGGCTGTAGAGTGATCATGAGTTCCAAGCCTGCCTGGACCACTTAGTGAATATAAAGCCAGACAAGGCAACATGGTGAAACCCTGACTCAAAAAAAATAAATAAATAAAATAAAGAAAGAAGGAGAAGAAGGAGGAGGAGAAAAAGGAGGAGAAGGAGAAATAGAAGAAGGAGAAAAAGAGCAGGAAGGAAGGAAGGAAGAAAGAAGGGAGGGAGGGAGAGAAAGAGAGAGAGATTTTGTTTAAGAGATCCTACAGCTGAAGTGAGAAAGAGATACATCTTTACTGACATCAGGTACACAGATGAGCTGCAATTGAAGAGCAGACTTTGGGAGAATTGTATAGGATTTGTAGCATGGTAATTATAATCTTATCTTAATCATCCTTTAGCAGCTTATTCAGTGGAGTCCAAGTCTTTTCTCTACCCGCCCCCACCACCAGGACAACACAGAGATAAAAGGACCCCTTTCTATGCACTGTACCCTAAGCCTCTGCACCTTTTACCCACGTCCCTATATCAACATTGTTCTGTGCTAACAGGGTCATTATAAACCCAGCCACGTTTTCCAAATGTCTTCCCTTTCTAATCCCTACACAGTCCAACCATGTACTTAATATGCCAGCTTTTAGTTCTTTCTAAGTGAAATATTATATATCATATACAGTATTATTTTATGTAAGGTACTGGGAACATAAGAAAAGTCCATTGTTCTTAGATTTTCTTTAAGCTTATTATCGGAATCTCAATATTTATGCTGTAGCCACTTTCAGTACCTCTATTACCAAAATCTAAAACTATGTGCCAATGATAATAAACACAGTATTCTTTAAGATAGTTTTGTATTTTCCAATCTTGGCCAAATTCTTTGAACCTTTATTGGGTATCTGTAAGAATAAAAGGTGGAAGCCCTGGCTGAGTGTAAGTACAGGTGGGCGATTTAATAGGTAAGTAACAAGCCATAAGACACAGTGTAACACGAACCGCAGGAAAACATTTTAGCGAGTGCCGTTTTCCCATGTTCTCACGGATGCTTAGATCTGTAAAAGACACCTTACAGTTTCCTTCCTCCCTCCCTCCCTCCGTCCTTCCTTCCCTTCTTCCTTCCTTTCCTTCTTTCCTTTCTTTCTCTCTCGACAAGATCTCATGTATCACACAGGCTGGCTGGCCTCAAACTCACCGTGTAACTGAGGATGACACTGAACTTCTGATCTTCTTTTCCTCCGCCCCGGTACTGGGATTTCAGGCACGAGCCGCCACACCTGGTTTCTATAATGCTTGAGATCAAAATGAGGGTTTTGTACATGCCAACAAACATCCTACCGACTGAGCTCCATTCCCAGCCCCTTACAGATTTCGTAGGAAGGCTTATATCTAAGGCACAGAGCGGGGGCGGGGAGGGGGACTTCTTGGTGGAAAGTCTTTCTTTCTGCAATTCTGCTCCCACTGGAGACAGGAATTAAGGCTTTGTATTTAAGGTTATCTTTTAAAAATACTTAACAGACTCTGTGACCGAGATTGACCGCTGCTCTTTTCCCTAAAGAAAATCTGAAAGGTTATTAAAAATAAAGGACATAAAAATGGCAATGGAATCTTAAGATCATTTTTTACCACGCAGGGTAAAATTCTTTCATCACAAATAAATAAAGACAGGCAGCTTTGTTCGTAACTTCCCACTTTTTTAACCTCACTAGGCCTCCCTCCTCCTGTTGAATTTTGTGGTCTTCAACTCATGTCCAGTCCTATGGTTCTGCAACTGAGCACATACTCTCAGAGGCCCTCACGTCAAACCGGTCCACGGTGTCCGTAACGGCAGAGTTGTAATTTGATCTCTAACCAAGACGACGAGTTTAGGGGAATGTATGGCTTGATGTTAGTTCTTTATACTTGGGGAAGCTACGTCCAAAGCGTTCCTCCACCATTTGATTAACTGCTTCGCATCGCGCAACTGATGAAAATAAAGCAAACATTAACTCTTCCGAATGAAAATAAATAAAAACAGAAGACTATACCGATTAGCCTACAAAGGGCAATGTCAGCCAACAATGCAGTCCTGTGTAGACACCTGAGTGAAACTCATTTCTATGTCTGTGTGTTTTACCTTGCGTTAATATTCATGATCACATCAGTCACTGTAGCTCTCATGTTTCCACACTCTGCACTGGGGAAAGAAATACACAGGGAAATACCATATATTTACAGGGAAATAGATGTAGCGTTCAGGTCCTGAAAGGTTTTTAAAAGCTGAAAGCATTTTGTAAACATTAAGTAAATTCCTTTTCCTTCCCTCTATTTATATTTTGGGGGGAAACCGTAGGATAGAAAGGTGGAATTGCTGTCCAGAGGAGTTCGTTGGTTGGCCTTCATCCCTGGGAAATCAGATTGCAGATTAAAACACTGAAACGTATTCTTGCCTGTGTCGTACCAAACAAACACAGGAAATGGACTGGCTTCCCAGTCACATGATGGTAAGGGTCTGGTGTTGAATGTTGATCATCTGCCGTCCATGGAACCTGCTGGGTGACAGTTCAGTGTGGCGATGGCAGTGAGTGGGAAGAGGAAGGGGATCCGGTGTCAGCAAAGAAAGGGCAGCACCTGAAGTCCGGTCCAGTCCGCTGGTAACCAGACAAACTGCTCTGGGGAGATACTTTGCCGCACCCTGGGAGTTGTCCTGCTTGTCCCTGGCTTGCTCAGTTTCGAAGGCCGTTCTCCCAAGTGCCTGGGCACACTGCACTGGGTTGCAGTTTCTTTTATTATTATTATTATTATTATTATTATTATTATTATTATTATTTACAGTTTGTTTACTTTGTATCCCAGCTGTAGCCCCATCCCTCCTTCCCTCCCAATCCCACCCTTCCTCCTTCTTTTTCTTCTATGCCCCTCCCCCAGTCCACTGATAGGGGAGGTCCTCCTCCCTTTCCATCTGACCCTAGCTTATCAGGTCTCATCAGGACTGGCTTGCATTGTCTTCCTCTGTGGCCTGGTCAGGCTGCTCCCCCTCAGGTGGTGGTGATCAAAGAGCCAGCCACTGAGTTCATGTCAGAGACAGTCCCTGTTCCCCTTACTAGGGAGCCCACTTGGACACTGAGCTGCCATGGGCTACTTCCGTGCAGGGGTTCTGAGTTATCCCCATGCTACCTTTCTCCTGAATGTCAGCAGTGCTTCTTCACCAGCACTGACAGAAAGCCTGAAAGCACCGTTCACACGGCTTCTCTTTTCCCCTCCACACACATCGCTTTGCACATATTTTACAACGGATTTCTACTCACTCGAAAGAGCTTTTCAAACACTATGACGCCTTCATCTATCCACATGTAAGTTTGGGTAGAGTGGGTCTGAATGATGACCAGTCCTCTGCCGCCATTACCATTTCATGTTGAGTAAGTGCCCATAAACGAGAAAGCACAGTTAGGCTCCAGACCATGTCTGAGGAGGACAGGCTTGCTTCAGCCCAGCCTGGATGATGATAAACTTTGGCTTCACTATTTCAGACTCTTGAATCTGGAAAACAACTCAGCTGAAATTTATACACAGAGTGTAATGTGAGGCTAGGCTAAAAGCAAAGCTGCCCTCGGTGGGGAGGAAAAAAAAGATAGACGGTTTTAAACAAGGCTAATTTAAAAACCTGAATCAAAGATAAATCAAGTCTCTGAACTTAGAGGAACAACCTCCAAGCCAGAGGTCCAGGCAGCCCACCAGTGGAGGAGGATCCCAGCCCCTGCGAGCCAGGAACAGAAGCCTGGGCCAAGCCTGAGGACGCTTCATCCATCGACCTGCTCTGCTGGGGTGAGGCTCTGATCCTTGAGAAGAGCATTAATCACCACTGGTTCCTATATCTAAGAAAAAGTAACTATCTATGGGGTCTGATGTGTGTGTGTGTGTGTGTGTGTGTGTGTGTGTGTGTGTGTGTGTGT
>NW_026596100.1:3077121-3120421 GCF_907164565.1 Psammomys obesus | reverse complement strand
TGTGTGTGTGTGTGTGTGTGTGTGTGTGTGTGTGTGTGTGTGTGTGTTTCAGACTGGAGAAAGCTTTTATGATGTCTCTTGATGAAATATAACCACCCTCTCATTCTAAGCAGCCTCTAAATCCTCAAATGTGTGTAAATGGAAAACATGCTGTGGGTCTTTATTCCACTGAGCAGCAAGGAATAAATCAGAATTCCCCCTCCCTCACTGCCCCCTCTCTTTCTCTCCTGATACCTCACAGATGTGCAGCATTAGAGGGAAGAGCAGAAATGCTTCACGAAATTAATATGTGGAAACTGCTTATTTACCATAAATGCCTAGCCCAGGGCTTTCTCTATAGTAGCTTGTCAAGATATTAAGCTGATTCTTGCCTTCTGCCTACCAAAATGTCTTCCTCTATTGCTGTGGCGCAAGGGGGTCCCCATGCCCCCATGTAAGAGAGGCAGTTGTCGGTGGCTTGGCGTTTGCATCAGAGGTAAGGGGGCTACAACTTAGAGGTAAACAAAACATTTTAGCCATAGCATATAAAAAGTGTACATTACTCCAGTACCCTGCTGGGTTCAAAATCCTAAATAAACACCCTTCATTAGTATAATTGATATTAAACCCGGTGCTGGGGACCCAATAGATGAATACAAATGCTAGAACTTGCCTTGGAGTTCATTCATATCTAAAAATATGTAGAAGATATACCACAGCGCTCACGAAAGGCTTTTAACTGATTTTAATAGCAGTCATTACACGGGAAAATGAGACTTCCCCTTGTAACAGAGATGAACTGGGAAGAAACAAAGGAGGAGAGGTAACTAGTGCAGCGCCCCAGTGCCCTGCCAGAATTACTGCTCATCATTCTTGCTTTCAGCAGTTCGCTGGCCCCCTTTGTCAAAGGCTACCACCATCTAATGAAACAATTAGGGCTTGACAGTTTAAATATGCTATTTTGTTCTTTTCAAGCCTAAGTGCCAGGCACTAAGACAAACTATACCACCTTCCTAGCAGCACAGCCATTGTTATCCCAGATAGAATGCCCTAAAAATAAAATCCATTTTGTATGTGAAGCTTCATCAAGTCAGGTCATGTCTGTTCCTTAGGGCAGACTGCAGTGTACTAATTTCAGTATGCTATTTTTAAATGTGGCCTCCTTGGATCTCTAAGTGTGTCCTACATAGCTCAACGGGGCCCCAAGTTAATGTTCAGGGCTTTCTTGCTAATCACCTCTGCCCACCCTGCCCTCAGCCAATTCTGTAGGCCTGTATAGTTACGAGAAATAGACACAGTAATGACAGGTCATAACTCAGATGAGCGTCACCTACGAAGCATCATTCGACACATGAGCTGGGGGGATCGCTAATGGGAGTCAGTTCCCTGAATTCATTATTAAAGTTACTCTAGCTTTCTAGAAAAGGGGCGGCACAGAAAGAGAGACTAGCTTTCTGAGTATTTTTAATTCAGAGTTCTGTAGAGAAACCAGACCTACGAAGGGTACCGGATGAATGTATATTGTAAAAGGCAATTTATTGGATCGGCGTATGTTCTAGGTGATCCAATGCCTCTCTACATGTTGCTCAGCCCAGAGAGCTGGAGACCTCAGCCATCCCACTCAAATGAGGAAAGCCTGGAGGATGAAGAAACTGGCTTCTGAGGTCAGTGAGGGGTGGGTGATAGGAGTCGTCACGGAAGAAGGGTGGCTGCACTGTCCAGCAAGACAGACAGGCAAAACACACACACATACACATACACACACACACACACACACACACACACACACACACACACACTAGTTTTTCAGTCATATCTGTATCTACCTGGGCTGCTTCTGAGACATATCATCCACTCCTGGGGGAAGGTCTAACCCTCTCAGTAATGCTTACAGAAAACACCCTTTCAGAACTGCCTGGAGATGAGGATCTTAGTTTATTCCATGTGTAATCGAGTTGATGACAAAGACCATCGTGAACCATTCTGAATCTCTGTACCTACCTCTGCTCTGCCTCTTGGATAACAAACATTTTTTTTCATTGCCAAGTGAACACAGACCTTATGTGCATGAAGTGTGAAGAAAAGCATATCATTATAAGTTACTCTTCTATTCAACTCAAAGCCCACTGTGCCATCTACAGTAGTCCTGTCCTTACCCTCACTTTCCACAGTTTCAGTCACTCTACAATGTTAAGTAATAAATTCCAGAGTTCATAGAATTTAAGTTGTTCTGTGTTTTGGGTAGCCTAGTATGATGTTTCCAAACTACTCGACTCCACCCACAGACTAAGTCATCTCTTTGTCCATTTATTCCATATATACTACCTACTCATTACTAACCTGCTAATGATTTGGGCTATCGGTACTTGTGTTCAAGAATCCCTTATTTTACAATGACCCCAAAGCACAAGGGTACTTATGGAAAATAATACACCAGATATAAAGCATGCTGACAGGCATGCATGAAAGAGAATATCATATGTATAGTCATTATATGTACGCTCTCTAATAGTGGCCATCACTGTGGGTCTTAGAAAGGGTTCTCTGTACGTAAGCGCAGACTACTGTATCATGGACTCTCAAATAACACTGAGATTAAAGAAAAGTTTTCTCTGCTAGCTTCTTGGTGTTCTTCCTCCCTGTTCAATCACCATCTCAGAAAGTCTCTCTCTTCCTAGGGGCCCTCAACAAGTCTCAAGGCAACACTCATATCAGCCAAGTAATTCTAACAAAGACACCTCCTTCATCCCAATTATCAGAGCTAGAACTGCCAAAATGAATGCTTAAAATGGTTTGAGGTGGGTGCCCATCTCTGAACTTACAATATGGCCAGAGGAATGGAAATCTCTGGTTGCCTGCACTTAATTTTGTTGTAGGTTTCTTAATGTAGCAAGAAATGTGGATCTTCCCTAGAGAAGCCACACAGGTAGAAAAAAGAAAACAAGGCCCATCAGAGATCACTGACATTGAAAAGAAAACATACAGAGTAAACAACAGGAAAAAAAAAAGATATTCATCAAGAAGACCTATGTCACCACACACAAAAATTGATAGTCTTTAAGACACCTTTTTTATTTATTTAGATAGGAATCAAAGATTCAGACAACACTGGAAGAAATGGAAAGATTAGAAGGTTTTTTTTTTCATACATTCGGTGATATGTACTAATTGTAAGAGTTTACTATTTCCCTATCTAAGATGTAAATATTGTCAGAAGATGCCAGTAAGATGAAAAATAGAGAAGTTATATACCCAAATAAAAGAGGACAAACACACAGAATGTCACCACTGGGGGAAAGTACCCATCAGGAGATCCATTCTCACATAAGAATGGATGACCACCTGCCTTCTCACCCCAGGGCACCTGATAAAATCTTCCCTGTTTTCCTGGACTTGAACTACAGTCAAGATTTTATTTTTCTTTTCTTCTGCTTCTCCACTTACTTAATTTGAACGTCAACATTTTGGTTGTGATGTGTAGAGGAATTGATTTTCTTGCATTTCTTCTACTGAAATTATTTGGAAATTGTTTGGATGAGTATATTAAAATTTATAATCAGGTTTGGAAAATTTTAGGCCTATCCCTTCATTTCTCCCTCTTTCTCTTCTATGTTGAAAACTTTTATCAACATATTTCAAAGAGTCAATGGTGGCCAATCTCTCTGAGACACTGGTTTAGCTGTTTAGCCTTTTTCTGTCTCTTGGTGGGTTATGCTCTGACTGATGTAGCTTCATCTGCTGGTTCTTTTCTTTTTTTCCCCATGAATTTTGAGCCTTTGTCATGAATTTCTAATTTTGGCTGTATCACTTTTTATTTCTATTTTTTTTTTAATTTGTGTACATACGTGCGTGCGTGCGTGTGCGTGTGTGCGTGCGTGTGTGTGTGTGTGTGTGTGTGTGTGCAATGCCCAAGATGGCCAGAAGAGGGTGTCAGATACCTCTGAACTGGAGTTACAGATGGCTCTGATGTAACTCAGGTTCTCTGTAATAGCAGTACAATTGTTTAACCAATGAGTCATCTTTCTAGCCTCAGTTTTTAGCTTCAGAATTTCCACTTGATTTTTTTTTAATGTTTGCTCTTTGTTGATACTCTTTTAGCAAAATATTGTCATTAAGTCTTCTTCAATTCATTAGACTGGTTCCTCTTCATTCTCTGAACATATTTTTAATAGAGTCTATGAAGGCTGTGCCTATTAATCCCATCATTGTACTTCCTCCAAAATCAGTTTCTATCATCTGCTATTTTTCTAGCACATGTGTACCATTTTTCTGGATCCTTGAATATCCCATTTTTTTTAACATAAAACTCATATTAGACAATATATTTAAGCAATTGTGGATGCTCATGTCCCTCAGAGAGTCAGTGCTGGCTTTTTGTTTGGTTGTTTTGTTTTGTTTGGTGTTGGTCTTTTTCTTTTTTTTTTAACTATTTGTTTACTAGTGACTGATACTTTGAGGACCATTTCACTTGTACATCGTTGATGTTTCTGCCCAAGTCACTTTGAGGCATTTTCATTTTTCAGTCTACTTTCTCCCTCTTACGTATAAGCTACTCTTAAGTCTTGTAAGTCAGAGTTTATGTTCAGCTCCTGTAGTCTGTTAGATCTGTACCCTACACCATGGGGAAGGGGCTTAAGAAATGCAATACTGGTCCATGACATTGGTGGCTTTGCCCATTACCAGGCAAGGATGGGTAGTTGTAAAGCTCTCTGTCTCTGGTTGCTCCCAAGAAGGCACCACCTTGGACAAGTACAGTCTCCCTAGCTGGCAGGAATAGCTCCAGTGCTGTTTCATGGGTGTGTCCCTTGGACCAGAGCATCTTACTGTTCAGCCAGTATCCAGTGCTTGTGCCAGGAGGCTTTCTAAGGGTTGATTGACCTGTGCTCACTACGAGTGATCTTAACTCTCCCACAGTCCTGTTCTGACCACTTCTGCATAGCTGCCCTGCACAGGGGCTCAGTCTTTCTGAGCAGTGGAGTTGGCTGTGATTCCAAGAGACTTATGCTTGGCTATCTCTGACTGTTCTCTCTGTTAAACTTCTGGCTGCCGTGCTGTGTATTACTTGTTGCTACTCGTACTGTGGAGCTAGCTACCACCGCCCTCTTAATGATCCTCCACTGAATTCCCATTGTCTTCAAAACTCTCAGAACTGGAACTCTCCAGGCCTGTTCTGAAGAGTCAACCCCTCCAGGAGAGTTTTTTTCAGCCCTGAACACAATGCCTACACCACTACACAGCAGTGAACTGCCTCTCTAGAAGTGGCATCCTGACTCCATGATGAACTGTAATAAAGAGTGCGAGCCCTTTGTCCACGCTTGCCCTCCCCCTGTGGAACCTCCGCACAATTCACACACACACACACACACACACACACACACACACACACACGCATGCACGCACGCACCATGGACTGCAGTCTGCTCAGCCTGCCATATCTGGGTGGACTCTCTGTTCAAGGAGTTGGAGCTAGTAAAGGAATGAGACCTTCAGTCCTTTCAGCCTAACTTGCCTCCGTAGAGCTGTTTGCTTTCAGGGGCTGGAGGCTGAAAAACAACTTAGCCTGCCAGCCCCATGGGAGTCTGAGGAAGAGGGAGGACTTCTCTTTTCTACCTTTCTTCTCTTGGTTACACACCTCCAAACGCAGAAAGCAGAGGGAAGATGTTGATGACTCAAATGCCACAGTGGCTGGCTGTAGTTATACTCAATAAATTTTCTCTTAGACTCCTTAGTCTTTCCTCGTGTGTGTGTGTGTGTGTGTGTGTGTGTGTGTGTGTGTGTGTAACCTTATAACAAATCCCACAGATTTGAAACAGGATTTTAGAAATAACTTTTATGAGCTAAATGGCTTCTGTACTAAGTGTTTTACCCACCACGACCCATTCTGGAAACCCCTCCACACTCACATTTAACCCCCATTGCTGTTAGTTATAAATCCTAGAGTCACGGGACATTCAAGAGCTTAAAGAGATATCTAGTCTGTTCCTTCTGCCTTTGGGCAGGATAATACCATAGCCAGGCCAGATAGATGAAAATCTAGACTGGTTTTGAAAACCTCCAGAGGAAAAAAACATTTCACAGCCTCCCTTAATAACCTAAATCAGTACTTAACAACTCCCAGTGCCAGGAATTTCTTCCTTGCACAACCTAAAGCCCATGTGCTACAGTGTAAAGGCCCTTTTCTCCTCATCTGTCCTGGAGGAGCTAGGGACCATCTGGCCAGCATGCTGCACACTTCCTCTTCAGGAGAAACCAGCAGGAGCCATGGAAAAACTAATTTTTTCAATCCTCCTTTGTTTCTGCCCTGGGAATAAACCATCCTAATGTTTTCTCATGTTCTTTGTCCAGTCCTTGAGTAACCTTTGTGCTCTCATCTGAAATCTTTTCTCTCTGGCATTTGCCCTCTAGAGATCTGAAGTTATCTCTCAAGGTTACAACCCGGCAGTTCACACCTGAGTGGCTCAGAGCACTGGTTAAATATACAGATTCTCCTGTTCCTTCCAAGACTTAGAGACTGGTCATCGTGGTTGTGGATCTGGGCTGAGCAAATTCCCCTGGTGGTTCAGGTGCAGCCCAGGTGAAGGTGCTCTAACTCCGAGCTGAGCCCACATGGACGCTTTGAAAAACTCAGGTGCCCAGGCCGCACCCCCTCCCAGCCAAAGCACTGCCTCTGAGATAGCATGAGGGCCCCCAGCCTTTATAGATGTTTTCGGTTGGATTCCCATGAAATCAAGACAATCTGCCAGTTCTCCATAGCAAGGCTTATAATGCATTTTATCCCAGCACTTACTAGCACAAAGATTAACACAGAATACATGATGAGAGGAATTTGAACCCAGCAAAATGGCTACTCTGGCAAGGGATCACATCCAAAGATTTAGGTTTGTGTAATACACCCTCAGTACACATTTTTAATCCCAAACAATGATGTCTAATTGAGGGGCAGACAAAGTGACACATCAGAAAAAGATTTGAAAGAATGAGTCAGAGATAGGCTACACCCAACTCTCATGAGAACAAGCAGGAAAGAGAGGCTACTTAGAGCAGCACAGAGAGAGAGCAAGGGAGTTTGTGAAGACAGTACAGTAGAATTCAGGAGTTCATCAGAGTTCATGAGTTCAGCACAGTTCAATGCAGTTCAGTTTGTGGAATTCAGAGGCACTTTTTCCAAGCAGAACTATTCAGTCAGAAGTAGAAAGAAACCAGTATAAGTGAGTCAGCTTGGAGAGGAGTTTTAAGTCAGAATAGCTGAGTTGAACCAGCCAGCCAGAGTTCAGAAAGAACTAGAAAGGGTGAGCTTATTCAGTAGTAAGTTTTCAAGACTGCAAACATTCTAGGCCTAGGTTAGCACATGAAGACTAGAAGCTGAAGCCTTCAAGGTCCGGGCTCGCAGAAGATTAGATTATATAAGGCAAGAAGCTTCCAGGCCTAGGCCTGGGGATAGTAAGATAGAAATGCTCTCAGCTCATCCCAACCCATGTATTCATAAAGCCTGGGCATGGCTCTCATCTCATTCCATCACCTGAGGGAATAAAATTGACCTTTACAGGTAAAGTGATGCTCTTTGTATCAGGCGACTCACATTTCAGCCTTAGTCCTACCTCTGTTTTTACCGGATGTCCCATATTCTTTTACCTACAGCGCTGAATTTTGAGGTGATAAGTGGGCGTGGGGGCTGCAGTGCCCGTGTGACGTCAGAGGATCCCCTTGTTCAGCTGCGGCTCTCCTTCCACCGTCACCTGGATTGCAGGTTGTTGTTGAGGTTTGTTTTGCATCACGGGGGATCTAACTTGAGGCCCTGCACACGCTGAGAAAGCTCTCTGCTACTGAGCTTTAGCCCCCGCGTAGCTTACAAGTTTAAGGTACTTCTGTATATTAGAAATTAACATATCTTAAAAATTATGTGAGAACAAGAGAGCCATAATGAAAATTGTGATCCACTGAGGTGAACATTTTTATTCTTGTTTATATTTATATTCATGTATATGCATACGTTTACACATATATATTTAAATATAAGTAAGTATTTTTTTTAGGAAGAAAGAAGAAATGTGTGCTGAAAACATACCAGGTCATACCAGATCTTCTTTCATTAAACTGAGATCTTAATGAACCGTCGTCCCCCAGAGCCGGCACCTAAATGACCAGGCCAGAACCTCTGCAGTCACAGTGGCTAGACTGTAGCAGCATAGTGCCTGCTCCAGTTCGTTCTTAGTACGCGTCTCCTGGACAAACATGTCATATTGAATAATCATGTTATGGCTCTTGTTGACTCTCTGAACATTTTTACAATCAGCACCCTCAATAAATACCAGTGGCTGAAGGACAGAGACTGTGTCAAGCAGAAGTGAGCGGAGGGCCAGCAGTAAGGGCAGAGGACTCTCTTTTTTTATTTTTTAAATTTTTGTTAATTACAGTTTATTCACTTTGTATCCCCCTGTATCTCCCTCCCTCCTCCCCTCCCAATCCTCCCCTCCCTCTTCCCTACCTGTGTCCCTCTCCCAGTCCACTGATAAGGGAGGTCTTCCTCCTCTTCCCTCTGATCCTAGTCTATCAGGTCGCATCAGGAATGGCTGCATTGTCATCTTCTGGTAAGGCTTCTCCCCCCTCCGGGGGAGGTGATCAAAGAGCAGGCCAATCAGTTCATGTCAGAGACAGTCCCTGTCCCCATTACTATGGAGCCCACTCGGACACTGAACTGGACTCTTTACTGCTGTTAAAAGCTAGGGGCCCTGTGCTTACTGTCCTTTAAGATGAATCTAGGTAGCAGACAGAGCTGACATTGGATGCCTCTTTACGGCTGATGAATACTCTTCAAAGAATTTTATTTAAGTTATTTTAATAAACCATTTTAAAACCATTTCTTAAAATTTATCTTCTCATGTATTACATCCAGATCACAGTTTTCCCTCTCTCCTCCCTTCCAGTTCTTCCTTCCCACCCCCATCCACTCCTCCTCCTCCATTTCCCTTCAGAAAAGGGCAGGCCTCCCAGGATATCAACCAAACATGGCATATCAAGTTACAATAAGACTAGACACCTCGCCTTCTATTAAGGCAGGATGAGGTAACCCAGTAGGAGAAAAGGGTCCCCAAATCAGGCAAAACAGTCAGAGACAGCCCCGACTCCCACTGTTAGGAGACCCACAAGAAGACCAAGCTACACAATTATAACATGTTTTTAAAATAAAAAATATATAACTCTAGAACTGAACCTCTAGACTCATTATCTAGGTATGTGATGAACGGTTGAGATTTCATTTTGTGGCTGAAATGAACTTACTACTAAAGGAGCTTCTCCTGTTTTGCAAGGTTCCTTACAATTTTAATACAACAATGGTAGAATAAAACACTCTAGTGTGTTTTTGGTTTTGTGGGGAGGTGGGTTTGGCATGAACTAAAAAGATGGCTTTTTTCTTCAAGTCAGTCCCAGAGTGCCTTTCAGTTGTCTTCCTGGGGTGTGCTTGCTACCAAGAAAAGCTTCTAAACAATGTCCATGCCAGATGACCCAGACTGTTCTCAGCTGGCATAGTAGCCCAAGCTGGGAGGGCCCCTTACAATGTGATATGTATAAAAAACACATATAAGTCCACACTATCCCTGTTTTACCTGTATGGTGTGTTTGAGATGCAATTTGACAGCTTATGTATAGAGATCTGGAAACCCCCCACCTCCCAAAAAAGTACCTTTCAAGGGAAAGTTTTGCAGCCTGCAAAGCTGATGGTGGAAACCTTGTCATTGACACAAGATTAATTCAAATACATTTTTCAGATCTCTATTGAAAGATTTATTTATAAGGCACACATAAAACCAGTCTGTCTACTAAGCCATATACACATTTTTTATTACCACATCCACTTTTTCTTTGGTATGGTTTGAAATCTATATTAATCATTTTATATTTTTGTCATTGACTTTTTATTAATGTGCCAGAATAAAAATGTGCCTTTAAACAAACCAGAATACATAGGATATAAGGGTTTTTATGTAGCAACTCAGATTCTTAAAAATATAGAACTCTCCAAAGTAAACATTGTACAATTACTAAACTTTCTAGAAAGTTCTTTGAATAAAGTAGTTTAGTCAGTAGTGCAAACTCAAAGCAGAGATAGTAATATTGAAGGAAAGGCTTGTTATTTTGAGAATCAAAATGTACAATTGAAGTACTTACTTAAAAAAGAGATAGAAGATGGTAAGAATTGGATTTTTGCCTATTTATTGTGATCAATTGTTCTTGTTGCTCATGTTCACTGGATACATGTTACTATCTCTTGTCAGGAGCAGATAGAATCACATCTCAATGAATCACGAGAAGATGTAGATATTCCCTGAACCACTGTTGACTTGGCTACTGGGACTGATTTCTACACCCCTTCCCATTGCATTTATTGCAGGATTATTATTTTAAAATAAATTATTTCAGGTTATATCCCATAAGGCCCTGCTTAATATATGGACTTATGCTAGAGGGAGACTCTCAGAACTAGATTTTTCATTAGGCCAAGGTGCACTCCCACCAATCTGGAACATCAAAGAACATCAGTGAGCTCAGACGCTGCTCCTGTGCAATCTGAGTGTGGCTCCAGTCTGGCAAGTGGAATGCCACTCAGAGCCTCCCCTAGCCAGGAACCCAATGGATGGAACAGTCGTGAAGAGAATCACGACTGAAGCTTCACCGGGAATGAGACTTCTTACACTTTTGAATGTACAGTAATGGATACTGTCAGGAGAGTCTTTTTAATAGTAAGCACCTACTTTGATGAACCGGGATGCTCACATACAGGAAATGATCATCTTTATTATTTTTTTAGGAAAATTACTGCTTGCCTTATTTGTGAAAAAGAAATGAACCCTTCTAATGGTGCTCATTGAAATTTTCTTCAAGGAAAGCATTGATTTGGACTTGCAATGATTTCATCATTGACCCAGTAGCTCTGGGAGTACAAAGCCTTGGATAAAAGAAGTGCTTATATGACAATTTGGTTTTCATTAGGTGAAGTTGTTCTATAAATTCAAAAGATGATAAAGATTATGTCCATTGAGTTATCATCTGAGATGATAAATACTATAAAAACCACCTTTTAATATAATTTTCTCTGCTATCTAGGATTAAAAAAATGATTGGTATTAAACTTGAGATATGATTTTTAAAATGTTTTTAGGGTTAAGTTCAATAGTTTCCTGGGGAGAGAAGATGTGAAAAAAATGCATACAAGATATTTTAGGCTGTTTCAGATATCTTCAGATGTACAAATATAATTTTTTTCTTAACCTAACAGAGAGAAAATCCAGAATCACTAAAGAAAGGGACCAGGACCAACTTTTGATTTAGAAAGTCTAGAATTACCATATCATGTGGAATATTACACCTATAATAGCAATGTCTTTTTCTGGCTTCCCTTGATAAATCTGGTAATTTATAAATTTGACATTATTTGTATAAAATACATTAAAGCCAAAAATGTAAGCTGAATTGTTATTAAATTCCTGCAAATGAAGTCACTAAATTATAATAGTAAAGCATTACTATGCAAATTGAAGCTAATTTTACAATATCCCTATCTAATTATTTACAGTGTATGGAATTATGGCGCGGCTAAGCAGGACAGGATGTTGTGTGAAACAGTGTGTTTTTAATTTGAGCCGTTTTTACTTCCTGTGATTTTTTTTATTTAGTTATAGCAAGCATGGAAAAGGATTTAGCATGGAGAAAACAAGGGCAGATGTCTCCTTCATTGTGTACTCAAGGACTTAGCTAATTAATATTTTCCATGTGCTTCAAGCACAGAGATGGAGATGCTCTCTCTTCGGAGGTGCACGAAGCCTCCTTTTTTCCAGTCTTTATGAGATGTCAGGCAGAACAGTCTACAAAGATTTGCTCCAAGGAATATTTTTAAGAGATTTGTTTTGAGATGAAGGACTCCTTGAGTGTGAGGCATCTTAAGTGGTCCTAAGCCTCCAGCTGTGTTTCTCTCCAAAAAAGGGTTAGAAAAGTCTGCTCACAACGTGGCATCGCAGAATTACCTTTGAAACGGTACTTAAGGAAAGGCTTGGAGAAGAAGACAAGACCACTTTCCATCCAGAGGAGAAATCACATTGAATAAACAGTTTTAGTGAAAGGTCGCTGAACGCTGCTTTAGAGGGAACTTCCTCTTCCTTAGATAAGCCAAAGTAAGTGTTTGGATTCATTTATGGAGGGCTGTCTGCTTCCTGTTGTCCCCCAAATCCTAGCTCTATCCTTCCTATTACTCAGCGATTTCATATAAGCTAAACTGTCCGAATATAAGAAACCTCTCTGCCAATGAGATGATTTTTTTTTTCTTCAGAAAGCCTTGCCAAGTTTATGAGCCAAGAAATAGCTGAATTATAATGCCCGGAACTTCAAAGAGAAAGAGGAGTGAACGGCACTAAATATTTTTGTAAAATTCTTTGACTTAAAATCAGCAGGAACTGATGGATATGAGAAAAACATAGTAAAAATTGAGGGTGTGAAGGAGTTGGTGTGTGTGTATCTGAATGTCTGGACATAAGAATAGTCCCACGGGTGTGCATGT
This sequence comes from Psammomys obesus, assembly GCF_907164565.1. Lineage (NCBI taxonomy): Eukaryota > Metazoa > Chordata > Mammalia > Rodentia > Muridae > Psammomys > Psammomys obesus. The sequence goes on along the minus strand of NW_026596100.1, from coordinate 3,107,892 downwards.
GCCTTCTTGCCTAGTTATTTTCCATTCTTAGCTTGGAAAAAAAGTGATATCAATTCAAGGGGGAAGATGTCAGATGAGCAAGGCTTCACTGTCTTTCTCTTGATTTTACACACTTCATTCCCTCTGTGAGCCACACATTTTTGAGGGGCAGCAGAGCTTTTCTGTAAAGAAAAAAAAAAAAAAACTTCTATGAAAAGTCACTTGATCACCAATTATAAAAGAATACGACCAAGTTTCCCTCATTTTCAATTCTTTGAACACCTTTCTTTTCACTCTGAAGGTCTATCTGCTTTTACAAAGCCTGCGGGAAATGATCAGTGGTGCTTTACTGTTCCCAGAGGACTGTGCATTCCAACAGACTAATGAGACACACTACTTCCTAAATATAGACAATGTAACAGAGACAAAACGCAACAGGTTGAAGCAGTTGGTTTCACTCACATAGAAGTCTGGTAATAGGTAGCCGTGGGCTTGGGGAGCTCCGAGTCTCCTTTCACTCTGCAGCCTCACCCTTACTTAAATCATAGTTCTCATCCTCTGCTTTGACTTCTAGTCAAAGATAGCTGTTCCCATGCTGGCCACACCCAGGCAGGGATGATTGGTGACAGAAAGGGATACAATTTGATGTTCTCCCTTTTATAATCTTTCCTCGGAAGTTCTTCAGACACCTTTTGCTAACATAATTTTGACTACAACTTGTCATTTGGGAATAGCTTTGCCCTAAGTTAATTTGGAGAATTTGACACTAAGAAGAAAGAGTAGAGGGCTTGTGTTAAAATACATGTCTAATATGTTCGAGGGACTGGATTCAATCTCCAGTACCCCTAAAATATAGTCAGGGGAATTTACATAAACTCAAGTTGCTGCTGCACTTCTTCAAATACAAACATCCTAGAGTTCCCTACATACTACGTACTTAAAAGCACAGCCATTCTTGTTAGCTGGTTCTCACCAAGTAAAAAGATAAATACACTGTCATTTCAAGGACCTCAATTATGGATAATATGGAATAAAAATTCAATCCCATAAGCAAAACTGCCATGTATTATTTGTTCTTTAACTATATTGAAAATAGTCAACCCACCCTATATACAATTGCTCATGTTATTTACGATTAAGCAACCTTTAACTTTTCATAACAGTGAGACACTAGATTGTCATGGATAACAAGATACAGATACGGCTGTTGAAAATTTCAAATCCAACACCAATGCTCAGAGATTTTTTTTCTTATTCCTATTTAAATTATCAGTTGAATTTCACACATGCAAAAATTAATGAAGAAGCCAAGTCCTGTGATTGTAGACAAACCCACACACAGAAGAAAATTATAGTTCATATAAGTGAAAAAAACAGAGGAATTCTTTTATTGTCTGAAAAGAGTTGTCAAGAAAAGTGTCTTAATATTTCAGTGTGTTGGTGTGAATAATGTGGTATTTGAAGATGAACAAGTGCGGTAATAGCTTTTCCATTTCTCTTCTTTACCATTACTGGGGACCCTAATAAATTCAGCTAAATGCCGAAGTCTAAGGAAAGTCAAAATTGAGGTTTCCAGACAGCACATGGATTATGCCACCAGAAGAAGAAAAGGATGGAATGCCTGACTCTATAGCAATCAGAGTTGATGCTGGAATACTTTCCTAGCATGCATGGGGTCCTTGGCTCAATCTCTTGCATTATAGAAAAACACAACACAAGAGAGAAAAGAAAAAAACATGAAACCCATGAGCTGGGTATGGAATATCATGGCTTTTTCCTTTCATTCAGTAAGACCTTTCAAAGGCTCAGTCATAACCTTTACCCAAACCATTTTAAGTCACAAGGACCTCCTCATTCTTCCTTCCTTCCTTTCTTCCTTCCTTCCTTTCTTTCTTTCTTTATGTATTTATGTATTTATTTATTTATTTATTGTGTTTATTCATTTACTGACATTTTATTTTTGAGATTATAATTACATATTTTCCCCTTCCCTTTCCTTCCTCCAAACTCTCCCATACACCCTTCCTTATTATCTTTCAAATTCACGGCTTCTTTTTTTCCATTAATCATTGTTACATGTAAATGCATATGTGTATACATATAAATTCCTAAATGTAACGTGCTCAGTCTGTGTAATGTCACTTGTATGGATGTTTTCTAGGGCTAATCACTTGGTATTGGATAAACAATTTATGTTCTCTTTCCTGGGAAAGACCGTTTCTTCCACTCTCGGTATTCCTCATTTGCCTGTAGTTCTTTGTATAGGATTTAAGGTCTCCTGGGCTTTCCCCTTCCACTTTGAAACAACTATTGCGGTCTGTCCTTGCTTGGCCGACGTTTAGGCAGTCCTGTTGCTGAGACTTTATGGGTGAAATTTCTGACATTACAAGGATACACAGTCTCATAGCAAAGTGCCTGATCCTCTGAATCTTACAGTCTTTCCACCCTCTCTTCCGCAATGTCCACAGAGCCCTAGGTATGAGAGTGTTTTGTAGATGTATCCATGGGGAGTGAGCTTTATAACTGCATTTGATTACAGAGCTGTTGGTTACCACAAGTTGTGTGAGTCACTTCTGCACACTCTAAGTTGTTGTGCCATGTTGGTCATTGCCGTGGTTCTTAGGCATCACAGCTGGGTAGGACTGTTGGTTGCTTCCCTCCTTTGGAAGCTTGCATGGTGCCTTCTGAGGCCATGAAAGCTAGTCGTCAGGGAAGAATCATTCAGGTCAGTTCCAGCTCTGAGATCTCTGGATCCTATGCATTAACTGCATGGTGGCTTCAACAGTATGAATTTATCTTCCATTTAAGGTAACAACAAAGAGCAAAAGCAATAGCTATTATGTTTTAGGAGTGCCCAGGCAAACCTTGCCCAGCAACGCCAAAGAGGGAGTCTCATGCCACTAAGGCCTCTTTAGTAATAAACAATAAACTTCACTTCATTTATAACTCCACATCTCTGTCTTCCTGCCTAGGAAGTGACAAGCTTTGGGGAAAGGAGTTAAACTTCCCATTGCTCATTTTTTTAATCTCTAAAATGTTGCAAATATGTAGGAGACAACATGAAAAACAGATCTGACATAGAGGTGGCTTATGGGTTAGTTATGAAGAAAAATAAAAGGCAGAGGGGCTGAAGAAGTATCTGAGAAAGTAAGAGTACTTATTGGTTTTACGTAAGACCCAGGTTTTTATGTACCCACAGGGTGGTTCACCATCATCTGTAACATGAGTTAATAAACTACTTCACCATCTTGTATAGCTTGACAATCAAGAGAATAAGAGATGTTCATTATACAGCCAAAAGTAGTGGTTAACAAGGTGCTTTTTGGTGAATAAGGTACCCTGGAAGAGAGATTATCTGTGTCCAATCCAAATATGGCTTTAGCAGTGTTATCAGCTAGTTTCTGTATCAGAAGGTTTCCATTAAGCCATGTGTACTTTCATATAACACGTGAGCTGCACAACTCAAGCTGATGAAGTTAAGAAGTCTCATCTGCTCCATAGCAAACATTTCTATCCTCTACATTTGTCAGGTGTTTCTTTTTTCTTACTCCATATATTGTGTATGTGAGAACTGTCACCATGCCTGGCTCTGTCAGGAAAAGCATAAAGTGATTTGTGTGCACACATGAGCATGTGTGACACATTTTAGTGTAACTAAATTCAAAAGTTTGATATAAGCATCTGATATAAGTGTCCTTCAAAGAAGCAACTTCAAATTTGTAATTGATTCCAGAATTTTAAACTTATGCAAGATATCACAGGACTTTCCCTTGAAAATGCCCAAAACTCATGAAATAAAAATCTTACTTTTATTTTACTTAAAGACAGCACCACCCAGACAGCTCACTCACTATACTGATGTTGGTTTCAGGAAAGTTTCCTCTCTCTCAATTGCAGTGAACCTTCATACGTAGTAAAAATGTGCCTTCTTGGAGGATGGTGGGAAGGTTCTGAAGGCAATTACAAAAAGGAAGCATTTTTAAAAGATTTTTAAATCAATGTACTCTTGAAGTGGGGCTACGGGCTCCTAGAGGACTGTTCTGAAGTGAGAGACTTGCAGGAGGACAGATCCTGTGGGTTTCCTTTTATAAAGCAACCCTCTCAGGTATGCCATCTGTTGAGCCTTCCTGACTCTGTGAGACAGGATATTTTCATCATTTCTTCCTTAGGGAGAATGCAAGGCACACACAGACCAGGAGAGAAGCTTAGAGAGCATGGGAAAGGTACTTACATGTGTCTCAGAATGAGAAAGAAAATTAGAAGAGAGAAAGACAAAAACAGGATGGATACCATTATTTGTTTTAATACTTAGTAGATATTACTTCAAGAGTTCTTGTTGGTTATAATGGCCATGGATGGTGACCACTCAAGGCAATGTTTAACAAGCCAATCATCATGCTTGTTACTTTGCATGTAATCGTTCATATGACCTTTTCTAGTGAGTGTATCTAAGTGAGATGCCATTACCAGTGCCTTACTGAGAAGCAGATGGAGGAGATGTTCCTGTAAGTAAATGGCCTGGGCAGCAGATTCATATTTCTATGACTTCAAAGTCGTGATATGATCATATCACAAAATGAACAGAAACCAGCACCTCAAGAGATTTTTTTTTTTCTGATGGTCAGCAAGTTCAGCCACAGCTAAGACACTGTTTCAGGGAACATGGACAATCTGTTGCTCTGGATCCATGTCATATGATTTCTTTTGATTCCATTCAGTGTTTTATTGTGGCCTTGGATACCTCCCGAGAGCTCAAGGCACACTCCTGGAATAAAGCCGGCACCAACTCAATACCAACTCAATTAGAGTGACACACGATAGTCACAGAAGTCTAGAGTGCTGCTTTATTTGATTAACTTGCTTTTTAATACTGAAAAAAAAAACTTTCTGCTTAAGTTTCTGGATCATGACTCTAGGATCGGGGTTACTCCCTGAGAATTACCTGTACACTTGACAAACTTCTCTACAGACCATGGCTTTTTTAGGTTGATTTTTCAAGTTAGCATACAAAGGAATGAGGTTTTGAATGTATACATTTGATATAAACATTTATTTTTACATACACATTTCTATATCATGAATATCTTGGCTTGTTCGTTCCCTGTCTGTCTTTCCACATATGCCATTCCCGTCTTTGATCCCACACATCCCTCTACCCTACCCTACCACACTTTTACTTTGCAAATTGAAATAAAAAGGAAATAAATAACCAGGAAGTAATACATATATACATACCCGAGGGTAAATAAATAAATATAAAAATACAATTTAATTTTTTGGAAAAAGTCCTGATACAGCATTATGAAACAAGAAACCTCCAAAGATGCTACTGAGATCATTTTCCTTTGGCCCTCTACTGTTGAGCATGTGGACTGCCCTTTCGAACAGTTTGTCCCCTCATTGAGACTTCCCTGGAGAAAACTGATTTTCCATTTTCAAGTGACCATCACTTGGAGTTGGCTCCTGGCTTAGGGATGGGGACATGTGTCCCCTTCTTTCAGCCCTAGGATCCCATCTGGCGCAGCCCTGCCTGCCTCAGTCTCCGTGGGTCACTGAGTGGTGCTGCTGTGTTTAGAAGGCCCTGCTTCCTTGGTGTCCTCCCTCCCTTTCGGCTCTCACACTCTTTCTGCCTTCTTTTTTTTAGGGTTCTTTGAAACCCGAGGGAAGGGATTTGATGTTGGAGACATTTAGTTTAGTGCCGAGGGGTCCAAGGTTTCTCACTCTTTGCATCAAGTCTGGCTCTGTATTTGTTCCCATCTGCTGCAGGAGGAAGGCTTTCTGATGATGGCTGAGCAAGACACTGATCAATTCTATGAGTATAGCAGAATGTCATTAGGAGTCATTTTATTGCTCCTACATTCTGCTGGTAGAGTATTTGGTGTTCCCCTATGTCCCTGGGCTATCTAGTCTCAGGGTTTGGGTCATATCAAAAGCGTTGGGCATGAGTTCCATCTCAGAGAGTCCTTAAATCAAAGCAGATATTGTTTGCTCTCAGAAGCTTTGAGCCCCTGTTGCACCAGCCCACCTTGCAGACAAGACACTACTGTAGACTGAGAGTTTTGTTGCTGCGTTGGTGTTTAGGCTTCTCCTTTGGTAGTGTGCAGAGTATCTTCCTGTATCAAAGACACTACGGTGTAGGAATGAAGGCTCGAGGTAGGCACAAGTTCAGCTTCTCCATATTCAGTGAGCCATGTCAGTGTTGGTTTCAGCAACAGGGCCTTGCCATCAGTTTGGGAAGAGCAACTTAAAGCCTTTGCTACAGCCTGGGTTGTTTGAGGGTTCACATGGGACCCTTTTGATCAACAATTTAATAAGATGTAAGACATTCTTAGTACTAAAGCTTCATTTGATGATGAGAGATGTCCAGTTGAGTCCTTGTCTCCCTCATTATTTGGAGACTTCATTTAGATCATTTTCATATATAAATATAATATAAATATAAACACATAATTTAGGAAGCCACTAATTTATTAGGGTTCCATATGATGCTTCAAATGGCCATTAATTTTAGCTGTCCCTCTCTGTATTTCCTCCCTCATCCCCCTTTTCCTCTACCCCTGTTCCTTCCTCCTTGTTTGAACCTCAAATTTCAGCCCCCATTCATAACTATCTATTCTCTTTCCACTACCTAGTGAGATCTGGATATCTCCTCCAGCCCCTTACTCCATGCCTATCCTTGGTGGTTCTGTGGGGTTTAGCTTACTTATCTTGGACTTAACAGCTAACATCCACATACAAGGGAAATTCAAATTATATTTTCCTTTCTGAGTCTGGTTATGTCCCCCAGGGTGATTTTTTTTTTTAAAGTTTCAGCCATTTACTAATGAATTTCATTCTTTTGATGGTGGAGTAATATTTTACTGTGTAAATGTACCACATTTTCTTTATCCATTCTTCTTTTGACAGACATCTAGATTGTTTCCAATTTCTGGCTATCAAGAGCATGGCTCAGCGGTGTCTCTGTGGCAGGATGAAGTGTCCTTTGGGTGTGCATCCAGGAGTGGTATAGCTGGGTTTTGATGAAGATCAGTTCCCATCATCCCGAGGAACCACCACACTCCGCTCATTTCCATACTGGCTGTGTGAGTTTACAGTCCCAACAGCAAATGGATGAGAGATGAGTGGCTGCTTGAATGATCGTTCACCGATGACAGCCGTAGGTACCCACGGTTTACATACTAAATCCTCAGTAAACGAATTCATGCCTAACCATCACACACACATCTTAACACCACATGAAGAATTCCGACTGAGCAAGTACGCTGTGAGCTACTACTCAGAAGCAGGACGCCCACTCCCATTCTTGCTCTTTGTCTTTGTGTTGTTCATTCTGTTAATTGATACTGAATATTAATACACACACATTATTGGGGTCCCTACCAAAGAGGTATTAGAGTATATCTATATGGGTCTCAGTTTTATATGATAAACAAACAATGAAGATTGTCCATTTTCTGCAAGAGGCTATTTTTAGATTTTAGATTTTTATTTGTTTCTTCTTCTCATAAACAGGTAACAGGAGAAAGGGGTTTCCTTCCAAAGCTTCTTTTTTTTGTCTCATTTTCACTAGGTGTTTCTCCTCCTCCTCCTCCTCTCCTCCTTTTTCCTTTTCTTTTTTCTCCTCCTCTCCCTCTTTCTTCTCCTCCTTCTTGTATTCTTCTTCCATCCCTTTTAGATCTCCATCCTTCAGTTCTATTTTCCAGTTCCTTAGGGAGGCAATACAGAATATATCCCATAGGAATCCAGTTTCCACTTAGTCTTTTTGCTCCATGAACACCCTATCACCGGTTCTTCAGATCTTGGTACGTAGACAGATGTAAGTGCTCTAGCAAGAAAGAAGTGCTATGGAACAAGGAGTGCTGCATGCCAAAAGCAATCTTCTATTCCGTATTGGTACTCAGTCTTGGTTGACTAGGCAAGTCCCATGTGCCTTTTGCTTAATGTCTGAGTAAGTGGAGGAAAAGGGACTTTGGTCTGTCTTTCTCATTTTGTACTTCCTCCTTTTGCACTTTACTTGAGATTACGGGTGAGTGTGATTTCAGATGAGAAACATTTAACAGTGAGTCAGGGAGATGAAATTTCACTGAGATGCAGAACACAGGAAGAGAAAAATGTGTGAAAAATCACATTGACTGAGTTGTCTTGGTAGCTAGTAACACAGAGAAAGGAAATTCCCGCACAGCAGGCTTTAATAAAATTGGCAAGCTGGGATGTGGGGCTGTCTGAGAATACCGGTGAGGAGTACAGAGATGGAAAACAAGTGTAGAAATCATAAGGCCTTTCTTATCTTGAAACATTTTTCCCCTGCACCTAATTTATTCTCCAAATGAGTTCCCAGATGAGAATTGTTTTCCTATGAATCTGCAATAATAAATTTAAGAGGTTGGGGATACATCTTCCAATACAAGAAGTAAACCAAATATTAGGCAGTTTTATGGTTTGGCATTAGAGATTTCTAAAAAGAATATGCATTTATCTGTGAGCATAGTAAAGAGCATGTGGGGCTTCAGATTCCCAGAGGAGATAAAGTGAGACAGGGTCATTGCTTAATGAAGAGATTCATCATGCAATTATACAAAAGACACACTGTAAGAGATCTATAAATATTGTTGGATTTTCATGCAACTTCTCCAGCCTTTTCTTAGGTCTCCCATGTAAAACATGCCCATCAGATGATGGCCACAGAAGTCCTGTTTCCTTTTTCCTCACCTTATCACTGAGCTACCACTTTCCTATTTGTTTTGTTATTTATGTTCTGTCCCCACTTACCAGTGTGTAAGGTTCTTGGTACTGACAGGGTAGTTCAATGATAGAGTATCTGCCTAATATTCCCAAGGCCTCAAGTTTGATCCTGTGTGTGTGTGTGTGTGTGTGTGTGTGTGTGTGTGTGATGAATTCTTAGAATAATCTATGGTACATATTAGGCACCCTGTACTTTGGTTACTGAATAATAAATGACCTTGACAGGCTGTGAGAGTTTAAGTCAGGTGATTAAACCACCAGAATGGCAGCTGGCAGATGGTGGAACACTTCTTCATTTATCTCTCTTGCAGTAGCTCTTGTTTGTTTAGCTAACACAGTGAGTGTGCAAGAAGAGATACCCCCGCTCCCTGAAGGGCGCAGAAGACCAGAGCCCAGGGCTACTGAAAACACGAAAGTGTCAGCATTCACATTGGGGATCACAGGAAATGTTAGTGGGCACAGCCGCTGGAACCCTTACCTTTTAGAAACATGTGATAATGTCCGTTCCCAAATTAAGGTCATTGGCCTTAAAGAGAGTCAGCAGCGCGAGGGTCCAGCAACTTCAGTTTCTATGGAGTGTATTGTATTTTGGTAGCTGCCTTAGCAAAGACACACCAGAGAATTCTGCTAGAGACCCTGGTCTGCTGGCTGCTGGCTGCTCCGAGTAGAATGTCGCTTTCACCAGCCCTGTACACCCCTTGCTTCCTTCCTTCTCCAGGAGAGACTGTGGGCTTAGGCGCAAAGCGTGGATAAAATGCCTATTTTATCTCAAAATATGTATTAAGAGAGGGGGAGAAAATAGCCTAAACCCTGTGCCCTGACTTGCACCGGGTTGTGGCGGGTGGGAGGAGCAGCAGCTTCTGCTGTTCTCAGTGGGGGTCCCTCCTAGAGCACCCTGGAGTTAACTACTGCACTGTTTTGTCCCCACCTCGTTATCTGTTCTTGTTAAAATCTTTATTATTCATGGATGCAAAAAAAAAAATCCCATCATTAACCCATCATAAATATTCATAACACTTTGCAATTGTGTGCATTTCATTTAGCCACTTGGCAAAACTTCTCTGAAGTACCCAGGGTTTACGGAAATCTAATGAGACCAGAGCCCAGGAAATGCAGGGTGGCCTTTCTAGTTTATGTTATTTTATTTCAACCTGAAAACAAACGCAAAATATAAATAATAATTAAAAGAAATAAGCAGAGACGATCTTACTGGCAAAGAAGAGCCACATATGCCCTGGCTTTGTCTTGATGGTGCTTTTGTGTCGAGCGGAAGATAAGAGTAAACTGTACTACAAGAGAGGGATTGTGAGTCTCTGCTACTAATGGATCTATCCAGAGGCCTACAGAGGCGAGATAAATCCTCTGCTTTGGTTAACAGGGACTTTTCTTCTCCTGTTTTGTACAATTACTGACGTCAGGTTGAAGCTGAGATAAGAGGGGCCCTTTTCTGGGACTTATTATGCCAGGCAGTCATCCCAGTTTTAGTGTCTGAAAAAGTATTATACCCATCTCTCTTTCTTCTTCTCGTTCTTTTAATCCACTTTATCTGAACCAAGAGCTCTCCCATCAATATGGAGAGCTTTGCATGGAAGTAAAAGAAAACGCAGCGAACTTCCAGGGCAGCCAAATGCAGTTGAAATAATGTACTCCCCCACTGCCTTCCCCTCCCAGTGGGGAGATCTTTTGTCCCACAAATTCTTGCCTTGAAATGCCTCTTCCCTGCCTTTCAGCGCAAAGGTTCTCACCACTGAAAAGGAGCTTGGAGAAGAAAATATGTATGTGTACCAGTAGACGCTGCCCCTTGCCTGCACGTGTTTAGGATTCTTCCATGCCACTACTGACAGCGTTTATGCTGATAATGAGTTGCTTTTCCAGCATAACGGCTAACAGGTGCTGGGAAATGTTGAGAGCATTTGAAACTGCACAGCAATTCCTACTCCCCCCCTCCCCACCCCGAGGGGTTTCTGCAGTGTAGAAACAACTTACCACCAATGAAAGGACTGGACCAGTTGGTAGCCTGTGTCACTTAGTTAAGAAATGTCACGTGTTAATAGGGAGCACACCAGGTTCCCAAGCAGAGGGCCAATTAAGGAGAAGTTCTCTGTGGTCCGGTTCTGCGGAATTAGACTGAGTTCTTCCAACTATTGATCCTTGAGCTCTGCGGTGGTGTTCCTCATTCGCCACATTGTTTGTCGCACCATCTCAAAGACTCTAATTAAGAGTCTTTCTTTAGTGAGTTGTCCCTCTGCTAACAGATATGGCTTATCATATCTGTTAGAGAGAAGGGACTCTCCCCACTATTTATTTTATATTCAACCCTGTAGAAAAGATCTGTGCCTTCAAGACAATTAAGTGTGGTGTTTTATAGGATTCATTGTGTCAATTTAGATGTGACCTTTGAAATACGGCACATTTCTTCATCATGTTATATATTAAAATTCACAGCCAGGTCTTAAATTCCAGTACTATTACTTACCCCACTGTGCCTCCACTGCACTTTCTTCAAGACCTTCGGAGCCCATCATATTTGCTTAATAAAGTATTTTGCTTGCAAGGAACTGTGATTCGCTCAGTGTCACTCAGGGAATGAACACTCATTTTAAGGGTGCCTGTGCTGTTAATAGAGACAGAATCTCATGAAATCCTCAGAAGTCAGACAGCAGCCTGGCATTGCTTCCGCTGCTGCACTGAGAAAGTGAGTCTGAGTTCAAGAACATGGTTCTAAGGATCTGAAGAGCTGAATCGAGGCTCTGCCAGCAGAGAGGTACCCGAGGTCAGGATGCAGAGTCGCTCTGTTTTCACTCATCCTACTCATACAACTCCTCAAGAGGGACATACCAATAGTCCTGGTCCTGAACAGTTACTCAGAGGAAGCACTTCTCTCCTCGTCAGGATGCAGCGGAGGCCGCTGGCCTCGGCTGTTGCTTCCCTTTACGTCAGATGTCCATGATGTGTATATGGCTAGCATAGTACATAGCTTCCAACAGCGTCATGATACTTCTCCACGCAGACTGGATGACAAACTCTCCCAGCTCAGGTCAACAGGCTCAAGACCACTAGGTGCTTTGCCTGGGCGGGGCCGGGATCCTGTTAAAATACCCACAGTGCTCAGCATTAGTCGTGGAGGGTTATGGGCGCTCCTTCAGGTGTGAGCTACTTGTCTTCCACTCTCCTGTGGGTCATTTTGGGGGAAGCATCACTGATTGAATTTTACATGTGGTTTAATAGCACTTAGTTGTCAACAGGGGATTGTTGAGGATCTGGGGTCTAGAACATACATGGTAGGTTTCATTTAACCTTTCCTTTTTTGATTTTATTTTCATTAAAAAATAACTAAAGAGTTATACTAAAATCAGCAATCGAGTATGATATGATATGAAAGTGAAACTTCACTTTAAGATGAGAAACGGGGACTTGGAAAGGGGCAGGGAGAAGCTGAGGGAGGGAGGGTGGGATTGGAAGGGAATAAGGGAGCGGGATACAGCGGGGATACAGCGGGGATACAGAGTTAATAAAATGTAACTAATAGTAATAAACAAGAAAAAAAAAAGATGAGAAACGGCAGTGACCTCCCTCCCCAATTCTCACTCATGTGCTAGAGATATTTTCTATGGGAAGGTGAAATAAAACCCTATAGCTTCCACAGGAACAAGCTGTTTGGAAATAGATGAATTTTCATTCTGGTTTTCAGAGAAAGTCATGCTTGTTTTAAATGGAAGGTTAAAGAGCTCCTTTCAAACTCCTCCCCTAAGCTATGTGCTTCTCAAGGTCTGGAACAGGGATCACAGAACCTGGGGAGGAGAGGTGTAGCAACAGGCACAATTGGCATTCCCTCTTACCCTCGGATCAATTACAGACACACTGCATAGCTACACTTCAGTCCCTACATGTGTTTCTCCAATGGAATTAGTTGTTTACAAATAACAAGCACCTCAAGAGTCTAGGACTGCAGATATGATCCTAGAAGCACAGATATGTAGCATCAAGTGCAAAGTTGTGCTGGACAAAGACTTTGTATAAATGAGCTGCCACCTGTTACTTCTGTCCGTTTCCTGCTTGTCTGTCCACATACATGATCAGGACAGAGTAGCTTAGCTAGATGCCTAGAAAACACCACACTGACTGAAAACTAACTGTTTGCTTTTCTAAGTCTCTCATCAAATATGTGTTTTAACCAGATGTGTTGGTATACACCTTCAATCCCAGCATCCAGAAGGCAGAGGCAGGTGGATCTCTGTGAGTTAGAGGTCAGGTTGGTCCACAGAGTGAGTTCTTATTTTTTTTATTATGTCAGGGACAATGCTTCTGGAAGATTATGTTTATCTGCTCTGTACATAACTGTCTTTATATCAGTTATATTATACCTTTGCTTCCTTTTTGTCTGTCTTCTGTTTCTTCTTATCATTTTAGAGGGTCAATTGCCAGAGAACCTACTTTCTTCCTCCATGGTGCTTTCAGAACTGGGCCAGAGAAGTATGGTAAATGTGTCTTCTTTGAATAGGTTAGCAAAGGAGGCTGATGTTCCCAGTAGACAGAGTAAGTAATAAGTCTTATGGGCAAGATCGATGGTAAAAGGAAGAGAGAGGGAGGAGGGACAAAAAGCTAGTCTAAGAGATGTGGACAGCCAAACAGAATCCAGCTGAAACCAATTCAGCTTGCTAATGAAAGCACTTGCTAGTCGTGAATTCCTGATACTCTCTTCACCTCTCAAGTCAAGTTAAAAAAAATTGATTCCATGCCAGTTACAAGGGGCAGAGCTGTCACTTACCAGGGAGATTAACTTGCTTTGTTGAATACTGACAGGGGCTAGGGAAGGACAGAAACCACACAGAATGTAGGCCACTCTAATTGATGATAACCTCAAATCCAGAACCAGGGGTAAACCAAAGGTATGCAATTCATGCCAGCTCGAGGTCCGATACCCATAGAACCCTGGACAGTGAATTTAAGCAATTCCCAAACTAAGAATTTTGGTTATTTCTGCAAACTCTTTATATCCAAACTGGTTAGACTTTTGAAGGACTGGCTCTAGTCCTTCACTCTCCTAGTCACACACTCTTGTGTCAAGCCAGCTATGCCAGTCAAAAGAGGTTAACTGTAACAATGGCCATACCCAGCCTTGTAACATTAGGTCACTCTCTGGGTAGGAAATAAGCACAGCTGAAGGAAAGACACCAAGGGTCTCTAATGCCAATGATGCTTCTGTCAGAGCAGATGGTTTCCTGTGCAGCTGAGCTCTGGGAAGTCTCTACAGTGTGGTCAGATACGTGAATATTGTCGTGCTTGGCTGGCCATCACCCAGCATGATCTCCTTTAACCGCACATTCTTGCCCTGTGGCTTTAGATGTTATCAGACTGATTTCAAATGTGTCTAACATGATCCTCCGTCTCCTTTCAAATGCCGCATTGCTTCAGACAGACAATGCCTTGAAAAAAGCTGCTATGAATTCATAAAATTAGAGAATGTAAAAAAAAGAAAAAAAAGAAAAGAGTCTGAGTGTGTTTCTGTGGAGAGGGTTGAAGGGAGGGAGGACACCTGAAAGATGTGACAATGCAGATTACAGCTGGGTGTCCTTATCCTCAGGTCTGGCACCCATGAATTCAACCAACCACTGTTTGAAAACGCATCTGTAATGACAATGCAGGCTTTTTGCTTGTCATTATTCCTAAATAGCACCAGAACTATTTACAGAGCACTTACACTGCGTTAGGTATTGTAAGGGGTATGGATATGATTGACAGCATGCAGGGTGACGCCTGTGGTTTTATTAAAAAAACAAACAAACTACAGTATTTTATATGGGGTACTTGAACTTCCACAGACGTTAAATTCTGCCTAGATACCTAGGATGATTAATCTTTTCCCAAATTATAGAGATACTCTTGAATATGTCTGAAAGGCAGGCAACGACTTGAGAAATTAGTGAAGAAAGTTACATCGAAGAGTAAACTTTTATGGTAAAACCACTGACTCACAAACAAGAAGTATTTGGAAAACTTCTCAGTCCCATTCTCCCGATTGCAGGGCTTTGGAAACTTCCTTTATAAAGGGATAAAGATGTCATTTGTTTTTCCTTCAGCCTTGGTCTTTAAGTTCTTAGGAATGGGGAGTAACAGACTGGGGCCCCTGTCCAAATCCTATGGGAACTCACCTCTCCTTTCCAAGGGCTACCTGAGTAGAGCAGCTTGCTGGGCCCTGTTCTTCCAGGGAGGGAAGATGACAATGCCCCTTTTCAGTTAATTCTTCCAGGCTTGTTGGAAGGAGCCATTGGTTTATATTTTATTCTTCATGCCTTTGAGATCTTGGGATGAAATGCTCTCCATAAACCACAAAGCCTATTACTATTTTAAGTACCTGCGTCTTCCAGAAGGAACACGCTGGCTCCCTGCAGGAGAAATAAATGGAGTCAGCTTTCAGGCTGGCACACTGTCTTTAGTAAAAAAAAAAAAAAAAATTAGAAAGACACAGATTGTCCTGTTCTCTCTACTATAGAAAATGTGTCTCCATGCAGCAGAGCAGAACACATATTTCAGAGGAAGAACTTGTCACATTCTGCTATACACATCATGGGGCCTTTCCTGGGAGGTGGAGGGTGGGGGAGGGGATAGAAGGGGTCAAAAGGAAAAAAAAGGAAGCTCTAAACACACACACACACACACACACACACACGAGTGATGATAAAGTTCACTCTCAGGGACGAGTGCGTGAATAAACTTGTTCTTCTCTTGTTGCAGGGGCTTATTTCATGGCGGTGAGGGAAAGAAAACTACTCTGGCTACTTAGATTTCAAAACATACGTGCAGTTTGAGGGAGCACCTGGTACTTGTGAACAAAACAGCAGGCAAAAATATTTTGTTCTATTTTCCCATCATCATCTCTCTTTGGGATTTTTTTTCCCACCCCTCCCTTTGTGTTCTTGTCAGGATTGGCAAGCATCCGTGTGCCACCAAGTGACATGAAGTTCTTGCTTGAATAATCATGATGAAAATCCAGGGTATTTCAAAGCACATTATTGACTCGGGGAACCACCCACTAGATTGAATTCTCCTGATTAACATTGATTGACAGCATCCTTGAGGTGCTGTTTTTTTAAGCCAAATGGTCAGGTCTGCCCATGCCCACCGTGCCTTAGCTCTGGCACTGGCATCTTTTCATAACTGTTATGATTCAGGCTGCAGTTAGGAAGGTTTCTCTAGTTGGTGATACAGAAAGCCTCCTCTTCAAGTAAAGACAAATAAATTAGTAACAAACAAACAAAAACCACAGCAGTGATTGTTAACTCTTTCTTTTCTCTGTCTTATTCATCTGCCTTCAGCTTCAGTACTGACAGTGCAGTCATTGGCAGCAATATGGCAGAGCTCATAACATGCTTAGAACGAACAAGGGGGGACATTTTAGATGAGCAATAAAATCATGCTTTCCTCTGAGTGTATGCAGAGGCCCTTGAAAAGAGTGCAGGAATCTGTGATGGAAACACACACAGTTCCTTTTGCTAGGGCAGGCTGAATGAACACGAGGCCACTATTCCTATTTCTTCTCCTCCGTCCTAAGGGTTGGTTCCAAAAAACTGCACACGGAAGGGTAAATATATATTGCATTCTGCTTGGGAGCAGATAGGAGACTTGTCTGGAAGTGCCGTTGGCACAGGGAGCCCAGGATTTGTGACTGGGAACTAAGTTCTTCACGAGTCTGGCCTATACGTCACCTCTTCCACACACTAACTAGACCTTTGGCGATACCCTTGACTTTTTTCTGGGCGATAGAATTTCCTGTCTTTTCTTCTTTTTTTTAAGTCTCAGGCATTTTCTTATTGTCTGTATTTTAAGCAAGGGACAGAACTAATAAAGCGTTGCCACTTAGAATTGAGCAGAAATAGTTCCATCTCAAAAACAGGCATACACCATGTATTTAGCTGCTAAACAACTTAATAAAAATGGAACATATAACACTAAAACTGACAGAATACTGGCCTGATTAGTTATTTATGATTTTTGGAATATCTCTTTTCCAAAGGGAAAACATAATGCTTTCCACAGCAGTTTTACAATGCTTTCCTAAAGGATTGTGATATTATTAGCTGAACACGAAACAGCTTTGCAGGAAATCGCTAAGAAGCTGTTTTACAAACAGTTCCCATGAAACTGTTGCAATCAATGACAATTTCTCAGAAATTACTTGCATTCTTATAGCACCTATACTTACAGTTTGTTCCTATGAGATTCTAATATGTATTTGTGTTTCAGTCGCGACTGAAACTGAAACACATGACCATCTCAATGTTAAATGTCCTGTGTTTCTATCCGGCACCTCAGATGACTCCAGATTCCAAAGGCTTTGGCACGAAAACCTAGCGTGGTCCCTGTAACATTGTTCATTGGTCTGTCAACTCTGGTCTGTCTTGCTTTGCCATTAGTGCCTAGCGCTCTCTTTGGAGACTTTTCTCCTCATCCGGAGCTCACAGCTTTGATCCAACTGCCCATCAGTTTGCACGTCTTATACTGTGCTCTGTTCCCTTAATGAGTGTGTGCACCATGCACCGTGCTTGTGTGCCTCCATCTTTGTGGAGACCCTCAACTGTTTAATATGGATACAGACATGGATCCTGGAGCAGCTGTATGACTTATATAAAGTGGAACCTGAAACTAGCACCTTTTTTTTTTTTTTTTTTTTTTTTTTTACTGGCCTCATATCCTCAGGGGAAGAAATGTCCATTTCTGTGAACCAACACATTCAAAATTTTGTGTAATGACACTCATATTGCCTTGGGGTCCCTCATGTTCACAGGCAGCTTGACAGCAACTGGGAAAGGCAACCCCATGGTTTCACCTCTCTTAAAACCTACGGCACCTTTTCACTCACCAAGTTTTCAGTTCTGTAAGGCATTTCTAACTTCATTCTGACTACTGTTTACACGATTTCCTCTGAGTTTCCTAATCTTAAAATCCCCAATTTTCTTCACTCACTCAAGAAAAAAAAAAGTCATCAACCTATTTGTGTATGGTCTAAAGGGCTGACCTGTAGACTATTATCTCCACATTATTATTGTGAAGCATCATGTCAAGTCCGCCTCATGTTGCAAGCTTTGAAAGTACGGATTGTGAAGACCGTTCCGCGCAGCACTCGCTGAGAACAGTGTAATGATTGCTTCGATGCTTTGGATGATGACGGTGACAATGACAATGATAGCATAATGCTGTTCTGGTTAGGAATGTCCCATACACAGTCCAGTACACTCAGCTAGAAACGATGTGTTGGTTTTCATTCTTTACATAAAGCTGTCATTCTTTGTTAGTGAAAGAAAAAAAGTTATGGTAAATTACGAGTGTTTAGCACCTGCCAAATAATTATAATAAGATCTTGGTGAGCTTAATGTTCAGATCGGGCCATTAAAGCCAAGTCTTGAAGTGCATGAGGTGTCTATTACGTCATGTATTTGTTAGTTTTCGTTCTACAGATGGAATTTTCTGTTTTATCAGTGTCATCCTCAAGGACAGAAACTCACGATGCAAAACGGACTTCACACTTCCCAAAGGGCAAAAAGAGTCAAACAACAGCAACAAGTCACTTTCAAAATGTTGCCACATCCAGATAGGTAAAGAGGGTCTTAAAGATATCTTGTGATTTGCCATGGCCACACCACGGAAGCTAATTCTTCCCCAGCAGTGAGAACTGAGGTTTGGGCTGCACTGAAATGATGAGCTCTGTTGCTTTTTTCTGAAGTGTCAGATGATTGCTAGGAAACGCTTATTTGGCCTTTTTCTTGATGGGATAGAAAACTACGTGCAAACTAAAAATAAAATGTGTGTACTCCTGATGTACTTGCGTCACTTAGGATGCAAGTCTTGTCATACTGCCTATTTTACGGCTCAAATAGGGACAAGGCTGGAATCGCATCATTTTCTCATCAGAATAGATGGGCCATTTTTTACCCTGCATTCTTTGATCTTCCCATGGCTTCTCCTACATGTGCCATGTTCTCTTTCCTATCTACAGAGTGTTTTTTTTTTTAATCAGTAGAGTACAAATAGCCCCTGAAATAAAGGCGTAACTTAAAGGAAGAAAGAAGTAGAAGGAGGGATCCAATTAAAATGATGAAAATCATTAATTTTTATTTAGGTATACTTGTACGGACACGTGTATATACAAATACAGATCGTATGGATTTGCGTGTGTGTGTTTCAATTTTTTTCTTACATTTTCTTTTACGTTTATATAATGTCAGCATTTCAAAACAGCACTCGATAAGCAAGTGCAAAGGACTGCAAGGCAGGGAGTACAAGCACAGGGCCACACGGAGCTGGACTTCACACCCAGACGCACACACAATGAGTGGCTTCAATGGGGTGTCAGGAGTAAGCATGGAAAACGGATTTTGACTCATGGGTAACCTCCAACATGGCAGCATCTATTAAACTGTACAAACAACGGGAGCGAGCCCATTGTAGGGAGATTTGTCTCACATCCGGGCGGCTCTGGGACAAATGCATGGGAAAAACAGTGATGCCAAACCAGAGACAGACCTGCCCAGTCATGGCTCTGAGGGAAAACAGAATGCGGGAGGTAGGAGAGAGACAGACAGAGCGGGGGGGGGGGGGGGGCAGAGGGGTCAGGCAGGCAAACGGGCTGTTGGTGGAGGTGGTTTTCAAAAGAAAGTCTGGTGAGCACAACTCTGAGAGCAATGAATGGAAAGGAGGAGTTTAAAACTGTTTTTCTAATATTGTGAAACTAATAAAAATGGCTGCAGCCGTTGCTAAGGCACAGGAGAAAAACAGAGTCCCTGAAAGCCCACAGGTGCTGTGACTCTTCCTTTCACAAAGACACAGAGAGGGAAACAGCCCCACTGAGCCTTCCTAAAGGGACCGCTCTGCAACCATCCTGAGTCTGAGCCGCACTTGATACCGACAAGACTTCCTGGGGGAAAATGACAAACAGAAATCCAAAGTACAGAACCATTTCTAAGTTACCTAAACCTTTCAAACCACATGCTTTGGGTGGGGGGAATGACCACAGAGCTCCGACATCAGACCTTGAAAACACTGAGGACAAAGTATCAGTCAAAGCAGTCCTGCTGTTTCTGGTCCCAAGACGATGGAGCTGTAAGAATAAGTGCGATATGACCACACGAGTCACTTCTCAGCCATGTATACATCGGATGTTTCAAAGCCTCAATGCATGTTTTGTATCCTGAAAGTCTATTGTTGTCACTTACAAAAGACATTAGAATCAAATTAATACTTTATTATCAAACACTATATACAACAGAGGTCGCTAATAATACAGAATTAAAGAACGCAGTTGTTTTTTTTTTTAACATTTTGACTTTTCTTTCCTCTGCCACCCAAGAAAGTACAGTACAAAACAATAGTCTAAAACTAACACGAACTGTTACCTGGTCTATTAAAGGATACACAGTATCCACTAAACAGACAGATCTTTATTCCCTGCTTCATTTTGCAAAGCCCTTGGCAACCAGGGGCAAAGGTCGCTGGGGTTTGACCAACTGGGGCTGAGGGACTCCAGGGATGCCCTTATGCGTTTGATTTGTTTTTAAAATTAAACCCGCTACCAAGCTGTATGGACATCCTAAGCCCACAGAGGATTGTAACAACAGCACAGAAAGCCACCAGCGCTTTTTGGACAAGATAAAAACTGTCTGACACCAATCGTCTTGAAAACTCCACACAAGTGTATTAGCTACGATTATGTCACAGGTAGAAAAGCATATCGTCTACTGGTGTGGGTAGTTTTTGTTTTTTTTTTTTTAACTTAATCATTGGTGGCATGACATGAAGTAAAAGAGTCTAATTGCACAGTGGAAAATGAAAGACAATGGCAGAGAGGGCCATGAGTAATTATTTCATCAGTTGTTAGAGACAATGCTAGAAGAACCACAGAATTCACCATTTCTAAAATGACATTAGAACCGCTAATGCCGTTAGGACTAACTGGAATTATTATAGGATCACTTGTTTTCCTTGATTGTAGTACATGCAGTATTATTTTGGTTCTATTCATCCATCTTAGAAGGGGTTTTAGTCCCCTTACTGAAATCCCACTAACCCACAAACCTGTAACTATTAATAAAAAGAATACATCTGGATATTACTGAGAGTGCCGAGCGTATAAATAAAGGCAAAGGAATCCAATGCTTTGAAGTTCTGTCAGTGAAATGGTGGGTGCCTTCTGTGAGGAGACTGCTCTTCCGGAGAAGTCTCAGAGGACGGGGGAAGAGGACTAAGTGTATCTTTGAGGCTGGCAACTCCAGTCACATGGTTGAGGTGAGAGCAGACTCCAGCAATCTCCACTCCAAAGGGACCAGGTAAGTAAGCCCAGCTTACGCTACAGCGTGCGCACAACTCTCTAGGATGCAGTACGTTCACAGCTGCCTTTCACTCACGTTTTCCTAATTTGAAACTACTCACACTTCTAAGCAATTTCTGATTCATGAGGTCCATCTATAATGTGAACTCCTTTTTTTTTTACATATACATCTTAAAAACGAATATATAAAAAACACCCCCTTTTTTTTTTTTTTTTTTTTTTTACTGGAATGCTTTCAATTTTCCACATTACATGATCATTGCTTTTACTGACTTGCTTGTTTACAAAGGCATGGTTTCTATTTGATGTCGTGCAATAGCAGAGATAGGCTAGATCACCTTTCCATTGGTCTCATATTTTTCCCTGTCTAAGTTTTGGGATTTAGAGTTCCTGACACCCTACCAGGAGAAGCCCCACAGCTTGTGTTTCCTGGTAATCAGCTGGAACCACCCCTTGACCATGCTAAGGTTCTTTAAACAGGGTCATCCTGTGTTCATTCTCCTGCCCCAACCCTACTATGAAACAAGATAAACCCCCCGGGTTTCTAAATGTATCAAGGGGTACCACTTTTTCTCACAAGTTTAAATAGGACAAGCATATATACTCACTCTCAGCATAAAGTATATCTAAATAATGTATTTTCTATTCTAGTGGATTTTTTTTAAAAAAATATTTTGTCAAAGTCTTTGGGACTCCATCTTGTTTATCTCCCACACATAAACACATGTTCCCCCTACGCTTTAGGCTGTGTCAGAAAGGGAAAGAATATGAAATCAACACTTGAAGTTTTTATTCCAAACTTTTGGAATTTTTTATTCCAAATTTCCCTTTAGCCCTCCCAAGTCATGCTGACTGACTCTCCTGTTGACAGGGGCCTGTGTCTGAGCCCCCTGTGCTCACGGAGAATGGAGCAAAACGTGGGCATTGGGGTGGGAGTTGGGGAAAGGCCACAGCACACTGGAGCTCCAGCAAAGCCAAATTGCATCTCCTCTGGCCACAGACTTTCTTTCCTTGTACATATTGTCCCCAGAGGAGCAGCCAAAGCTATTCCACTCTCTACTCATCAACCCAGGCTTCTTAGCCTTGGGGAAGGTCACTTTATTCATAAAAATGCCTCTTTGAGCTCCTAAAAGAAAAACAAAAGGTTGTAGCACCATGGTGATCCGTATTCAAAGGAAAAAAAAATCAGGTGTGCACTGCCCAGTCACTAAGAAGTCAGAGGCGTTCACACCCCCAGCAACAGATAGTTTTCTCAATATTCGTACTTCCTGTGATTTAGCATCCTGCCTCCAACCCTCCTTTCTGGGAGAAGAGGCTTCTTCGACACAGCCCAAGTTTTGCTGGCAAGAATGCTTTAAGACAGTCATATTTGATGACTCAAAAACTGAGCCTTTGAGAAGCCTGCTCACTTGTACCCTGCTAGAGGATATGGTACAATACCATGTCTATTCTGAACTCTGGACGTGACGTGCCAACACCACGCTCTACACCGTCACCTTACTGTCCTGAATGAGAAGGCCTAAGTATTCTACTGGAGAGGGACACCCTCTCGGGCCTGGTCATTGTGGGCAGCATTTACTACTCTTCCTTGTCTGCATACTGTTGACACCCTGAGCTTACAGAGGTGAGCTCTAGAGGGGAATGCACAGGAGGCGAAGAGCCACTGGTGTTACTACAACAATTTGGCATTTTCATCTGGAGTCCATTTAATTTCTAAGGGGGTGAGAGAGGTCAAGGACAAGGGCTTGGGGTGGGGTGAAGGAGGCAGCAACCAGCTTACCCCCTCCCCCAGCAACCCCAGGTTGTTGCTTAGAAATCAGGCTGAAGGAAAGAAAACAAAACAAAACAAAAAATCTGACATCTGCCAAAAACCAATAACAAGTCCCTTCTTGGGATGAGCAGTTAGGTGGATCTCTGGTGTTCCAAGACCCTGATGTTCTCAGTGACAGGCGACGGGAGGAGAATGTGCTATAATGTCAAAAGCATCGCCAGGAGGAACAGTAGGATTGCCAAAAGGCGGCTGGGTATCCTTGGTGTTTGTGCCGCGTTCTCGCCGCGGGATGGCTCGGCTGACTCATGGACGGTGTCATCTGTTCAAATAGAAAGCACACATTCCAATGAGATTTCACATCCTTAATAACTCTGTCGCAGCAGCCTGCTGTTCACAGACCTCGCCACCCTCTGCAAAGTAGGGTAATGAACCCTGTGCCACCATTGACTTTCATGTCTGCATAATCACTCATTATTTACAGCAAACAAAGGAGAGGCAGGGAAAATTGGCCTTCCTTCCCAGTATTTATACTCTGCCTTAAAACTGAGGGGGAAACCGTGCATACAGTATAGCATTTGCCATGTAAGCTGCTTTGGTTTGCTACCAAACCAAAGTTTGCACAAACTTGAGATAGGAAAGGTGCCTTTAGTTCTGCGTTGCTGTGGGAGAAAGGAGCACACTGGAAGGGTAGGGCAAAGAGTTAAGTGGGCATGTCAGCGCTTAACCAGGCTGGGCTGCTCATTTTCTTCTTTTTAGGCATTTCACAGGATTAGTGTTGAATGTTTTGGTTGTTCAGTGCCTACACGTTATTTCCAAATGTGAAAAATCAAATGCCAAAACAATGCTATTTTAAATAAACTACATATATAATACCCAGTAAACTTCAGAGATCCTGTACCCACTGGGCTGCCTACAATTAGGAATCAATTATGGTGCTGTTTCCATTACAGGCCCGGCATCCTCCAGATTAAATTACTTGAACTTGACTATTCTTATTTTTATCAGGCTGGAGCTTGGCACATAAATTATCAGTGTGGATGCAAGTTTCCCTCTAAATAAAATGGATTAAGTGAGTTAAGCTCCTTTTATTTAGCTATAAAGTGTTCTGCGAGGCTGCCTCTGACTTTGGTAGCCTCCCTGATCTGCATGATTAACAGGCTTAACTTCGAATTGGGAACTTTGCAGTAATTAGTGCCCAAAGATAGATTGGAGGCTTGCCCATGAGCCGTGCTATTCTCTAATGTGGCCTGTCTCCTTCCTCCCATCTGGCCTAGCTTATGCTTTTAGCCCAGATGACCTCTGGACATGTTTCTGGAGCTGACAGTTGGCCTCTGAG
Organism: Psammomys obesus; assembly: GCF_907164565.1. NCBI lineage: Eukaryota > Metazoa > Chordata > Mammalia > Rodentia > Muridae > Psammomys > Psammomys obesus. The sequence goes on along the minus strand of NW_026596100.1, from coordinate 3,083,742 downwards.
CAGATTTCATTTCTGCATCACAGAGACTTCCCATGGGAACACAAGAATTGCTACTTGGGATTCGCTGACTGGTTAATCAGAGAGAGCAGTAACAAGTGAGACTCCAATCATTGTTCTCAATTATATAGACCCCACAAGACAACCCCTAACATCCTTCAGTGACCTACCCTGCGCCTCTTACTAGATTAATCGTCCATTATTTTAGCCCCATATATATTCGCCTACCACACATGTCAGAATAAAGGTACTTTTTCTTAGTGGGGAGAGCCACTCTCTCTATTATCTGTCCTAAAGAAAACTCTTTTTTTTTTTTTCGGCTTACACTTTTTGGAGGTTTCTGTTCATCTCCTTCATGTCCCATGTGAACTAAGAAACATGATTTCTCAGAATTAAGTCTACTGCCCCGGAGGGCTCTTATCATTTCAGCAGGTCTTCATCTAGGAGCCCCTGCAGTCCTTTGTTTAATTTGTTCTCCTTTCCTGGACTTTAGCAAACCTGGGTAGATTGCTTTTAGCTTAGGAGACTAGAAAAGGTTAGGAAGCAAGAATAGGAAGGCAAATCCTGCTCAGTGTAGCCAAGTGCGTGTGGGCCCTCATCTTTTCTTTGCTCTTTTTCAGCCTTGCTAATGCATTAATTAAATCTGTAGTTAACAGGAGGCAGAAGTAAAGGCCCTTAATAGCCCTGAAATTAAAATCCAAATCACATTCTTAAGAGCACCAATATGGTGTCAATCAAAACAATGGAGCACTTCAGGCTTAATTATAAAAGAACCATAAACCCTGAGGATTCCACAGCTCATTTTGAAACATCACTTATATTTATACACCTGAAATTACATCACCTACTGGGGTTCTTCTCCACCCTTTTCTCAATAACATATTACTCAATCTTTCACCTCCTGAAGCTTGGAAATGTACTATTAAAAGATACCCAAGCTGCATTTCTGTACTCAGGGCAAGTATGCAGAACAGGGCTTCAGCTGCTTCTCACTCTTGCAGAGAGGCTCAGCAAAGGCTGTCCATGGTCCTAGGCTCACTCAGCTCAAGGCACGGTGAAGGTACCTTGTGGAATAGCTCACTTTAGCAAGGAGGAAGACTCTGAATTTTCTTCTAAGTGAAGCGTAAGTCTTAACGGACCTTTCATACCTTGCATGGAAGATAATCTCTGGAATTAGCATTCTGGAGAGCTGTGTGGTCCGTTACTTTAACTGCAGGCATATTCACCCACCACACAGGTACTTCCTTCTGACTGGGGAGAGTCATGCCCCCCTGTGTCTCCCTAAAATGAGAAACCCACTGCATGCTGCTGTCCCTACGACATGATGCCCACGAGTCGGGGTTCTATAAGGTGTGCCTTGATTTAAAAGGTCACTGGTGGATTCTATATATCACCACTGCCACCTGCACCCCTTACCACTGTTTGGATAATTTTGGAAGAAATTTCAGAGTTCTAAGTTGAAATTCCTAAGTAAAATCTATCCCAATGGAAATTAAACCTAGATATGAGAGACTATTAATACTTCTAATAGTTTATATGGCTTGGCAGAAGAAAGTGTTCCTCTTTAGAAGCCAAATGGAGTCTTGCCTCTTTTTTATAGGATCCCACCACACAGGAGGCTCAGCAGTTAACTCAGAACACTAACAATATTTCTGAGCATGTAATGTGGCATAGGTCTGCTCTGAGATCATCCTGCATCCCTGAAGATAGGAAACGGGCAGGCAGAGTGTGCAAGCAAACAATGAAGACAAACGCATTCCACGGACAGGTGAGTTAGTACATGTTGCTGAGAACATGCAGTAGAAGCCGTTCGGGCTCGCTGGATCCCTAAAGCCTGTGTGTACGTTCAGAGGTGGCTAGAGGAGAGTGCTGTTAATTCAGTCAACACAGTGGAAAAGAACTGCAAATGTGACTGACTGAATCTTCTAGGAAATAAAGAGAAGCACTCCAATCTTATATATCCAGGCACTGTGGCTCAATAGCCCCCCAACACACACACACTGTTAGTGAGGATGCTTACCAGCAATCTCTTACACACACACACACACACACACACACACACACACACACACACACACACACACAGAGAGAGAGAGAGAGAGAGAGAGAGAGAGAGAGCCAACACAGTCACTAAACTACACTCTGCCAAACTTTTCAAACTTCTACCAGTTAGCTCTACATTCATAGATTTGGGGCCACTGTGAATTCCGAGTTCTGTATGAGAAGGAACTGGTCTCTCAGAAGACACTGTCAAAAATGCTTATGTGTGAGGGCTTCTTAACATTTGCATTTTATCATGTCTAATTCAAAGGGGATTTTCTTTTTTTTTTTTAAAGGGGATTTTCTTAGTGACAGAACAGTCCTTAGTATGCTCCTTCACTACCAGAAACAAGCAAAACCACCAAACACAAAAAAAGGAAGACGAAAACAGGCAATCTCTCATGTCTCTAGATAGGATCCTGCTTGATAAAGAGGCAATTGACTTCACCTGGAAAATAAGATCATGGGAAATGTAGATCAAAATTATAGTCCTGGGACACATTATAACAGGCCCAACCTGCTGGTCATTCTACACATGACTTACTAGCGAAGCTGAGAGAGCTAAGCCCTTTTCTCTGCACATCTACTCCTCTAGTCGTGGGATGAGCCTACTGCTGTCATCCTAACAATGGGAACCAAGGGTATTCAGTCTGACAAGCTGAGTGGTCTGCACAGGTTTCCTTGGCCATGAGAAGAAAAATGCAGATTCTGTGGTTTTGAGTGGGCACCTGTTTAACTCGTTGTCCCTGTGGTGCTCATATCCTCAAGCTTGAAGCATGGTCCCTTGAAAAGTCACAGTAATGCTTCCGGTTTTTCAGGACACAATTAAAATGTCTCCGTGTCAGCACTCACTTCTTGCTACTTTCTGGAGCAGCTAACTGATCCCTGGGGAGCTACTAAGGCCTCCAAAGCTCACTGTACAGACCTCTCATTTGCGCTCTGGGTGAGAGGCCTGCCTTAAGAGAGACTGCAGGGCTTGCGGGGAGAGTCTAACTCTTCCTGGCAGCTCCAGCACCACAGCTATTGTATGTCCTGAGGCACAGGTAAGTTTCCCCGAAAGCTCACTGTTATCTCTATAACAATACTCAAAGAAGATGAATCAATCAGACCGTAAAACCCTTTAGTTTCTAGAACCATGACAAAGAAAAGTCCAGCTATTAGCCAAACCAACCGAACAACCAAACCAAAACCCAGAAACCTTATCATCTTCATAAGGGGGCTCAAATCTCTTCGTGAAGAGGAAATAATTTCATGTAGCTCAAAGATGGTCACGGGAGATAGATAAAGAAAACTGCTGAAATCTACATAGGGGGATGGTCTAAAGGAAGACAAGACCTTCTACAAAGTGGGAGAGGCCTGCCACCCAACACAATGGGTCTGGTTGCATTCCAAGGCCAGGATAAAGTTACCAGTAAATTAATGGCCCCAGTTTACACCGTCCACAGCAGGCATCACTGTGAGTGTTTAAATCTTTTTCTTTTTTTCCTTTTTCTCGAGACAGGGTTTCTCTGTGTAATAGCCCTGGCTGCCCTGGAACTTACTTTGTAGACCAGGCTAGCCTCGAATTCACTGAGTACATGAATATTTGTTTTTCAAGAAATTCAAGAAAAATGAATAGTCTTGAGGCCTTTACTTTTTTCATTCTAATGAGGAAGTTTGAGTGTGCATGTCAGTAACAGAAAAAAAAAATTATCCTTAAATCTTGTTTTGTCTTAGTACTGAAGGATTAGTCCTGGCTCAAGGAGCTGCTGTGCATAATTGTGGTGGGAACATTATTACATGTCTCCAGACCCAGTGACACCAGTAACTGGGTAAACAACACTGAAATGAAATACATTTTTTTAGATCAGTTTCATTGATGCACATACATTTCTAGAGAGAACTAAAGACATTGACTCAGTCACTATTTTGGGCAGTGGATTTTATCCATGGATTTGAATATGATAAAAAAGAAAGTTTCATACACATGTTCAATATTTTCTGTCTCGTATGAAAGCTGGCCTTTACATTCACAGTTATCCACCGACACGCCCTGAGGATGTAGGAGAAGGCGGTGAGATTTTAGCACTCTGGTCGGGCTTCTATGTTAGAATACTGCATCCAACGGGACCCATGTCCAGGAAAGAAAAGTTGTGTTCTATCTAGCATGCACTACACAAAGATACTGGAGGAATGAGGTAGAAGATAAGTAATATTAGCAAGCCACTAGCAATGGGCAAAAGCAGGAACAGCTGGAGCATGCACATGCGGAGAGGAAGAAAGGAAAAACAGTACTAAAGCATCGAGGGATAGATGCGTTGGTTAACAAGAGATTGTCTAAGCATACTAACCTGCTGGTTCTAATGAATTTTCTACTTTGTCGTTAACATCGAAAACACGATCATGAACACCTATAGTTTTCATACAGCTATCTATAACAAAAATAGAGATAACAGCCAAATATGTTAGTGAGGACACCCTTAATCTCCCGGTTCTTTTTTTTTTTTTCTTTCTCTCTATCGTTTCCTTTTATTAATGTAGAGATTGTTCTACAATCAATGGCATGTATCCACGTGCCAGTATCGTTCCCATTTGCTGAGCAGGTACAACAGTCTAAGAAGCAACAAGTTAGCAACTGCTGTGTACTTTCATAAACAAAATAAAAAGCATCATGGAGAATGATGAGAAAAAATACGATGAGAACTAAAACATGGATGTGGAGATACGAAACAGATACCACACAACTTTTAACGATAAAAATAAAAGAAAATAAAATTTTCTTCCGCCGTGAACCATACCATAGGATAAAGCATGCGCAGTGAGGGGGCCCTCTGAAACTCATCCTGTGAACTTACTTGTTGGTCTCACGAAGACTTTGAGCTTTAGACAGGACCTTCTTCCATTGTCTGGGATTGCAGAGGCTGCGAGTAAAACAAAAGGGGGAAGAGGAGAAAACAAGGGCCCATTATTCTTTGTTTTCTACATGCAAATAAATGGTCTATGTCTATTCTTTCAGGACACACTCTAATTCTTATCCTGAAGTTAAAACAGACGATACTTTTCAGACTGAGCTAAATGCTATAGAAAGGTGACTTTCAAATTCCCATCTTCTTTTTTCAAAACAATAAAGAAAGAATCATGCAGGAATGCGGTAATCTATAGAAAAATGCTTAGGACTTCTATTTCAAAGGCACTTCCCTATAACTTGATCTGCTATCAATTTTCTCTAAACCGGGAGGATAATGCTTGAACTCCTTTGCTTCAGGGACAGCTCCTCCAACACAGGAAAAAGGGCCCAAGCAGATCCCACAGTGAGCGCTGTCGAAACCAGTAACAGACAGTCACAAGGCGGACTTCAACTTGACCTACTTCTGCTGGGGAAAGCAGAGCTTTGTCTGTCCTGAAAGCCTGTCTGTCAGTGCACTGCAGGTAATTCAATTAGAGGTTTTACTCAGAATTTGGCTGTGCTTTCTATATGACGAACGGAGCCTGGCCACTCCACTGCGCTATTGTGAGCCCAAATGCTACTGAGAAAGGACGGTGCTGCAACAGAACATTTATCTTCCTTTAATTTTCCACAGAGAAGGATGGAATTAATAAAGTGGGTTTACTAAAACATGACAACGTGTTTCAAGTTATAAATCATCCGAGCAAGAGACTTTATTCTCTTTGTGATGGGATCTTGAACTCTCTACCTTTTAAAAGATTATCTCTGCCTAGTTCTCGCAGAGTAGTGTCAGAAGGATTCTGAAGGGTGGTCAGACCCTCAACAACCACGCGTGTTTACTCATGTTCTCTAGAAATGACAAAAATCACAGAAATGAGAGCCACACACTTCCTTCCCCGAGGACTTGCTTCAAGTGGTTTCTTTGTTCAGAAAAGCAGCTGACATCAATCAAAAATGCACATGACTTAAAATTAGTTTGGTAATGCTGAAAGTGACAAAGAGGCAGCCAGCATTTCCTGTGCCTCCCCTCTCTCTCTTCTATCTTCATATGAGTCTTCACGAGGAGCTCCTTTTGAGGGGAGAGGAGTAGAACTTCAAAGGACTCCTGCATGAACTTCCTTATTTGTGTAGTCACAGGTCTGTGCAAATCTGCAGAACTCACATGTTCAGCAGCCAAAGGACATCAGACACTCCAGGACCTCCGCTGTCACTATTCAACACCTGTTGAAGCTCTTAAGAGAGAAGATGTTCCTAGTCCTCTGTCCCTCTCCTGGTCTCCCCAGCAAGCAGTTAAGAACTGCTAACAGCTGGCTTTGCTGTACACTCTCATTAAATCAAAGCTGGGAAAACTCCCCCTACTGACATTAGCAGTAACTCTGTGTTATTCAGGGCACAGCATTTTGCACTCTGTGGTTTGATCCAGGAAATGGTGTCCTTCCTGTGGACCTCAGCTGCAAATGTCCATGCCACAAAACACAGCAGACACAGGTGACTCCAGCTCATTATGAAGCCCATGGGGTCTCAGTCATGAGAGGAGGTGGAGAAGGACGGCAGCTTCGAACTCTGCAAGCTTGTCATGCCACACACAAATACTTCAGGGTCCATGGGCTCAAAGCAATACCACATGTACAGTTGTTTTTGAGGTTTTTTTTTTTTTT
>NW_026596100.1:3058657-3077111 GCF_907164565.1 Psammomys obesus | reverse complement strand
AAAAAAAAAAAAAATGACTGAGGGCCCAGAAGAGACACACACTTTCAAAAGTCTTGCACAGAATGAAATGTCCTTGTCATGGCAAATGACACACCCTATTATGCCGTCATATTCTGACCCCACAAATCATCCAACAATGCTGTAATTTGTTTAGTGTTTGTTACCTATGCCTTTTATAGTATGTGACTCTCAGTAATTAAGGCAAGAGGACATTTTCCTAAATATTTTACTTTAGTTACTTTCAAAACAGGCATTGCCCTCAGATCTGGAGTAGAGGAGATTTGCCAATGCTTGAAATCTGTCTAACTTTGGCTTCTTTAAAAATCCATATTATGAGGCTGGGGCTATAGCTCAGGGATAAAATGCACAGTTAGCAACTGTGAGGCCTTGGGACCAGTCACTCACAGCAAACAATCTATTGTTATATATTACAAAATGCACAGATAACACTTAGACCTGGAGGCAGGCTCACTCTGGGCACCAGCTTCCCCATCTAATACTGGGGACAGTAACACCACCTCCCTCACAGATGAGGAATCTACATAGTACTTGGAACCACTGTGCATAGTACATGTACTAAACGCTAAATCTCTATAATTATACCTAGGGGGATAATCGGTAGTAAGGGCAGAGTAAGTCTCTAGCAAAAGGCTGAACTACTCTTCATCTAATTCAGTGTGGGATCCGTCACACTTTCTGAGACATGGCTGAACTCACTCTCCCCCAGCAAGACCCTTAAGCAATCTGTCAAAAGCAACACAAAAGGGGTCTTCAACTTAAGCTCGTTCTGATCGATTTCTTAAAATTCCACCTAAAACAAAGCAAACATTTCCAAGTTGAAGGGTGAGGACCACTAAAACTGTCAAAGCAAAACATATGCTGAAAGCCATCCATTCCAACCTCAGTAAGAATTGGTAAACAATTTACCTCAGTAGAGAATTAACTTTTAAAAATTTCACACACACCCACAAAAAAAATCAGGAAAGTCAAATCTGGATTAAAACCCTGTCTCAGAAGGTAACAGAAATCAGGTGAGTTAAAACAATGCACTGTCTTTAGTTTAAATTATCCAGAGCATGCTATTTGTTTTTAAGGGATTTGCATGCTAAGAGGTTGCTAACTGCAGAGTAAAACTCAGCTTACTGTGATGTAGATAAAGTTGGCCAGAATATTATATATCTATGGAAATAATAAAATAAAACGAGAATATATTATCATTACCATTTCTAACAATAATAGACAGGCTGGCTGTTCTCCAATTCACAATATTTTACTTTGGGGGCTCAGAAGGAATTAATATTTTGTAAAGATTTTAAAATTTTAAACTAAGCCTGGATATTGCATTTATATTAAGATTTTGTTCCTAATGTGGATTTTATACAATCTACATAAAAATATTTAATGGGAAAACAGCTTGTTGCCAAAGTCCACACATTTCCCCTATTAAGCAGAGGTAAGCCACATTCCCAGGAACTACATTTCAAGCTCACAAGATACTCGTGAACTAAAATAATGAACGATAACGCCTCATTCTCTGCATTAATATTAAAGAAAAGAGAAAATAGAAAACTTTATAGCCACTATCAGTTCTGTGGACCATAAATCTCAAGTTTTGAGAATTGCTTCCCAAAAGGGTCTGAGCAGGATGAGTTGTGAGGAAGCTTCAAGAGCCTAGAGATATTTTTTAGCCAGCCAGGAAAGCACTGACACAGATTTCTACATATATCTGGCTGTGAAAAGTCTCATTTGTGGTGATTTATATTTGCTCATAAAGAACTCTGTAGATAATATAGGCCTGCTGTGAGGCTGTATGACAACTTTCAAACCAAGAGTTACAAGACCATTCTGTTAAAATAGAGCAAGAACAGACAAGGGGTAAACCCTGCAGAAATGATGTTTTTTTTTTTTTTTTTTTTTTTTTCTGATGAAAGACTACAACCCCGTTATTTCTGCACGGGCCACATTCAGTCAACTTTCACTGTTGTATGTCTCTCATGGAAAAAAATTGGGTTTTTCTATACTAGAAAGTGTTAAATTCACCCCCCACGTTTGACTATGCATTTGATGTGTGCATGCTTGTGCAATTTATAACAAATCACACTTACACACCATCACACTGAAGTCTGACTGCCTTAGTGAGTTACTAAAGGAAACACAGAATCGTATAGGACAACCCAAAGTCAATGAAGTACAAACCCTGTGATTCCAAGTGTCACTGGTGTGCTATTTCCATTTCTCCTGGCAGTTCTATGTAACACCACGTGCACATAAATACAGGCGCCCATCAAACTATAGTTGGTTAACTCTGAAACCAAATGAATGCATTCCATGTTTCTAAGGCTGAGAACTGCCGCTTCTATGTGACATTACCCAATTAATCAAGAGACTTATTTCTGGAGATGTAGCCACTTTTGACATTTGGGATCCAGAAAAAAGAGCAATCCTTTAATTTGTTTCCCTTTTGGTGTTTCTTCGAAGCGTGGTAAGAGGAAGTAAAGGGTGAGTGACATGATTTCTTTTCGTCCCTCAGGAGGTCAGAATTCTCCATGCTTTCTCCATCTCATAATGGCATCCTGAGATCTCACAAGGAGTACAAATAAAAATGACTTTGTTTTTGAACTTATCTGAATGTCATAGCCTTTGCAAAACTCAGACAATGGGAAGGCTGCCTAGGAGTGTTCGGCTTCTTGTGGGTGAGAGCAAGTCCCAATTACTCAGAACTTGTCACAGCACCCAGAATGCTCTCAGCGTCAACATCTCTGAAGCAGTGATATTCCCTGGCATTAATTTCTCTGCATCTCTTGATGTCGGTTAAGTTGTGTTTTTCCTTTCACCTGCTCACTTAACAAAATGTGCATCTCTTTTTAAAAACTATAAACGATTGACGGAGTGATACTGTGAAAAGGTTAAGAAAAATAATAATAATGGAGTCCTGAAAAACATCCTGTGGTCCTGTCATCTGCTGTCTCTCTTTGTCTCACTCAGGCCACCTGGGGTGAGGTGCGAAGCCACCACAAAGCCTGGACGCTGCACTCAGTGTCCAGCGGCACGGAGACTGCACGCCACAGCCTCTCACTCAGAAGGTTGACACAGCACCTGGCAATAAACAATTGTTTCCATAAGAGAAAATTACAATTAACACAGGAAACGTCTTCTGAGGTCCCCAAACATTTTACAGGTTGTTTATTGAACTTCCACGTAAGGACTCTTCAACCCATTCATGCTTTCCTAAAAGATGGCCAGGGACAGCTTGAGCCAGAAACAGTTCTCTAAGCTCATTCTTTAAATAAAAAGGCACAATCGTGTAGGCTCACAGGAGAGCTATAAAGTATACAAAGAGAATAAAAATGACTATCATTGGAGAGAAAACTAAGACTATCATTGAAAAATGTCCAATGTCCAACTGGAGAAAAATGTTTGCATTCTATTTTAAAAATAAGACAAAACTTTATAAAAAGCTGGTTTTTAAAATTTCTTCTCTAGAAAATATTAAAATCTGTCAGTTTTCTAAGAATTACTTTGGACTGTTTCTGTTAATAGAACAGGCCTTGAAATACCATTCTTTAGGAAGGCACTTTAAAAAAAATGCATGGACATACATGTGTGCACCCACACACAGGAAGCAAGATGAACAGGTATGGAGGTATCAGTCAAGAGAAAACAGTATTTCCAAGTTGCTTCTCCTGAAAGAGTAAACAGCATGTTTGGTTAAAAAAATATATATATCATCTCCTGTTTTGATAATCGTGCTACTTTTACATCCTATTTCAGTAAGAATATGCATTGAAAAAAGTGGACTGGTAAACTTCCGAAAGCAAAATAATTCTTAACGTAGACTGCCAAAGGGAGCCATTCCAAATCCAGAGACTGTACAGGAATTCAAGACAACCTAGACAAATGTAAGTCTGACATAACTCTTCACAGGAATATTGAAACTAGTTTCCAGGTGTAATCTTCATATTTTTATGCCTTTTTAAAAAAAATTAAAGTGCAATTTGGGCTATTCAAGGTAACAAAGTTTTGAAGGATGCAAGTCATCTTGGACAAGGACTGCTAAATACACCTGCTTGGCAGGCATGTCTTTAAAAGAGTTCATTTCCTGAATCTTGGGAATAAGAAAGACTATGGTGAAGAAAAGGGAAGCTGGGTAAGCTTCTCCATCAACACACTAGCATCTAGGACAACAGAACGGGGCTAGAAGCCGGCTCAGAGATTAAGAACTGCTTTTCCAGAGTACCTGCGTTCAATTCCAAGTGCACTTGGCATCTGCCTGTAATTCCAGTTCCCGGGAATCTGATGCCCTCCTCTGGCTCACAAGGGCACTGCATACAGACAAAACATCCATACAGATAGGCAATGGGAGTACACATCTTTAATCCCAGCACTCGAGGCAGAGGCAGGTGGATCTCTGTGAGTTTGAGACCAGCCTGGTCTACAAGAGTGAGTGTTTCAGGACAGCCAGAGCTACACTGAGAAACCCCGTGTTAAAAACAAAAATAAATAAAATAAAATAAACAAACAAATCTTTAGAAGAATTGAAAGACTCATGCCCAAGGCTGCAATGACCAGAGAGAAAGAATACAATTAAAAAAAAAAAATTAAAATCACATTCTCCTCTTCATCAATGCCATGTTATTTCTACAAAACTAAGAACATAAGCAAGCAATCTTGCTGCTACAGAGTGCCATACAAAGGCTTTAAAATTCATCTTTTCCCTGTATGTAGACACTATTATGACACATTCATTCAGGTTTTATTTACTGGGAAGCTCTTCTAGGTATGCTATTTCATACTATTTCTCCTCGAAAACACACATTTTTTTTTTCACCAGTGTCTTGGCCAAGTGGATTCTCTGGATTCTCGCTGGTTTTATAAACACTTCCATAAGAAATTATACTCAGAGTCCTGCACAATTCACCTACAGGAAAAGCTTTTAGAGCCAACTGGCAAGTGAAGGAGTTTCTCCTTTTAATGTTCTGTTTTTCTGATGAATCTCATACCTATAATCCGTTGTTCAATAACCATACCATACAATCAGTTTCTGGAGTGGATATGGGTCCTTATATGAAACCGTATCTTAGGAAGTTAGGCTATTTTGTTAATAAAATAAACTTGGCAGGGCATGCCAGAATTGTCTCACGGTCTAAGACAAAGCGATAGACTACTGAAATACATGGCGTGTTGACAGTTACTATGCAATCAGGGAGCAATATACTACGGATATATGAAAAGCGTGCCCATGCAGAGAACGTGGCCAGCAATGGGATAGGTGTAGCAGGGACCTCTGCCTTAACGCCGTCATTTTTCAGGAAATGATGCTGCTGTGTATGTAGTAGGTCATTCACTGCGATTCACTAATTCAGGGTCATGGGGATAATCAAAACTCAGTTTGGACCCTGTGGACTATATATGCAGCGACTATAGGATTGTTGTCTCAGGAAATGCAACTTTTCTGGCTTTGGAAGTTACCTAGATTGAGAGCCGGGAGTGCATTTCTCAGATAGGAAAGCATCCACTGGAGAGCTGAAGATGCAGCAACGCCTCTGCTCTCTGCAATGAGCCACTACACCCGCCCAACACTCATATGGGGGCTGAGGATCCAATCACAGCTCCTCACACTTGTCTGGCAAGTACTTTATCCACCAAGTCACCTGTGGAAACCATCTCTATTCTTGTAAAAGTGTAAACAACAACAACAAAAAGTAACAACATATATTTTTCCTTTTGAAGTACAGAAGACCTTAGATTGTATCTTTGCATTTCTTCTAAGTTGCATGTGCCCCAATTTCTTCTCCCATTAGTCATGTCAACTTTGTACCTGCATGAACCTTTTACAAATTATCTGACTGACCTTTACCTCAATTTCTTCACACACACACACACACACACACACACACACACACACACACACACACACACAAAAGAACACTATCTCACAGTACCATTTTAATGACAAAGTACTCAGAACAGTACTTAGAACAGAGCATTGCTCCGTAAACACTATTTACTTTTAGTTATTGAACACGTTCTCCATGACAAACAATATAATACATGCCACAGGGCAGAAACAGCTACGAACAATAAATCATAAATATTTAATGTCAGGAGTGATAAGTGCCCGAGAAACAATAATTGCACAAGACAGTAAGAGGGTGGAGAATGATAAAGAAAGGGTTGTTTTTTATATTTTTATTCAGACTTTCAGATAAAGACATTTAACATCACACCTCTAAAAAAGAGTGAGAGGAAGAGACATGAATGAGGAGGCGGGAAGACATCCCAGCGCCCAGACCCCAACACTGGGGTGTGCTGAGTAGCTAAATGGAATAGGATGGAGGAGAGGGAGGAAGTCAGAAAAGGTGAGGCCTGGGAAAGGAAGAAGACAGCCATGGAACACCTTGCTGCCGTGGTTTGGATGGGATGGAACCAGGATGGCAAAGCAGTGCCGGGATCCTGGGGACTCAGAGGAGCCTGGGCACGAGAATACGGACAGAAGTGACACGGAGGCCAGAGCTCCAACACAGCTCTCTGCGTGCTCTCAAAGACTTCCCCTTTGGTTCTGTTTACTGATACGTACTAGGCACCATGTCCGGCCTTTGCACAGATGTTATCTCTTAGCTGAAGCCGCAGACCTCAGATAAAAATTAATAACACGAGGATATTAAAGTTCCAAGCAATTTCTGAAATCATTCATTTCAGTCACATTATGTCACAGATGTAGACTCAGAACTCCAAGATATCAGATGATTTACTCAAGTTCAAATAGCTCATTACAGCAGCGGAAGGGCCAGGTAATCACTGTGTTTTGCGCTTCAGCAAGAGACTGTCTTCAAACTGTTATTTCCATGGACTTAAAAAAAAAAGCTTAATGTCCTTGCTTTAGTGATTTCTCTTATCTCTTCTCACTAAGACATGAAACAATTCTTCTAAATGTGTTCTCTATAGGTTAATATTTATGAGAAACATCTTTGAAGCATGTTCTTTTAATTTCTAAAATTTGTCTTAGTCCACATACCCCTGCTTTGAACGCCTGCCTTTCCTTCCCACCAAATCTGTTTCTAGCCGACTTCTGGCACCCTACCTCACAATGGAGCTGAAACCAAAGGGGGGCAGACACTAGGCCACACATTTCTTCCTCTTCCTGTTTCTGGAGCAGTGAGGAGAGACACTATGAGACTTGGTCCCTTGTCCTCACGAGTGTTGGACAATTTAGCTTGTTTCTGAGATGGGCGTAACAAGTGTGAAAAAAGCTGTTCATGCTGTTCATCCCACGCATCTTAGGAGAAAGGAGATTCAACCAAGGGCCAATTTTCCCCTAGGAACCCCGTGCTTTAATTATGAGCCGAGCACATTGCACGTGCTGAGATGCGCAGCCGTGTTAGCTGTGCCACTGCTCTCAACAGAGAAAGACAGAGGAGCCTCTCCTGGCAGCGGAGAAGGGGGGACACTTTTGTGGGTTGAAAACATGGTTGAAAATCCCATTTAATTGAACATCAGGCCACCGTGAGTCTTGTAAATGAACATCACTCTGCTGCTTAATTTTGTGCTATTTTACCTTTCATTAAAAAAAGTAATTTAAGTTAAACTCAGCTGAACAGCAAAAAAAAGCTCTTGATATTTTGAAGCATTTTGGAACAATTACTTTGACAGGAGCCCTTGACAGTTAAATGACTCCGTTAAATGAATGTTATAGAAGACACATAATGATTTTTAGTGAAATATTGAATTTAACCACAAAACCTAGTCATAAGCACTACAGTATATGTGAATAACATCTTGCTGATGAACCTCAGTGGATTCTATAATTTCTAATAATCATGCAATCAACTAGTTAGCCCGTGAGTGTGTTTCCCATCTTGATGTTATCTCTTTATTTTCGGTTCATGCTTTTGTTGGTATTTAAGTCTGAAAAGTCAATAAGAGGATATCAATTCTGGTAGGAACTTCCTCTCACAGCACAGTATCTCACAGTTGGAGAATAAATGAAGTTAATGCAGCCCCAAAACTGAATACCTCCTCTTTCCTTCCCCTCCTCTCCTGAATGGGATTCTTTCAGAAAGGAAGAGCACAGTGAAGCTGTGGGCGCACTGCCTGTGTGCGTGAGGGGTCACTGCATGCCAGGGCTTCCTCCATCTGTGAGACTCAATCTTCCTTTTCTTATTTTTATGGACCGAATGTGAGATGGTATCAAGGCTCTTTACATGTTTTCTCATGACTAACAACTGAAGTATGCACCAAAATAATAAAACTGGTACTGTTCAATTTCCTCTTAAAATTCAATTTCAATATAAGTGAGAGAGCTGTGGCGCCGCTGAAATCTGACTGGCTGTAAAATTCTGTTTTCTGAAGATGGAGAGGAGCTAGAAAGCTCAGCAGATCTAAACCATGTGGGTGGAGACATTTGGATGGAAGAACTGAGTCAGAAAAACAGGAATGTTCTCTATCTTGTTTGTCTGGCTCACTGATGCGGAAGAAGGATGCCAAGCATTTAGGATGGAATCAGGTGGATTTCCACACAGCGGGAGCAACTGCACTTCCGGATTCCTGAAGCCAGTGAGCATCAGGTCTTCCTGAGTCCCCACTGGCCCTATCAGCAGCTGTCCTTACCCGAACTGCCTCTTTACAGGTCTGACACTTACAGAACATAAGAAGTATCTTCATCTCACACCTCCCATGTCAGAGCCAACACGAGCTCTTTAATAAACGTACCATGAACAAACAAGGCCTCATGCCCTTCAGCCAACAGTGAACTGGGGAAGACTAGACTATTAAAATATTTGATACAAAAACAAAAACAAAAACAAAACAAAACAAACAAGCAAAAAAACAGCTAAGCACCAAGAGGCCTACAGTTAGCATCATGGATAACTCTGTTACTCAGTGTGTGGTCCGTAGGCCGGCAACATGAATGTGACCTGGGACCTTTATGAACGCAGAATCTTAGGCCCCCACCTCAGATCTCCAGCCGACATCCGGATGACAATGAGACCTCCACGTATCTCGTGCATAGTAAAGTCTGAGAAGCATTTAGGAATAAGCTAGGACAGTGTGACACCTGCAAAGGTGATGCTGCTCTGCTTGGGATGGAGAACACAGCGGGCCGTGGCACGTGATTGACGCAGCTCTGCTGGGAACATTCGGGTTCTCTCAGGACAGCCACTCCGTGCTCACAGGTGAGAAGCCAGCTCCCCTGGAACTCTTCCTAGATACCTCCTCACACTTGCCTGTCT
Source organism: Psammomys obesus (assembly GCF_907164565.1). NCBI lineage: Eukaryota > Metazoa > Chordata > Mammalia > Rodentia > Muridae > Psammomys > Psammomys obesus. The sequence continues at coordinate 3,067,881 of NW_026596100.1, read as the reverse complement.
AAAGACACAGCTGCTCCTAATAATTCCTTTTCTCCTTGGTGCAAAGCAAGTATTTATCATCAGCACGTTGACATTTGCAGGAGTTGTGGCTTTCTCCATTAAAACTGTGGCTGACTAAGAGGATATTGCTGACACCTGAATAAGAAATGCAATAACTCCAAGTTATGTAAATTTAATTATTTCCTTTAATTTTTTTTTTCAGGAATCTTTTTTTTTCCTTTCCCCAAGCTTTAAAAAAAAAAAAAAGTCCTGGCAATTTTCATTTAAAAGAAACACAAGTCAGCAATGGTTCACTGGACAGACTGACACGCAATTTCATAGGGGAAGAGGCGCTGTGTCTTTAATCTAATTTGGGCTCTCAATTCCCAGCTAATGTAGCTAGGGACTGTGATGTATGCATTCACAAGGAGACATCTGAAATGCAGAGTCCAGCTCTGCACGTCTCCAAAACATAGGTCAGGGAAAAAAAAAAAAAATCAGTCTGAGCTTTGCAGCTGCCACACAAGGTAACAAATCTCCATGTACTCACAGATGTAGAAGTACTCTCGGCCTGGCCTGAATTCAAATCCTAGGGAGAAGGGAGTGAAGAGCTGGAATTTTTCAGAGAACTTCAGTGGTCCGTTTGGAGAGTGAGGCCGGTTACACTCCCATCTCTTGAAGCCCTTGGAAGTATGGTCGCAGGCGCTGTAGCCATCGAAGTTCACCATGTAGAGGATATACCGCTCCGTCTTATCTTCCGGGACAGAGTCCTCATAGTGGGGGCAGAAAACATCCAGGTAGTCATTGATACAGACATCGATGTGGTAGTCACCCCTTTGGAATCTGTTGGATATAGGAGGAAATAATAAGAAAAACGTTCATACAGGGAGTCTTCCTGTTTGGAATCGACAACCGTACCCTTCACCAATTCCGGAACTAAAGCATTCAGTACGAAAAGTCCTTACTGAACATTGTTACGATTTATAGCCTGATTTGAAGTGTTACAAACGCACATACACACACCCTGCAAAACCCTGCTTCAGTTCAGTTTTGTAAATCTGGGGCTTCTCTGTTTTAATTAATATCTTTCCTAATCAGCTGAAAAGCACTTCACAAGACATAGTGAAGTGGGAAGCATCATAAGGGTCAATCTTTCTCAGTCTAAAATCATGGCAGGAAAGCTTACAAAATAAACAAATAAATAAACAACCGAAACACTTTTAATAAAAAAAAAAAAGCTTTTGTTTTTAGCTAGTGAGGAAATTCTTCCCTAAGCCTCAGAAAGGTTCACCATAAAACTGTGTTACTGCTGAAATACAACATTCATAAAGTCCCATAATCCTCAGGCCGGACAATCAGTCTCACATGAACACTTCCCAGGGATGATGAGCTGGTCAGTTCCATTTTTGGACATCTCTAAATGTTAGAAACTTTCTTCCTATATTGAGCATAAATCTGCTTCTGTGTAATTTCTATCCACTGATCCTACTTCTGCTGCCTGGAGTTACAAAGGGCGAATTTAATTCCTCTTCTACAAGGTAGTCCATAAAACATTTAGAGATGTCAGCTGTGTCTGTGTGCTCCTTTCCTTGCGAATGAAAATCCTCGTTCCTTTGGTAATCTCTGGGAGGGTTCCCAGGCTCCTTCTCATTCTCAGAGCCCCATCATGCCCTCCAGTCTCCCAGTGAGTGCTTAAAACCTATCAGCCAAGCATAATGAGACCTTCAGCACCCTGGGAGAAATAGACCACTTTTATTCTCAAAGCTAAATATTCCCTGACAATGATTCCCTCTGGAGAGGCAACACAGGAAGTGATAGCACTCCTTACAGAGTGAACACGCTGGCTTTAAGAACTGGATCTGGTGAGTGGAAGTCATATATCATCCGGAGCCTCAATTTCCTTACACGTAAAATATGACAACAATGAGGATCTGTCCTGCTTGCCTCCCATGGCCCCTCAAGTCTCAGAGGAGAAAGTACTGGAAGAGCATCTTGAGGTTTCAAAGTACCAATTCACGTGAGAGAAACAAGAGGAAGTTATCAGAACATTCGCATTTCAGTGAGGATCCTCAAAAACATGCCATTTCTTATGAAGAGAACCAAGAGTGTTTCTTTGTGCTCATAATGATCATGAGTTTACCTTTTCTTCATCACTGGCAGACAATGATGTGTCAAGATGCAAAGAAAGACTGTTCCTTTTAAAAGATTTTTGAACATCAAGGTAACATCACTGCTAAAGTACAAAGAAAAGACATTGCAATGTTCAGATAAAAGGGTGCTGGGCCATGAATCATCAGTGCTCAAGAGTGGCCTGACAGTTTTGGATGAGAGCCAGACAAGAACTTCAGCAGAAGGCGATGCCCAGATGCACTTTATACTATTATATTAGTATTATAGATTTTAAAGACATTCAAGGGGGAAGTTTTTTTTTTTTCTTTCCCTAAGTGTCACTCATGCTAGCTTAACTAGCATTTGAAAGTGCTCAAATTGAAAATGAAAATTAAAACTGTTGTTACCTGGACTTGTTCTGCTATTTCTTTATTCTCTAATTCTGTTTTTCTACAATTATAAGCCACAATGTCACTTTTTTTGGGGGGTACTCTAGGTTTAGTTCATTTCTGTCCTTGTCCCTGTTAATGTTACTAAAATTTTAATAAAGCAAACTATGAAATTGAAAACTCACTCTACACTGGGTTGACCAGTACTCCCTTTAGGTGATGCTGTACTTGTATGTGAGGTAAATGAAGTACTAAGGTGTCTATTTTAAATATGTGATTGTTCTCCTATTATTTCTGAAGATGATAATCCATCATAGTCAATTGGCACTTCTGTTTCAGATCCTTGCCCGCTTGTCTGTCTTTTGAGACAGGGTGTTTTGTAGCAGAGGCTGTACTTGAACTTGATATGTTGCCAAGAATGGCCTTGAACTCCTGAAACTCTTATATCTATCTCCTAAGTGATGGAATTATAGGCCTATCTATTTTGTTTCAGATTTTTAATGTGCACAAGTTTGTTTACTAATGCAATGTCAAAGAATAGGCTATATATATGTATGTATGTATGTATGTATGTATGTATGTATGTATGTATAAACAATGACTAACTGAAATTCATGAAAGGGATTATATAATGTGATCAAGTATAAAAAAAAAGATAGGATTAGATATTCTACTTTTATACCAAGCCCCCTTTTTGGGTACAAAGTAATCATTGTCTCCTCACTGTGAAGAAAGTCACAAGCATGACTAACATTGAGTCCTTACTATGTTCCATACACCATTTCAGTTTAATATTCATTGCAATACCACAGAACATTCACTGTTGTTATATCCATTCAAAGACAAAGAAACTGAGATTAAGGAATCAAGCAATGTGCTCAGTGTTCACAGCTAGTAAAAGGTAGAGGGGAAATTGAAAGCAAAGCAGTCTGACCTCAGAGCTAATGCTCTTCATATTACATTTGCTAAGAGATTAAATTGCTAACATCTCGTCCATAGGTCTGCTTCATATTCCCTAGAGGGAAAATTCTCATTCTCAATAGTTTCAGCTCTTTTTTCCATTTACTTATATAACAAGTACTTGCTGTACTTGGGATGTGTGTGCTCTACATATACGAAATACACATACTACGAAATACTCAAAGCAACTGTGTTCAGTAGTTAGAATGGAACAACAACCAGAGAGGATAAAATCCTTTTAGCTCAATTTTTCACAGTAAATAGGAAGAGGGCTAAGGTTAGAACCCAAGTCTTAGGTGGTTTTGAAGCATGTTCTGTCTTTGTAACCACAACAGCCCCATAGTGATAGCAACCTCTCTTCTTACAATGATGCCCTTTTGAAAGAGTGGGTACACCAATATATACAGGGTGACACCAAAATAGACCAAGCCCTGCTTCTCTTCCCTGCCTGTGACTTGATTCCAAAGTCCTAACGCAACAGCTAAAGGGAACATCAGCATTTAAGACAAGCTTCAGACAGCAGCGTCAGCTCTTGACTCATGCACATTATCCTGGTCTTCCACATAATGAAGTGTTCTTAGGCTCAGCAGCCGTCCACATAAGGGATCTTTTTTCATCAGGAAACAGCTTTCACGAACTTGAGCTCACATTAAAGAGGAAATGCACATCTAGAAAGAATCGAGAAAGACTGCATGCTAGTAGTTACAGATGCCATGGGGAACACAGCCACCACTTTAACAGGTTAGGCAATTTCTTAGAACTTTCCTGCAAATGTCTTCCCTCTTTTACTTCTTCTAATTTTACCCATTTTGTCTACAGTTGTGACCTCTTTGAGATCACCGTATCTTTTTAAAACCTCTAATATCTATCTGGCAACTATAAGGTAGAAATCATTCCTCTGCACTCTTTTAAACTACCACTAAGGTTCACTATGTAGAAGCATGAACATTTACTGTATGTAGTAAGGGGATTTTTTACCTGCATAAAACACATTCCATTTTGACTGTTCTCACAATGTAAATATCTTAGGAGCCTGAAACATCTCACATGCACAGAAAGATGGCCCTTGTTCCTCACTGGGACATATGTCAGCTCAGGGCAGTGTTCCATACAACATACAATAATATATATTCTCTTACAGCAAAAACATATTTTGCACATCTATCAAAATTTGACAGCAGATTGGTTGAGGATCAATGTCATCTATATTGCAAAAGGCCCATTTTACTTGGTTAAGAATAAAATTCAGCACACACACATGCACAAAAATAAGCCCCTTTAATCATCCCCATTACCCAACAGGAGTTATAAACTTGGTGGGAGTTGGTGTAAGCCACCTGATGGGTTAGAGGAAAGGCACATTTCAAAGACAACTGTGGCAAAGTGGGGAAATATGAGAGAGCTGGGAAATATGCCTATAAGTGCAGGTAAGTGAATGTGTCTCACGACTTTCCATCATGTTGCTAAATTTAACCTTGATTATCAATTTAAAACCACTGTTAATATCTCTTTCCTTAGCTAACCTGTGCAGTAGAAGTAAACCATGGCTTAAATCTCAAAACTCAAATCCAATATAGAGAAGAGATGACAATTGTCTTTTCACTTAGTTCTCAGTAATGTGCCCTCACATTCTTACCGAGATACGAACTAAAGCATCATTTGACGGCATTAGTAAGTATGAACCCTAACATCTCTGTCCTCCGAACCACTTTATTTTCCATCCCGGGTCACTGAAAAATGGAACATGGAGTCCTTGAGTACTTTGGGTTCTTTATCAGCGGAGTTCTTAACTTAATCCTGTCCACTGGTGACTCTTTGTTAAAGCAAATAGATATGGCCTGGCTGTCTTTGTCAGTGAATGCTTTTTCATGTCGCTGACCTTACCTTCTTCTCTACCACATGCCTCCGTGTTGTGGACGTTGACAGCTAGAGAGGGCAAACAGAAAAAAAGATGCACACAGTGGCCTGGGTTCCAGTACACTGTGCTGCAGCAGCCTAAGCCTCCCCTAGCCACTCTCCTGTAGCATTCCTCCTCATGCTCTGTCCTCATTTGCTAAAGCCAAAATGCATTTCATTTTAGTAGCTGGAAAAGGAAGGGGATGGTGCATATTTAAAACATTCTAAATTGGCCTTTAGCATATGTTGCTGGCACAGCAGAGAGCTTGCTTCCAGGGAAATACGTAGTGAGGTATTTTATCAAGCAGCTCCTGAGTGAAGTGGCTTCACTCCATAAATACAGAAACAGCATCACTGAGAGCAGTCAGCACCATCAGAAGTTAGGAAGCTTCGGGGCACTTTCATCCCCCTTCGGGGGATGTCTTAAAGGATCCAACAATGAAAATGTTATTTCTCTCCAATTGGAGAGTTGATTACTACATTTTAAATGTATTTTAATATGTCAAGAGGTGATTCCTACTTGAACAGGACTCTGCTGTCACTTCTTTAATTACAGGGAAACCTAATGGATTACACTCTGGAGCTGAAATGCAAAAGAAGGATATGATTTATGATCAAAGATTAAGCAAATTTATCAGCTCAGGGTTCCTCTCAAATTTTAAACTAAATCTACAGTGAATATGTCTCAGCAGCACTGTCTTTCAATTTCACTAGTTTTGATTTAAAGTCTAATTACAGAATAAGATGTGTCTGTTAGCCAGAAGAATTTCTCATCTGTCCCCAAAAGACCCTACGGGCCCCATAAGAGACTCGGGCTTCAGTTTATAAACGTGCCTCTGTGAGATGGGCAGCCCAGCAGCCCTGTTGCATAACACGCCTCTCCCTAGCTCCTTCTGCTCTCTCTCTGGGCACAGAATGTGAGCCTTATGGTCTCTACCCTAAATCTGAAGATGTTCTTTTTTTGTTTTCCTGTAGAGGTTAAATCGTGAAATATAAACAGCAAGTGAAACTTGGCATAGATAAACGATAGCAGTATTACCAAGGGCTGAGCAAATATTTGTTTTGCTAATTTTAAACTTTTCCTCTCTCTCCTGGGCTAAAACAGGAGGATCTTTGGGATGCACTGGTAATCAGCTTTCACACTGGGCTCTCAAGAGTTCGAGGCGTGGATAGTTTCAGTGAAACAAGATCAGTTGAGGCTGATGACGACCAAAACACATAGCTCTGGGCTGTCCAGTCTACCTCTTCCAGGCTCTGCTCGGGAACACTATCAACTACAACTCCTACTCCAAGAGAAGGAGACATTCACAAACTGGAGGAGGATACTTGCTTCTGCACGGCAGATCAGGGATATGTCCTCCTTACTCTTTTGCAGATGAAACACAGCCCGGTATATGCTACAGATACATAGCGGCATGTCTAATAGCTACCGCTACCTCGTATACCTCTCATCCAATCAAGTGTGAGACACTAATGAAACATTTATAGGTGTAAGTGCTGTGTTGGTCCATTCATGAAAATTCCAAACAGAATTCATTGATGTGCATGCTCTGTTAGTGATGAGGTCTGTAGCGTAACAGCTTCCATTAACTGCTACAATATTCCTGGCCGGACTCAGAATTTATCAGTAAATTGGTACACTCACTTGTGACTTTGGTCTCCTTCTCTCTGCACTATGCATGTGTACATTAAAGTCCCATGTCTAATATTGATTATGCATATTAAATTGTATATAAGAATCTTTTTGTTTTTTATTTTCTCTTTTAAATTTAACTTTATTTTTAAATAATTTATTCATTTTGCATACTGATTGTAGCCCCCTCCCTCATCTCCTTGCGGTCCCACCCTGCCTCCCTCTACCCCTCCACTCTCCTCCCTCATTTCTCAGAAAGGGGGAGCCCTCCTCCCCTACCATCTAACCCCTGTCTATCAAGTCTCATCAGGATTGCTTGCATCCTCTTCCTCTGTGGCCTGGGAATGCCCCACCACCACCACCACCAGAGGAAAGTGATCAAAGAGCTGGTAAGAGAGTCTGTGTCATGCTAACTAGGATACCCACATGAAGACTGAGCTGCCTATCAGCTACATCTGAGCAGTCTAGGTCCTTTCCATGCATGGTCCTTGGTTGGTGCATCAGTCTCTGCATAGCCCCGCAGGCCCGGATTTGTTGGCTCTGTTGGTCTTCTTATGGAGCTCCTGTGTGCTCTGGGTCCTTCTATTCTCTCATTCTTTCCTATGACTCCCTGAGCTCTGCCCAAAGTTTGGCTGTGAGTCTTAGCATCTGCTTCAATCCCATGTTGGAGGGAGGGACATTTATGGTAGGTTCCCATCCTGTTTCCTCTCTTCAACCATTTCCCATGTCTATTCTATCTGCCCTTCTGAATGAGAATTAAGCATGTTCTAGTATTAGGCACATCAGTCTGAATGAGTGTTAAAAAACTGTATTTCCCGTGAACAGCACCTACTTCAAACACAAGACTCAGAAAATGTTCCCTCTCCCAGTGTTTTAACTCATTTGGAGTTTGTTTTATTAGCTTGACAGAGGAGCTCCAAAGGAAACAAAGCATTAAATTGGCAGAGCCTAAACGAGACTTTTCTCTAGGAAGGGACTGCGTATTTTGGGTGACAGTCTAATTGCTTTTAAGCCCCCAGTGAGGCCCAGGGCAGGGAGTGAGTGTGTCAATGTCAGCAGGCCAAGTCGGCCTGTTAACCAAGCAACGACCTAACAGGGCCGACACATCACAGATCATGTCAAATAGTTTTCAAAGAGGGATTCTGAAACACAAATAAAGAATTAACATCTGGCAATCAGTGTGGTCTGAACGTGGGTCACTTCTACAATGCAGAACAGGCTCTTTCTCACCATGTCTGCTGGTCAGGAGCTTTTGACAAAGCTAGGAAGCAAGCAGGATCTGGAGTTTTAGGGCCTCTTAAGTATATGGGGCAAAAATCACTGCCACCTATATGCAGGTTGACCAAGAGTAGGTACAGAAAAAAAAAATCACTAAATAAGTTACACAGCCAGCGTCTCAGGAACAAACTGAACAAACCGATTACTATCAGGGTATGTGGGAGTCTGTCAAACCAATGGAACACCCACCGAGCCAATGGCTTCTAAGTATACGGCTCTCTCCCTGTGGTCCTATCCAGCAGAGTTCCAGGCCATTCTTAGCTTCACACATAATAACAATGAAAGAGTAATTATAAATCTCAACTATCTTTACCAGGTCAAGAAGAGACTTTTGGAGAAAGACAACTTGGTATTTCTTAAGTGCCTGATACACTACCTGTAGGTCTCATATCCACTCATCGCCTTAAAGGTGCTGCAGCATTCACTGTCTCAATCACTCCAACACCTGGCTGAGCACCCACACTGAGATGGGTGTCACAAAGGGAAATTTCAGTTGAAAACAATACGACATGTGAAACAGGTAATAAACTTATGGGTTCTGTGTCCGTACATGAAATTTCCAGAAGAGTTTAATGGTATGATAAACAAAGGTCAAGATCACGCAACAAAATAACGGCAGACTGCAAAATGGAAAATGATAATCAGGACTGTTGTTCAAGCAACGCTAGAAAATTATGCCTAGCCGAGTAGACAACTTAAGCACCTAAGGCAGAATGAAAGTTTCTCTCTTGTCATTAAGTCCTCTATTCAATTACCAGTTATCGGGGTAATTAAACACTGGAAAGTGATGCCAAGCTAATTGTTAGATTATGATAATTACATGTCTTTGCTATGCTACAGCTGATCAAAATAAGATGTGGTCCCGTGCTCTCAGCTGCAGCGGCTCTGTAACCGGCAGACTTTCCTACAGCACCGGGCCGTTTATTACTAATTCATTACAAATCAGGCGGAGAAGCTTATTATTTGTAATGCTCCCCCCC
>NW_026596100.1:2953276-3058647 GCF_907164565.1 Psammomys obesus | reverse complement strand
ACACACACACACACACACACACACACACACACACACACGTGTGTGTACATATATATGAATATACATATGACCCAAGATAGCAAAAAACAATCGAAAAACTTTGTTAAAAATAAAATTCAGTCAAGCAAACAAACTTGATAACATCACAACTAAAAATCAGGACTTAAATGTAATCTGGAGCACAAGCATCATGCTGTAAAAACCGCATCCTATTTCAGAATTGAATTGAAAGGTGGCTTTCTCTCTACAGAGTAGGCCCTTGGTTCCTAAGGAGATCTGTATAAAACACTGTAATGGTTATCTTGGTGAAGGGTGAATGGGAAGAATAAACTTCATTTAGAAAAGACCTTGAAGAAAGTCACAAAAGTCAAAGAAACCTTCATTTCCCAACACAGAAAATCAGTTCCAGAGAGACGGCCTGCTATACAGGGGCCTGGGGCCAGCAGGGCTCACCACACACCCAAAGTGAAAACTCAGGAATCAAGGTTATTAATTAATTGAGACAAACGAAGAGAAGAGAAGCCAGTTTTTAGAACACTGAAGTTGAGAACGGACAAAAATTTTATGAAATGAACGGAGGCTGCAAAATGCACTCTCTTCCCACCTCTCAACTGAAACATCATCAATATAATTACTACTTTTAATTCAAACATTTTAAATCACACATTTATTTATTTCACATGTGCATATGCCATGATATGTGTGTGGAGGCCAGAGAGCCACTTGAAGGAGCTGCTCCTCTCCTCCCACCGTGTAGATGCTCTGGGATTTGTGGTAAGGGTTTCCACTGAGCCATCTTCCCAGGCCCTGGTGTTATTACTAATGAAAATATTTTCTTTCCATTGGAACTTCGGTTGCAATGATGCTTATTTTTAGAAGGGCAACAACTGAAAACAAAGGAATGCTGCAGACGCTTCTTCAGATCATTTTTACCAAGAGGACCAACTGGCAGAGCTGAAACCTGGAAAACACTTGCTTGACAGGCGAAGGACACACAATAAGACGAAGATGAACTGCACAGCTGATGTGAGCAGTGCGCAGACGCATGCAGTAGAGATAAAGAGACTTCGGCTGGGTAGCTACTGAATCAGCCCTTTGTTTCTGGCTCAGATGTACAGAGCGAGAACCCAGCCATCTTCCTCGTCTATAGGAAGCCGTCCGTCAGGGTTGTGCCAACGTGTGTGGATGACGGTGATAGGACTAGTGTTCAACTGTGATCGGTGGAACCCAGAGCAAGCCTTGTCAAGCAAAAGTCCCCTTGGAGAGTTTACTCCGGAGGCCATGATGGTCCCCAAGCTAAGCACAACTGCGCAGTTCACACAGAGAGGGAGAGAGCACTTACAGCGGCAGACACTTTGTGTTGCGTTGAATATGTATTTTTACAAGCTGATGTTTTGTCTTGCTTTGATCTGACTTTTTTTTTAAACACAACCAAGCCTTAGGGAAGCAAATAATTCACCCAAAGCTTGCCAACCACATTTCCTAAAGTAGAGCTCCTGACACATCCTAGAACATTGTTACTCCAAACACAACAACAGCCCCAAATACAGCTGACTGCCACAGCAGGAACTCTCCGCTTCCCTTTCTGACAGTTAACACTAACCAAAAATACCATACCTTTTAAAAATGACAGTGCCCCACCAATCCTAATCTTCTTGGTAATTAACCAAAAAAAAAAAAAAAAAATGTGTGCCATATCCCTTAACATACATACAACAAGCAAGATGAGCACACATTTTCCAAAGGAAAAGGCCATTAAGGTTTAGGACATTGAAAACCCCACCATTCACCGCTAATGACCTACGCTTTCCACCAAAAGTGGACTTTTATGGCAATCATTCCTTCAATTCATTTCTCATAGAGACTTGAAAAGACTTAATCTTTCAAAACGTTGTCACATATATGTAGAGGTGATTCCCCCCACCCCCTTGAAGCTGTGGCTTCAACAGAGTTATGAAATCCTGGCCCACAGTGGAAGAAAGCATGACAACGTTCTCATTGTCTCTGCAAAGAGCAGGGAGGGTGGTTGGGAGCCTTCGATATGCTCGCCTTGTGGTAAGGAGAGTGGCAGCGGTGAGAGAAAAGAGCCACACTGGCTGCTCACACTGGCTGCGAGGTGACTCTACTGACTGTGCTCAGCGTTATTCTCAGCCTGGGTCAGCTAGGCTGATCCTGAAGCGTTCCTGAGAGAGGCGCCATTCTATCACTCCATTTAACAGGCAAGGAAACAAGCACAGCGGAGAAGGCAGAGAAAGACTCAGCTGTGAATGTGGGCTTCCACGCCTCCGCTGATCCTTCTCAGTGATCCATCAATACTAGAGAGCTGGCATCTGCTTAGACTGGAGTATCAACACAAATATAACTGGGGCTGATAAATAAAGTGGCTGACTTGTGCACCATCAGACAAAGCCTGCTTGCAGGAACAGGATACACCTCCTCAGAATTTTAAGGCATTACTTGTTCAGTTTTTTTTTTTTTTTTTAGGTCTACACAGTACATTTTGGTGTTTTCTTTTTTTGTTAATTAAATTTTTATTTTTTTATATATTAATTACAGTTTATTCACTTTGTATCCCAGCTGTAGCCCCCTCCCTCATCGCCTCCCCATCCCACCTTCCCTCTGTCATCATCTCCCATGCCCCTCTCCAAGTCTACTGATAGGGGAGGTCCTTTTCCCCTTCCACCTGACCCTAGCTTATCAGGTCTCATCAGGACTGGATGTATTGTCCTCCTCTGCGGCCTGGCAAGGCTGCTCCCCCGCTCAGAGGGAGGTGATCAAAGAACCAGCCACTGATTTCATGTCAGAGACAGTCCCTGTTCCCCTTAGTAGGGTACCCACTTGGATACTAAGCTGCCATGGGCTACATCTGAGCAGGAGTTCTAGGTTATCTCCATGAATGGTCCTTGGTTGGAGTATCAGTCTCAGAAAGACCCCTGTGTCTGGATTTTTTGGTTGTGTTGCTCTCCCTGTGGGGCTCCTGTCCTCTCCAGGTCCTACTATCTCCCCCTTCTTTCACTGAATTCCCCGCACTCTGATCAAAGTTTGGCTATAAGTCTCAGCATCTGCTTTGATACACTACAGGGTAGAGTCATTCAGAGGCCCTGTATTAGGCTCCTGTCCTGCTTCCTGTTCTCTCCTTCCTCCAATGTTCATGCCATTTGTCTTTCTGAGTGAGGATTGATCCTCCTACCCAAGAAGGGTCCTCCTTCTTGCTCAGCTTCTTTAGGTATACAGATTTTAGGATGATTATCCTATATTATATGTCTAATGTCCACTTATAAGTGAGTATATACTCTTTGTGTCTTTCTGCTTCTGGGTACCTCACTCAGGATGATCTTTTCCAGTTCCCATCATTTGCCTGCAAATTTCATGATTTCCTTGTTTTTAATTGCTGAGTAGTATTCCATTGTGTAAATGTACCACAATTTCTGAATCTATTCCTCAGTTGAGGGACACCTAGGTTGTTTCCAGGTTCTGGCTATTATGATGATGTTTTCACATGTAGCAAATACTGTCTACAGCCATGTATGGCACAGTAGAGTGAGAAATAACAGCTCATAAGTCATGCAAGGGAATTCCTGGATCTGCCAGCTTGAATGACTTCTATAAGCTACACAACATGGAGACAATATGAGTTTACTTGTGAGATTTGGTCTGGGGAATAAATGAGACAATGTGTAAGACGCCAGTTTGTAAACTGGAAAAGAACAAATAAATGCAAGTTGGTTTTGCTGTTTCAGGCTTCTCTTAGGATTTAGATTGAGATATAAATATATTCCAGAGGCAAATCCTAACACAAGGCCACATAAATGCACTGGGGAAGAGTGGTGGGGAGAGAAAAAGAATGCCACTGATCCAATTCAACTAAACACCCCAGAACTTAAGGTATTTACTTGGGTTCCCCCAGGGACCTTATTAAATCACAGGCAGGCTGCAGCCACGCTAACAAACTGGACAAGTACTAAATGCCTGCGCCGTAGTAGCCGGAGACCCTGCACGGGCAGGCTATAGAGGTGATGGGGAAGACCAAGTATGACACAGGGGGATACTGAAAGGCAGGAAAGAAGCTCTCATCCTATCCACCACTCCTCACTGTCTCTGCTGGCCCAGCTTGGTGAGAAGGCTCTACACTAGAAGGTCAAGCTGCATTTCCCTAAGGAAAATACACTCGCCCGCTAGATCCTTATCTCCAAAAGATGTCATCTCCATTATATGTTTCTGGAAGCATGCTTGATATGTCAGAAGGCCTTGACCTTGAACAGATGTACTTGTTCTAATAGAGTGTTCTCTCTGAAAAGGCACTATATTTTTTTGTATCCAGTGACATTAATGTATCCAATGGGATTTCTATGGACGTTATTAAACAGATAATAGAAATGATGGGTCCGTAATCTGACATTTGTGATGTCAGTTGATACAATATTGCACACCATATTTGGGACCAAATCAGAGCTCTCTTCTCAGGAGATTCTGTTACCCAAGGCCTAGGGCTGCTTTCCATTTCCACTGGAATTTGTCAAACCTGGTCACTTTTTCAAATGAAGAAGTGAAGAGAAAAGGATAATTTCCTTTATGATTTCCTTTCATAACTGAAGCATATTGAATATTGAAATTTTGTCTAAATGAGTGATAATCATCTTCAGGTGGTCGTTTGTCATAAGTCAGTGGAAAGGGAGTGCACACCATCCAAGCTCTTCTACCCCTCATCCTACTGTCTTTCTTTTAAAAGGCTTTTAAAAGACAGGGCTTTTAAAATTTACATTTTGACCTGGAATATGAATATGTCTACAGTTATTCTTTATAAAAGGAAATTAACAGGGCCCTGAAATGATTCCTTTCAATAGTCAACTGTTTTTGTTCTTAACATGTATGTAGAATTTTTTTTAAGTTTCTTTCCTGAATAGACTGCAATGGATGTCCAGAAAGCTGGCTGATCACCCTAGTATTTGTCAGCATTGTAATCTGAATGGTAGTGATAATAACAGTTCATTTAATAAGACACTGTTTCCCATAAAATATTTCAATGCTAACAAATTAAAAGGCGTGGGAAATTAATTGCTCCAAAGTATAAACAGATGTATATTAAAAGCACATGACTTTGTTTTAGAAAGAAAACTGATTAAGGCTTTAAGGACCTTTTTTTTAAAGTCCTCCCATCCCAATGTTCCAATTCAGTCTCTTGCCCAAAATAAAGGAGGTGTTACCTTAACTGGTCATTTTCCTGTGCCACTGGTATAGGGACAATTAATATTTATACAATACAAGCAAGGTTCTAATAAAACAAAACATGCTAACAAGTAATTTATGATCATAGAAACATTAAGTCAGGGAGAAGGGAAAGAGTGATAGTATTTTAGGGAAAAAAGAATGTGAAGAAAGTAATTGACAGGGACAGAGAAGTATTAATAAGATGCAGGGGGTCTCTACTTAACCCTTTGGTTATGCCAACAAATCACCATGTGTCAAATGCTACGTGGCCAACCTTAACCTCATCAACTATTTTATGAGTTGGGCACTATAATTAATCACATATTTTCCAATAGGGAAACTGAGTCTCAATTTTTAGTCAACGTTAAAGTGCTGAGAAATGCCAGCGCCAAGCCTCAAATACCCACTCTGCATGCCTTTGGAGGGGCACAGGCTCTTAGAGCCTGCAACAGCATCTCCTTTGGGCCAGGTCTAGAGGTCACCATGCTGCTGGCCTGGCAGCTGTGCGTGTCTCCAGCTGCTGTCTAACCACCGAGAAGTGTTTAGCTCGATCTGGAACTGTGCCTTGGCGCTGTTCCGTAACCTGGGCACTTGCAGGGTCGCTCACCCCTTGCTCCACGCTCGGCACTCTGTTTAACATATCCCACAGAGACAGGCGCAGGGAGCAGAGCTTTAAAAATAACAAGTCTTGGCCAACTCCTGACTTATTAGCCCACACACCAATTCACAGATGACTGGAATTCTCAAATCAGATTACCCGACAGGCAATTTCATTATCTTGCTCTGGTATACCTTCAAAACCTTGAGATAGCCAGATAGACATCACCCATTAATCTGTTTGGTCGCCAGTGTGCAGCTTTGTAATCCTATTTGTGCAGCTGCCAGTGTTCGCTTTCCTTAATATTTTCAGGTCCGTTTTTATATGCCATTTTATGTATTATGGAAGAATCGTGGTCATTTTAATATATATATATAATTTTATTATATTTATTACCAGACAACAAATAAGATTTAAAAGTAATTGACTTAAAAGATATTTCTACCCCTTTATCTCTCATAGGTCATCTAAAACTGAGTATTACACACTATGGCACGTGAAGTAAATGCTGACCACACCTGGGTTTAATTACCCTGGAAGAGGAGAAAGGAATGCAAAGAATGGATAATGCCTTCAAGTTAAATGTTCGATACACGCATTCTTCTATAATAGGAGTTTAAACAGCTAACCTGATTTTACTGTAACTATTCATTTAGTCTTAAGCTAAATTTAATGAAAAAGAACTTTGTCAGATAAAAACTTACTGTGAAGCTCCATTTAGAGAACACAGTAAAGAGAGTGTTCGTTCTACTTTTTCCTCATCCTCCATTTGGAAGCCTGAGCAAGAAAGAAAAGCTTTTCCTGGACCGAAAACATGAAACCCCTGGGTGCCTTCTATCTGGCTTATAGGCAGTCCTCCTGGACACCACAGGATCAGGCCCTGGAGGCAAGTTGTTCTTACTCTGCTGCTACACTACCCTTCTCCCACACAGAATAATCACTTCCTAATCCCTTACACCAACCACTACCTTCTGGGTCAGTGAGTCAAAACCTTTGCCTTTCTCTGGTTCACACACACACACCCTGAACTGCATTTGTGAATAAGCTCCATCGAGGCCACCAAGCCTATCATAAACGGTACCTTATCTGCTTGGGGTACTTCTCAGCCTTCTACCATCTCCCCAGATCCACGTTTTCCTTCTAGAGACATAACTTAGCATAACCCAGGCTGGATCTGAACTTGTTACTTGGCTGAGGATGTCCTGGAATTCCTGATTCTCCTGCCTCAGACTCCCAAGTGTTGGGATCACAAGCATGTGCCATGATGATTGGCTACTTCCAGCACATTTCACTGGCCCTAAATTATCCATTATGTGAGAACTATTCTCAATAAGGTTAGACCATGGAAAGAAATTAAAGACATTATTTGAGCAAACTCTCCAAGTGCCTGCCCTAAATCTCTCTATAGCCCTATATCCTGTGTTACTCTCAGCATTCCTATCTTTTGTGTCCTTTGTGCAATCACTTCCTTATAGCCCATGTCCCCAACTAAGCTGTGAAGTCCATAAGAGCAGTGGTCGTGTCTGTTAAGCCACGTGTCTGTTAAGTCCTCATCTCCAGCACCGTGAAGGGCACATATTAGGTGCGCAGTTCATATGAGTTAAATGAGATAATGGCAGAAAGATGCAGGCCAGACAGCAGGCATCTGGCATGGGGCACCATAATATACACCTCAAGAGTAGGCTGTCCCATAGCCCATGCTGAAGTTGATAGAAAATCATAAGTTGTGGTGCCTGGGTCATAACAATAGAAGCTGTTTTCCTATTATTTTTATTCGTGATTATTAATTTAAGATAATGGGTTTCATGGCGATGTTTTCATGAATGTACATAAGACACTTTAATTTCCCTGCTCTCTTATTCCCTTTTTTCAAGTAATTCCCCTCATCCCTGCCCCCTCCCCCAGATTCTACATATAAAGGAAAATGTGTTACACTTGTGTATAAAAGCTATTCTTGCTTTGTCATGTCTTAATAATGAAATGTGTCAAGTGACATCCATAGAAGTGCATTCAGGTTATATATAGGTTATATATAGGTTAATAGGACAGTCTCCTGCATTCTGCTCCGTGTTCCTCTGAGTGTGGAGCTGTCTGCACCACGGAGTTTCTAAAAGGGATTCTTCCTATTTAGTAAGATGAGAGAGATTTTGTTCAATGACCATAGTGACAAATGACCCTTTCCAGAGTTTCCTTAAAGACAAATTGCTTGAATGTACAAAGTTTTGTCACTTCTGTTTTTAGAACTGCTTTCACGTTTGAATAATCATTGCTTAACCTCTCACAGTGACCGAGTCAAATGCGGTGGTCAACAGCATAGATTCAAACAATAAGTTCAAATTATCTTTTTAAAAAGTCAAGCAAACCTTCAATCAGATGGTAGCATCCATCTGATAGTGTGGTGGGGAGGTTTAGCTAAATATAAAGGCCTTAGGATAATGTGTGACACACAGCCAACATAAATATTTGTTGTTGTTGTTGTTTTTTAATAAAAATAAAAAATCTGAACCCCACAGATCTTACATGACTTGTTCATGCTTCCACGGAGCCGACCACAGCCTGTAGCTTCAAACCCAGTTTCATGCCACATAATGGATCACTCTGTTGAAAAAGCAGCTGGTTTTTCCCCCCTTTTCTTTTCCACATTGCAATGAACAATAATTTCCTGGCTTTCAAGAAATAGTAATTTTTAAATGCTTACAACCTGATTATATTCATTAAAGATTTCCAAAATAGTTCCTAGTCTAGCAAAGTGGAAATAGCACTATGATTACGTTATTATAAAAGTGGGGATGGGGGGAACATATTTCTCTCCCAAAACTTCTTGAGAATCAATATAATTCCCATTATACTTTCCCTGCTATTTTACTCTCCCTTTCTTTATTAGAGGTTTAGATTTGAAGCAGCTCTAAGAAAAAAGAATAGGAATAGAAAGAGACTTAAATTGTTCTTTGTCCATATTAAGGCCAAAGCTTTGGCAGATAAAGGCAAAAGGGAAGGTCAGACGCTGTGACCTAATTATGTCCTGACTTACTTTCTTATCCTTTTATTAATGAGAACCATCCAATTTAGACTGGCTCAGTAATTATGTAACAATAAAAGCCATATATGTTTAAACATGTAGCTTTCCTGGAGTATATTCACTTTCTAGAAGGCGAACATTTATGGAGGAGAGAGGGAGGAAAAAAAAAAAAAAAAGCTTTGGCTTGTCTGAGGCAGCCTTGTCTTTTTCCTTTCTTATACATGGCCTGCTACTTTCATGATTAACGAAAGTGCTGGAGCCGGAAGCAAAGTGAATTTCCCAGCTAAGATGGGCAGCTAGGAGTGTGAGAGACGCACTGATGTTTGGGGAATACACACAGAAGGGGGAGCTGGGAATCAGGGAGATTTCAGACGACCTGGGCCACTCCCCTCCCCATCGTTCCAGAGGCGCTCTGTTTCAGCACTCTTCAGTGCTGAACTTGGTCAGCCTAACTTGGTCCTCATTTCCTTCACAGCTATTCTTCACTGTGATTTTGGCTGTCTTGTTTTCTGATTGTACATTGTGACTCCTCTCCTACTGCCATTTAACTCTTTCATACGTATACCTCACTAAAAACAAAAGCAAACCAAAACACCCCCAAAATATGTATTTGTTAAGAGAATCGTATTTATTTGTAACCCTGTTGGGATACAGAATAGTAGTGGACCCATGTGAGTAATAAGTGTTTACTGACAAGAAGTGGGAATAAATGAATTCCTTTTGACAGTAATGATGTTTATATAATAACTCCCTAAGAGTCCCTTCATAATTTTCTTCTCTTACATAGCAATGCTCACTTTACATTTTTATCAAAAATGTGATTACATCTACTTGCATTCACTTCATCTCATATATAAAACTTTAAGTAAGATGTGCAATCCAAAGAAATATGTTCTTAGAGCTATTTGGAAGTTGCTTATTATACCTGTAGAGAGAGATTTTCCACACCCAACCTAGAGCTGGGTGTGTGTTACTCAGAGGAACCAGAGATGTCCCCCTCTGTAAAGACTGGTAGTAGAATGAATTGATGCTTTCAGAAGACCAGCTATCCTTTGAGGAGTTTATTTGAGGGGTGTGTGGGGGAACCAAAAGCAAAAACGTTCTTGCTGCACGCTTTTCTACTTTAAACCTGAGAACATAAATATCCTTTGAAAAAAAAGGACTGGGTACAGACATGCTGCTTTGCATAATGTGTGCTCTGAAACTGACTGAAGGAGCAAGCTGGCTGCCAGGATAATATCTTCATATTGGATCCTATCTCAAACCTGTTACTGTAAAACACTTTGGTATTCTAAGAGTATTAGAATAGTTACGCCAAAACTAGATTTATTCTGTTTTCTCAAAGGCTCGAACACTGACAATTCATACCTCTTATGCTGAGAATTTATGTTTCAAGATTGCTTTCACAATGAAAAAAAAAAAAAAAAAGAATGAATTGCTTTCAGCTTCAATTTTATATATTTATGTAAATATCTACAGCATACGAAGATTTTCAATTTTTATAAAAAAAAAAGTATTGGCTATATTATCAAACAGAACGACCCAGTTAAAGCTTTTCAAATACTGTAAAACGGTGAGGGGCCAGGACTTGTTATCTGGTGTTTGCTGGTGGGAGAAACCACTGTTTCTGCTGAAGCATTGAATCGCTTACTTTTCTCTTGCTGTGGCTGAATACTTGACAGAGGCAACTGAAGGGCAGAAGGAGGCATTTGAGCCCATTGCTGGAGTGTGGAAGCCACAGCAGCTGGAGACAGATGCTGGTACCCGAAGCCTTCTTCTGTTCCCCCTTTTATTCTGCCTGCGATGCTAACCCATGGGAAGTTATCCACGCTCAGGGTGTGTCTTACCTCCCCAGTTCACACGCCTTTGGAACCACGCTCACAGACATGCCCAGAGACATGTGTCAGGGAATTCCAAAACCCAATCAGCATCTCGGATTGTGAGAGCTGCCTTACTCATAAGCAGCAAACAAATGTGGCTGTGTGTAAAAACACTAGAAGATACTCTGCTCTCCTGTTTGGTGAGCGAACTGTTCTCTTTTAGTGTCACCTGTCTGTCCTACTTTCTTTCAGCTCCTGGAGTCATTTTCCACCTATTGGGTTGGAGTGACCTCACCTTTCAGCTGGCTGTAGACAGAAGTCAGTCCATTTGCTCTTCTGTTTCCTATGCTCATACATGTTATTGCTGAGCTGGGTGACATGGGCAAGGGACTTAATGTCCTTGAATAGCACGTTCCTTAACTGTCAAAAGAGGACGGCACACAGGACTCTTCTTGCTCCTATCCCAGGCCCTCAGTCTAGCACTGCATGCACACACCATCCACCATGATGGCTACACGCTGAGACCGTGATTAGCACAAGAACTCACCATGGAAGGAATCTGGGCTGGGCCTGTGATTCTGCGATGCGAATGCAACCTCTACATCAGCTTTATAAATCTAAGATCTTTCTTTCAACCAGCAGAGAATAACAGCTTTGAAAATCTATGGGGTCTTAATTGTCAATAAACTTGCCCTTCAAGGATAGGTGAAGGGCTATACTGTAGGAGACACAGAAGCTAGAGTCGCTATCAGAAACAGGATCCCTGATGGTGCTTCAGGATCCCTGAACTCTGCAAATGTTCAATGCTGATGATCAAATCAAGCACACCCAGATAACCATAATGCAACCTACAGTTCCTACTGAAATGCTTTCTTCAAGTTATGCTTCAAAGACATAACCTTGGTTTTTAGAGGTTATTAATAAGCCAATAAAATATGACCTACAATTTCCAAGGCTGATGCCCTGAGTGATATCATTTATGAGTCCATGTGACAAATATCTCATGCCCCTTATCTCCCAACCCTAGATGGCTTCGTTCATGAAAACTATTTGAATAATCAGGTTTCTCTTGTTCTTCAGCCACCAGGAACTAAAAGCTAAATTTAGTGCTTGAATAGAAAGTTCTAAGGCCATCTACCACGTGCTGCCTTAAATATTTCCATTTAAAGCTTTTTAAACCTCTTTTATCTCTATTCCAAGTGACTTTTCAAAACATCTTTTGCCTGATACTTTAATGTACTTGTAAGTAGCAAATGTATGAGTTATATACCTTTCTCCACTCTCAAGGATGAAAATAAACACCATGCGGACCAGGAAGATGTTACAAGGAAACCCAGGATATTCAAGATGTCTACACAGCCCGTTCCCCCTTAGATAAAGGCATCCCTGCTAGCTGTGTCCAAGCGACTCCCGAGGAAAGGCTTCCCACATCAAGGAGCTTCCATGTGACGGAATTACATTAACCATATCAGCAACTCAGGCCCAAGCATATTCATTCAGAATTTTTCTTTCAGCTCAGTAATGCTTCTTGATCCCTTGACAAAATTAACGATGTAGCAATTCATTACTGACAGAGCAAAAAAAGACTGCCACAGTGCTCATGAGCTCTAATAAATTATGGATAATTTACCAAATTAATACCGGTGAAATGAAGCCCCCCCTTTTATATTTTCGTTTATCATTCTACCTAGTTCTTCCTCAGCCCTCTTACATGTAGAGCTCTCAGAGACAAGCAGTCAGTTCTGAAGTTACATTTTTCTAAATCCACTGTGTGTGTGTGTGTTGTATTTTGGAAGTTGCTACTCACTTATACAGATACTATTTCTCTAGCACAATATGTTTGTCTGTTTTATTTGTTTTCTGAGACAGGGTTTCTCTGTGCAGCTCCAGCTATCCTGGAATTCACTTTGTAGACCAGGCTCGAATCAAACTCAGAGATCCTCCTGTCTCTGCCTCCTGAGTGCTGGGACCAATGGCATGTGCCACAAAGCACAGCCCTCTAAGCAAATTTTAAAGTAAAAGAGCATTCAAATCTAGTGTGAACAGTGAGCTGTTGTCAGGTCCTACATGCACGTTCACAGCAAGCTGGATATGAGGCACTGAGGGAGTAGACAGACAATGAACACCTGTGTTATGTGTCAATGTTTCCGAAATCTATGACAAAGTCAGCAGACCTCTGTAAGGGGGTTGACCTAAGTAACAACATTTTCTGGAACTCTCACTGTGCAAAAGAAGACTGACTCTGCCATCACAAAACTCTTAATCTAGGGGAAGTAACAAAGCTGGAAGGAAAGCTTTGTTTTCTTTTCTTTTTTTTCCATTTATTTTTTAATTTGGTTTTGAAAAGAATATTGGTGGATGACCTTATAAAGCAGAATTATTCTTAGCATCCAGATAATTTCTTGTGGTAATAATGGGAAATTATACTCATTATGTAGTATTTGTGTTGGAAGAACCAGCATTAAATTATGGAGCTGACTGTTTTTGTTGTAAAATTTGAGGGGAAGGGCCTCGTTTTCAGTGGATTCACAAACCAACATGAAAGCAAGTAGGGTAAAGCCATAATCAGCTGCTGGCTTTGCAACCTTCCAGATGACGGCAGAAGGCAGATGCAAATGTTTTCTTAAAGCCATACCCAACTCCGAGAAAACAGACTAAAATGCCCTTTGAAAGAGCAAGGTTCAATTAACAGTTCATTCTCTTTATTGATCAGACCTTTAAGAAATAACCACTCTGGTCCTAGCTAATTTTGAATAATTTTAGATTATCAGGTCACCCCCGTCCCCTCCCAAAGTCAAGCTTGACTTTTCCAAGCATCAGGCTTACTCTGTCCCTTTCCTGAGACCCTGGCCATCACCTCCTGTTGCTTTTGTGTCCTTTCTTATGGTCAGATGACTGTTTTTTCTCCCAAGCATGATTCTCCCTTTTTCTCTGGAAGCTTCCATATTGGGCACTCACAGACCTCTTTCTTGCTGTCTTAGTTGAGGTTAATACTGCTGTGATGAAACATCATAACCAAAAACAACTTGGGGCGGAGTTTATTTGGCTTACATATCCCAACTCTGTCCATTGAGAGACAGTAAGGCAGAAACTCAAGCTGGGCCTCAACCTGGAGGCAGAAGCTAATGCAGAGGCCATGGAGGGGTGCTGCTTACTGGCTTGCTCCTCGTGGTTTGCTCAGCCTATTTTCCCATAGTACCCACGACCACCAGCCCATGGTTGGTCCCACCAATAATGGGCTGGGCCCTCCCACATCAATCCCTAATTAAGAATATGTTCTACAGGCTTGTCTACATCCTATTCCCATGGAGGCATTTTCTCAGTTGAGATTCCCTCCTCTCAGAGGGCTATAGCTTGCATCAAGAGGACATAAAACTAGCCAAGACACTTGCCTTCCTAGCAGTGATGGAACAAGGGGTTTTGTCTCCATTCTCTCCCACTGTAAGACTACCCTTTCTAAAGTTCTCACTTTACAGCCATCCTGCTCCAGAATCAACTGTGGGCCCTGCCCCCTTCCTGGACATACAGCTGGTTAGCTTATGATCTCTAGAGTCCCTTGGAGGGGACCCTGTTTATCTCCAAAAGGCTCCATCCCAAGGGACTCAGAAAATGTGGTCCAAAAGACTATACCTGTAGAGAAACGTTTATTCCTTCAACATAAGGAGCAGGGCCAGGGTGGGGGTAGGCGCTGAGCTGGGTGGGAGAGGGATACTTTGCAGGCCCCATTGCTTCCCAGTCTGAGCAGCTGGCTCTGTTTACTCAAGTGTCTAGCATAAATCATTTTCTTGGAAGATGCTGCAGGCAAAATGGGCTGACAAATTACTGTTAGAAGTTGAACTTTTACGTCTCTGTCTTGGCCTCCTGACCTTCCCTCCATTCCACATCTTCAAAATTCTAACATTTCACACCAGGTTCGCCCAAGAAATCCTTCCAGGCCCCTCTATCATGCCTGACTTGCTCATTCCTTAAATCTCGGCAACATCTGATAACTGCTTGATGTTACTGCTTGTGCATGTCTTGCCGTTACTGAACCAGACAGACTGTTCTTACTCCATTTCCAACATCAGGACATAAGTGGTGCAGCACTTCCCAAACCACTCAGCTGCACCGCGAGCTCCAGCGAAGGTCTGCCAAATATTAAGATATCGGCAAAGCAGGTTACTTTTCTCTGTTTCCACTAGTCTTTTGATATGCTGGCTTTCATCAGATGACACTCCAATATGCACTTCCTAGCAGCAGCAGCAGCATGCAGGGTCCTGCGCAGTCCCTGTGAGACCCCTCACACCGATGCTTGTCTTCTGTTTCACTCTGTGTTTTTCTCGGGTTTAGAATTTTTAGTGTGCTAAGAGTACACAGTAATACACATCTGACTCCAATTCCTCATTATCTGATCTCAGAAGTATGTAAACGGAGTATTACATAAATCCAGACTCCAAGCACTGCACATAAGAGCCCAGACTTCCCACCCCACGCCCTTCCTCCTTAGAATCTACACAACTCTCAGCATGGGTGCTTGGCCAAGAGGCAAAAGCCTACATTGTAGGGATTTGGTGATAGAGAATTGAAAGTTGGAAGTATTCTGGCAAATGTAAAGACCAGTAATATGACATCACCGCAGCTGAAAGCCACAAAGTCTACCCCAGAACTAATGGGCACCAACCAAACCCTGATAGAATGCTCACACTGCCATTATAAGTGAGAAGGAAGAAAAATAAACACATTTGGAAATTTAAACCATGCCAGGAACAAAAAATATGAGTGGTGAGACCACAGAAGAGTATTTTTTATGGGGAGCTTTCAATTTTATCAAGATAGAATCAGGGAAATATGCATAGCTGTGCTATCTAGTCATACGCCAAGTTTTCATTTTGTTTTATGTTTACATTAGGGCTTCTCTTATTTCATCTGTTTAATAAATTATATTATATCAAACCCAGATTTGGAGTATCTCAGCATAAAATATTTGAGTGATTCCTGTTAATATTTTCATAGGACTTAAACTTTCGATTTTTCGTGTTTCTATGGGAAATAACACCTAAAGGTATAAATTTAATCCAAGTACATTAGTACATTGCTGAATTACGTGTCTGCCATGTGCACAGGAAAGCTGGCTATATCTGTTATACGATTTACACCTACTTAGAAGTATGTATGTATTATTTCCAGTTCAAGGAATAGTGGATACATTAATCATCCAGTAACTTTTTCCTTTATTACACATAACATTTTTTAAACCAAGAGCTAAATGATTAAAAGGCTCTACCAATCAATAAACTGGCAGATAAAATTAAATAAATAAATAAATAAATAAATAAATAAATAAATGATTGACAGACAGACTGATTGATAGAGAGAAAGATAGACAGACACACAGATAGATGGCTGAGTCAATCAAGTTTCAACTCTAAGAAAGAAGAGGCTGGGGAAAAAGTCAAATTTACGTGATGCAGCATAACTTTAACTTAACTGCTGTTTCACTCGGTGTCCGAGAACACGGCTTCGGAACACCCTTTGTGATGTGTACAGAATGCCTTTACTATTGTCCTCTCGGGAAGGCTGGCAGCAGGCTCTGCACTTTGACCTCCAACCCTGCCTCAGCAAGGGGCTCATTGATATTCCCAGAAGTTGTCTCTCAATGGAAGACAACCACTGAAAAGAGAGCCCCCTCTGGGGCTGGTGGTCCCTACTCCCACCCCTGCTCTGGCCCCCTCTGTAAGTGGTAGTGTGCAGGTCTGGTCAAGCCCAACAACTCCAGGGCCTCCACAAGCCACTATTTTTCATGTCTATTTGATAGGTCTTTTCCTTGCTATTCAAAGCAGCTTTCACACTCGTGTTTATGTGTGAGGGCTTTCTATTATGGCCTCATATTTGATTAATTTGCAGCATTCATGTGTCTAATTCTCTACACACAAAGGGGATGAACTAGCTTGGACTCCATCGACAGGGCATTTCTGCCAGGAAAGTTCAAATGCAAGGCAAATGGCTGCTGGTGGAGATGGTTCCCGGCTTACTAAAAGAAGCCTAGAAACGCAATAAAGAGTCTAGTTTAAAATAAAACAAAATGCTGCTATCGCTGCCAACGGTTTTGTTAATGGTATTTTAAGGCACGTAGGCAAACACCAGAACGCTGTGTCCCTTGCCAGCGCATACATACATCTTCACAAGAAGGGGTGCCTGAAATGACTGCAGCCGCAGACATCACCACATACAGAAAAGGGTTCCTGGCTTCCTTTCAAATCCCATCAGTCAGCTTTATCAACCAGGGGGAGCAGAGGACGACACGGTCTGCAGTATCACTGGGGCTTTCAGCTCCGGTCTACTCCAGGCATGTTTGCCAAAGTGTGAAAGTATCAGGGAACGGCATACCGTTCTCTATGCTTATTACTTAATAAATATTTTCAGATTTGCCTTTAAACACAATCCATTGTCATCCCTTCCGCTGATCCTGACTAATCCTCCAGGAAGCGTGTGCAGCAGGAGCAGAGCGCACGGCAGACCCCTCACGGTTTACCAGGCTATCATTTGAGTGAAAAAGTTAATGTTTCGTTTTTTAAACTCCAGGAAAAAAAATGTTTCTTTAATGGCCCTTTCATTTTTACAAAACATTTCAAAGAGCTTCAACCTGTGGACAAATTATTTGCACAAAGCAGGAAAAGACAGACTCATCCTGTGTGTCACACTGGATTCTGGTCATCCTGTGATGTCACTGGAACTCTGTATTTAAAAGTCCCAAACGACCAAGTTATACTTCCTTTTTTTTTTTTTTTCCAGAGGCAAAGACGAAATAAATCTTTACAACGTAGAGGAGGGAGAGAAACTGTGTATGAGTTCTCCCAGAATATATGGGGGAGCCTGCAAGGAATCAGGTAGAGTCAACAACTTGGTTTCCAGTTTTTCTGATTTACGTCAGTGACCTTGGGTTTACCCTTCTGGCAGAGCTACATGGGAGGGGCTGGGTAGATGAACCAGTATGCACATCTCCACGGGCCCTGAGACCTGATTTAAACACGCATCTCTGCACTCTGGGAGAAGTTCCGCCACCAGGTGAGTGGGAGTTTGAATAAAGCACACATGGAGCTGGCTCTTAGGCTGTGGCCCCTGACACCCAGCTGCCTGCGGCTCCCCAGGAAAAGCAGACACCACCCTTGGGGCTCTAGTGACACTCTGCTTTCACAAGAACACAGTGGTTACTGACCCGCAGATAGCAATAGCCAGGTACAGAAGAGGAAGCCCCAGGCCGAGGTCAGCATGTCGTTTTTAGAGTACACGAAGAAATGGGGGTGGGGGGTGCGTGTGCAGCTCCAGCACACAGGTGTGTGTGTGTGAGTACGTGTGTGCGCGTACGGGTGTGTGAATGTGACTGTGTGTGTATGAATGAGTGTGTGTGAGTATATGAATATGTGTATATGTGTGTATGAATGTATATGTATGAGTGTGTGAGTATATGAATGCGTGTGAGTGTGTGTATATGTGTGTGTGAGTGTAAGTATGTGTGAGTATATGAACGTGTGTGTGTGTGAGTATATGAATGCATGTGAGTGTGTGTATATGTGAGTGTGTGTGTGAGTGTAAGTATGTGTGAGTATATGAACGTGTGTGTGTGTATGTGAGTGTGAGGTGTGTGCGTCTGAGTGTGTGTGCATGTCTGTGTGTGAGTGTTAATAGAGGTGACGGGGACTGGGTGAAGAGCGTGAGGAACAAGTAACCCCAAGAAAGGCCGGGAGCAGTCAGCAGCGCCGCATTGACACTGCAGGGAGGAAAGGTTGAGCGCAGGACCAGGAGGACAGAAGGAAGCCACAGAGCCATCCCTGCAGTCCTCAGTGTCCAGAAATCCCAGGGCTCCTCCGTGACGTCAGGTCAGCACGAGCACCTCTGAGCGTGGCTAGGTGTGGACCGCGGTGAAGGAGAATGGCGGGCGAGATGTAAAAGTAACCGGGCACCAACATGAACAAACCTTCTGAAGCTATTGGAGATCTGAGTCAGTGTGACCATGAAGTCAGCTACTTCAGAGGTCGTTAAAATTTGATCACGTAATCTAGGAGCCTAGTTAAGAGACAGAATGTGTGCACAACCAGCCCAAGACCCTGGGTTTAATCTGCAGCACCACAAATAATAAACAAATAAATAAATAATAAACAAACAAACAGACAGACAAAATATATCTGAGACGTAAAATAACATTTCATTTTTATAAAATTAGTATAAGCCCTCTGTATTTGTACAAATCCACTTGCTCCAAGAGTCAGTGGTAATGTGTCTACAGTGGGAGCTGGTGCTGAAAACCCTTCAGGGCGGCATGTTGATACAAAACAGAGTGTCCTAAAAATTGCTGGTTCGGCCATGACTCTTTGCAGCCCGCTGACCTAGTCCTTTCTCTAAACTTCCACGTGTGCGCGTGTACACACACACCTCACAACACATACACCTGTGATCGATGGCAGCATGAGGGCGGTACACAGGTACCGGTAAGTCTCTACTAATCAGCCTAATGCTGACGTGAGCACAAACGCACAAGACAGCGCACATACAAGTCAGAGCTCCAAGTGCTCCCCGCAGAAGCCAACATTGCTGAACTTGTCAGAGATGGCAGAACTTCTCATAAAAATAGATCCTAGCAAATTAGAAAGCAACTGTCCTGAACATAAGACTACATACAGTCGCTGGAGCCAGTGGCCCCGTCCTTGAGGAGCAGAAACGGGGTCAGTGCCAAGGTCTTTGCGCTTCTTCCCTAAGCAGATATTAGTGTGGTTAAGGTCAGAACACAAACCTGCATCCTAGCTGTAAAGGATTGCAGGCAATGGGACTCAGGCCTTGGGGCTTTCTGCACTGGAAGTGAGTCCCTCCCCTCCTCTCCTCTCTCCCCTCCCCCGTTCCCTTCCCTCAGCAGCCTTACAGGTGGCTTTTTAGAGGGTTCCTCTAAAAACACAGAGGTCACCACAGAAAAGGCAGCTGGAGTCTGAAACACACAGCGTGAAGCAATTACACGCCACTGTTTTTCAAATGAAAGATGTGATAGTAAAATGTATTTATAGAAAAGATTTCGGATTCTTCTTTTTAAAGAACATAATATTTCAAGAAGGAGTATTTAAGTAAAGGGCAGTGAACTATTAAATTCTACCCCAAGCAAATATATTCCAACTTTTCTTTCAAATTAAAAAACTAGATTCCAAATGAGGAAAAGTATAAGATATAACTATCTGGATTCTATAACTCCCAAATTTTGACATAGTGTACTTAAGGCATATTTAAAAGCTTGTTGAATCTGCTTAACACAAATTCAAAGCAGAGGGGAGAGAAACTTTCTGTATTTTCAGAAGACCCAAAAATGAAGGACATCTAATTTCTGGTCATTACTCTGGTACTTTAAAGTCCGTAATTACAGTCAGAGCCACACCCTAAGCTGGCCTTCAGTTTGTTCTAATCTCAGTACTTGATTAATATCCCACATTTCATATCAACAGTAACAGTAAATAGGAATGATGCTGTGTTCTTCTGCCTCGGGGAGTCTTGCTGTTCAAATCCTGTGCCTTATCACGGGGACATGATGAGCAAACGGGATCAGATGAAGCCTTGGCACCCACCTTGGCCTAACTATTCAGGGGGAGGCAGCAAGGCCTTCCCTGTAACCATCTTAATCCCTTGTATCAACTAATTAATACACAGAGAAAGCTTTTCCTTGCTTGTGAGCAATTATACCAAGCTTCTGGTTGGCGTCCAAATGGATTCACAATATAACTCACGAACAATGAGGCTCAGGGAAAGACATCGTCTAACGATGACTTCTAAAATGAGAAAGAGTTGGAGATGCAGGCATTAAACGACTCTGTTAATAGTAGGATGACAGGATAGAAAATAAATGTCTTTTTTTTTTTTTTTCATTAATCCTAGGACCTTACTTTGCACATAACTAGCTTAACCAGGCCCATTTATGTGAGCAAAATAGAACCAACAGATAACAGAGTTGTGACTCCATCTGTAGATAGCTGAAATGGCTATCTAAAGACTTGTAAGAGGCCTAAAAGCAAGAAAATCTCACATCCCTGAATGGCCCGCAACGGCCAAAACTTCGGAATAAACACTTTGGAATAAACTGCGTCCGGACTTGTGAAATCTGCCTGAGTTGCACAGTGATTTCTTATTGCTGCCTGGGCAGGGCCTGTGGGTTAGGTCTTTTTCTTTCTTTTCCTTTTACATTTGTAACAGGAAGCATGGATTCGGTGGCCAGGACTGCCGAGGACTAACGGAGAACTGGGGGCCAGCGTGAAGCGGACAGAGACAGAGACCCAATATGCTAATCGCATAGCTTTTGCACCGTCTGGATCGCTGTACTGAGCCATCCTGGGAATCAGACACTGCCCTCCCGGCCAGAAGTCTAAAGAACGAACCCTCGCCCACCCGTGGAATTTTCAGGATCGTTTCCCACCTTCCCTGTGTATACCCACTGGGAGGGACCAAAGGGCTGTCGCCCTGAGAGAAAACAAAGCTATGGGCTGCTTTAAGAAACAGGTTTTTCCTGCCCCCACAGACGCATTCCTTTATGGTGAGGTCATGTAAAACAGCAAAATGCTCCGTGAACACACTTGGTCCTGTTCCCTGCAGGTGACTGTGCCCTTCAGCTTGACCCCTGATAAAGAAAGAGAGGAAGAAAACTACTCTCCCGTTTCTGAGTGAAAGGTGACCATATGGCAGCTAAGGCAATGCAAACTGAAGACAGTGATGTGGACAGAACTGCCAGGCAGGTGTGGCCCGGGACCTGGGGGCACAGAGTGAAATGTTTCTGGGGTCGAATCTTGAGCCAAATTAATTTAAAAGGACAGGGTGGCTGTGATGCGCTGCTGTGCTGACATCGGGAAAAACCCGCTCCTATCTGGCAAGAGCACCCCCTGCTGGCCGCCACTCCGAACTCCGCCTCTTGGTCTCTCTCCAAAGAAGGCAGAACTGCTTGCACAGCGCTGAGAAACAGGGCTAGGTGGGTGAGTCCCTCGCAAAGCACACGAAAAAGAGCAAAGGGTGCGGGCAACGCCCCGACCGCAGTCTTTGCGCGGTCACGGTTCTCTGCAGTCAGATAAATTACACGCTGGCTGAAGAGAGCGAATACGCTGGCTGATTGGTGTTTTGCAGGTGAGAAGTTGAAAGCCTGGGGGTTAAGAGGCCATTTAATGGGGCCCAGCCACAGAAAGGATTTCTAAATTACCCACATGTTTATAGTGCTTGACTGTGGGACTAAACCTTGACTATCCTTCCAACGGTTGCGGTGTACTGTGACGTTCTTAATAGTAATCACCTAAAGTCCCTAGCACATGACATTGCAGCCTAGGAGTAAAAAAACATTCCAACATCAGGGCAGAACATTGCACTCCCATGGCTTTTTTGTGTTGTTTTTTTCCCCTGTGCCTGAGCTACCACACACACACACACACACACACACACACACACACACACACACACACATTTCATAAGCCATCCTTCCTGAGTCTCCACCCTCCCTCTTTCACCTACTTTGCTCACTGTGGACCTCTTACAACCTCATGCTGATGTTTCATAATATCAGCATGCTGTCTCCTACGACGTGGCTCCCCATAATTCCAGCAAAATGTCTCCGGAAAAAAAATGCTCCGTAATCTGGGGTGCTAGTGTTGTTAGTTGGAGCTAGCAACCTAAGGAAAACTGCCATGGCATTGAGCTGGCACCGTGCACTGAGACTACGGAAAAAGAAGCCTGTTTGTAAAGGCACGGCGGGTCCCTGCACTACTGACAGAAAGGTCATACTTGAATGTCTTTAGCTCAAGTCGTCCGCCCTCACTCTCAGGGAGTTGACCAGCTCAGGCTGAACTTGGCTTTCCCTGGGACCTCAATCTCATGTCTGTTCCCAGCTCCTGACTTCAAACACAGGACAGAGAAGCCGGGCATCTAGGCGTGAGCAGAGAAATATAATGGACAAAACAAACATGCTTCATCCCCTTTGGGTCACTGGGTCTGGTGTTCATTTTCTAGTTTACATATGAAACGAAGGGGTAAGAATAAACACCCATGAAATATAGGACCCAAGGAAAAATTCTCTTATTCCAGAATTTTAAAGGCATTGCCCTACATCAAAACTTTGGGCTTGCTCTTTATTTAACACAGTTTGCTGAAGTTTTTAGGTTGCAGCTCTTTGTGTTTCTTCTGCAACTGAAAGAACTGTCCAGCTAAAACAGTTTGCAGTCATTCTTTTATTTGTTAGCTCAAAGAACACTTGCTAAATGCCATACATGTTTTTGTCAACATGTCCTATATAGACAGTATTTAATTCAAGGGTGTGCTTTATTTTCGGCGTCCTTTAGCTGGGACTGTAGGCAAGGGTCGTCCTGGGAATAACATGATTAGGTTTCCATGCTGCGGCTGGAAAAAAATTAACATTTACCTACCAAAATCTGTGAGAATGAGAATGTGGGCCTATTTTTACTATAAGGGAGAACTGAGCAATTTTAGAATGAACAAAATCAATCTGTACCCGTTTGGGGAATAATTCTGTTCTGAAAGAGCTATCAGACATCTGCAGTCTACCTGGCCCTGTGTCTGCGGAAGCCAAAGGTTTTCCTAACGCTTTAAATGCAAAGGACTTTTATTGGTTACCGCTTAGACAGCAGATGACTCATGAGACTTGGGGTGACTTTAGCTGTTCCACATCTTCAAAGGTTCCAAACTATACATCTATGTTTACACTCTCAGGCACATGTGTTTTCTAGGAAAGTCAGAATCAGGTGCACTTTATTTCACTGTGAGGTAAGGACTACGGCTATCAACTGGCACTCTTACTGATTTGAAGTAGTCAAACTTCCTTCAGTAAAATCAGATAGGTGGCCGAAAAGATCCCTGAAAACTTTACTCAGAAGCCTCAAACATCACAACAATAAGCAATGTGAAAGCCCAAGGCACCATCTTTCCTGAATCAAACATCTTTTTCTTTTTTCTTTCTTTCTTTTTTTATAGCTATGCTGTGTCTTTTTCTCATATTGCAACAAAACTCAGAAACTTTGCCTGCAAGAGAGAGAGGGAAAAATCAATAAGTAAACCCTGCCTGATACCCCCTCAGATTAAACTCAATATGCCATTAATATGAAAAGAATTTGACAGTTTACATAAGGGATGTGACCTGGTGCCAACAACCTCTGGCTTCTTCATTCTCCAGATGGTAGCAGATTAGCAGGCAGGCCTTTATCCTCCTAAGAAGATTTCCCCCCATGGAAATACCATAAAGACCAATTCTGTTCCAAACTTCAAGTCTCCTTCACAAACGTCTACCCAATTCTAGGCCTTAACTAATGCCTATTAAAAGAAACCCTTGGGCCTGATGTTATGCAATGTGGGGAAAAGACTGAGGCCAACTTAACTCTAATGCCTGCCTTTAAAAGATCTATTGACAGAAGCAGTAGGGAGAGTTTGAACTAATGTTAACTTAAAGAAAAAGGCTGGCGAGATTCAATTGTGGATGTGAATGCTTGCTTGAGTTTGATCTTGACGGGGGCTTAAGATAAGGGAGATAAAAACCTAAGCCTACTTACACATTAAAAAATGCAGTCGCACTAAATTCACTACACACCACTGTTCAAAATTTGTTATATGCCTGTCATCCCTGATGCCGCTGAAGGGCACCCTGTATCATGGGGTACAAAGCCACAGTAGAGGGCAGTTACTTCACTCTGCTGATGCTAACATGAGGAACCATTTCCTGACATCACACAATGTCCCTTTACACTAAATCTTCAAATGTAATGTGGAGTATTATAATTGAATTTTTCTTTAATTTTCTTCTGAAGGTATAAACATAACAGGTGACTAATCAAAGAGATCTGAAAGATGAAAACCAGCCAACATGAAAAAACATTCTTCCCTTATCAGACAGGACAGAATCTTTGAATAATTAGGGGAAATAGCATATTTTATAGGCAGCCTGACCCTGGTAAACTCTGACGGTACAGCTACACTAAAAACCCAGACAGGTTAGTGGATACCTTCTCCAGCGCGAGGATTATTCTGTGGCCACCAGGACACAAGCTATCTACCTGAAAAACCACTGCCCTGGGAACCATATGAACACATAAAAACTTTTTTCAGTACCAGTCAGTACAGGACTCCTTAGATACACTTGTTGCTTTTTAACATTTCTACCTAACTCTTCACAAAGAAAATGAAAGATGGAGAAGCTTTGCCTAGGATTGCTTTTATTTTTTTCTTTTCTGACAAGATAGTCTGAACAGCTGATAATCCTGAGAACTACAAAATAATCTACTGCAGAAACACCGTGCACAATAAAAAAAAAAGCAGTAGTGAATAAAGTCCCTCTTTTCAAGAACGTTGCATCCTCCCACTAAACATTGAACTTCAGAATCTATTCAAGATCTTAAGAAGGAAGAGATTAGAGATTGCACAGCACTTCAATCTACCTGTTTCTATCAGCTTCTGAAGTCATTTAGTTAAGAGAACATTAGCATTTGCCAACAGCAAATGCACTTTGAGGTCCCCAGTAATAAAAGGGTTATTTTGTTTTGTTTTGTTTGTGGAAACCACAAAGGCCATAAAAAAGAAAAAAGGGGATTTTATTTAATTTCTTTTTTGCACACGGCCTCATTTCCTAAAGGAGGAAATGCTGGACAAACAGTAACTTAACGGCCACATAAAACGCTCACCCAAGGATGCCATGAATGGTAACAGCCCAGATCTCATCTAGGCAAAGCGTGAAGTTCTCTAAACACACTCGCATAGTTCAAAACTGAGTTATTCTGAATGGACACATCCTTGTCTTATATTCTCACTACTGTGTTCTCACAGAAACGTCTCTTCCATTATTATTATCATTCTTATTTTAAGCAAAACAGAAAAAAAAAAGTTACTCCCAGTAAAGGAACTATAGACTCCAACCCAATAGCTAGGACCATCTCAGCAATCAGATAACAAGTTTCGGAAACAGCTTAAGGAAATGAGCTAATAACATGACTGCCCACAAGTAGATTATCCCTGATTGCTACAAAGAATGCCATTAGGGGGGCACCATGTTTTCAAGTGATCATTTTTCCAGCCTGTTAGGAAAGGTTGATCTGCAACCCTATTCATAAAATCAACTCTGAAACATGCTAAAGACAAAACAATTCCATTTAAAAATCCATCGTCAGGAGCCATGTCAACATTTCTTTCAATCATCTTAGAGAAGACTAATTCAGGTACTCTGCTGACCATAAACTGACCGATGAAAATAAAGGCTGCACAGCATGACTTGACCAGTTTGTGCTGTCTACCTAGTATAATGAGAACACACTTCTGAGAGGAAAATGTATACTTGCTGTTTATAAGGACTAACTTCAAAATTCCTTCGGGGGGCGGGGGGCAATGCAAGAAGAAATTCAGAGAACTCTCCAAACATTGAACCTCCTTCCTTCCAAATCCCAGAAAACAGCTGTTTCTGTTAGGGAGTTAAGTACAGAGGTGGGATGAAATCCTGTCCAATCAACATTCCGACAAACTTTTGGTGTGTCCCTCCCACACCACGCCCCAGATCCCAGGGTTATCGCCAGTCCAAAACACAGACACCTGTTCCAACGTGCCTATCTATCTTACCCGCAGGCAGAGACTTTTGTCTAAAGAGTTAATATCTGCATTTCACTCTTCATTTGAAAAGATCTAGTGGCCAATTGCACCAGATTTTCACCCTTGGCTGGCAGCAAGATCAGATTGTGAAATGCAAATCAGAATACCTTTCACCTGCAAAATGACTAACAAAAATGCCAATGTGAATTTCCTCCAGGCTCTGGGGA
The DNA here is from genome assembly GCF_907164565.1 of Psammomys obesus. Lineage (NCBI taxonomy): Eukaryota > Metazoa > Chordata > Mammalia > Rodentia > Muridae > Psammomys > Psammomys obesus. The sequence goes on along the minus strand of NW_026596100.1, from coordinate 3,032,211 downwards.
GCTCTCCAAGGCACGCCGCCACCTGTGTGCTCTGAAACAAGTCTATTGTGAACACAAATCCCAAACCTTGCCTGAGAAAGTAGCCTGGGAAAGGGGGAAATTTACCATTCCCAAATGAAGTCAGTTTCTCAGCTGGGCTGTTGTGCCTACAAAACATTTCACAGTTCCTAAGAAATCTAAATATCAGGTATTCCTCCCACAGGTCCCAAGCACAAGAATCATGTGTCCCTTTCCAATACAGAAAGACTCACGGAAACAGAGAAACTTAGAGATGCCCTATTCTAGCTGGATTACATCCAAGACCCACTTATCTGAGAATGAATTAGAGCAAATGTCAAGGGGAAAGAATGGACAGGCTTACCCCTTCGTGTTTCAGGAAGAGCTAGCCCTAGTATTTTGATGACATTTTAAGTATAAAAGAGTTTTATTGTAAACTTTGGACCCCTAAAGGCCTGCTTCTAGAGAACTCTGAAAGGGGAGATTAGTTGGAAGAGCCTGGGCATTGGATTCCACCCTTCAATCACGTTAGACACAGGGCTTTAGCCACTTTTTTGCTCCAAAGTCATGCATGTGGTCAAAAGTTTAATTCTATCAGCGGCTGCATCGGAAAGCACATTGTCTCTCACCCACAGGAGGGAGGAAGCCTTTTCTCGGAGCGCTGGGGTTGAAGGCATCGCCGTGGAGGATTTCCACAGATTCTCGGGTTATGCCTGACAATTGCTATTTTCCTTAACTGATCAAAGAACACAGCCTGTAGCCTGATGAGATTCTAAAAGGTGTCTCCCAAATTCCAGACTTTGGGTGAGAGTCGGGATCTCTCCCCTGAACAGCTGAGCTGTTAATGGACGGAGTCCAAACGCAATCATATTGGCCCTTTTTACACAACTCCCTGGTGTCAAGCCAGCAGTCATTCCGTCATTCGCCTGACAGGAATTTACTAAATGCTTAGGTGCTGAGAAGATGCAAGCGAGAGCTGTTTCCCAGAGAAGCAGGCAGTCTCAGCCAGGTAGAACACCAGCTAATTAAACTCGTCATGAGCCAATTAAACAAGTTATGCATGCAGACCAGGCTAAAGTCCACCAAGCCTGAGGTAACCACGAGTTTCATTCTCAAAGTTGAGAAATATCTCTTATAATCGCTATGAGGTTGTGGCGGTGGGGTAGGGTGAGGGGTTACAAAGCACAGAGGGGCTACCCTGGACCCCAGAGAGACCGTTTGTTGACCAAAAGCAAAATAACAACAACAACAAAAAAAAAAAAAACTTGCCTGTTCTAATCAGAAGGAAGCAAACTAGAAAGAGGGTGTCTTCATGATGAATATGAGGGGCCTAAAGTGGCAGTATGTGTCACATATGAAAAAAAACGCCATGAAAAATGATGAAGCAAGCTAAGTCAGAGGAACGAGGAAGAGGCCACTTCCTTGCAAGCACATCCATCTAGCCGACAGACATCAAGGGTGACAGGACTTCGGCTCATCGCCCGCACACACGCTCACACCAATGAACATTTGATGAGCAGTGGGAAGAGCCTAACACCAACTTGATTCACAAAAGGAAAACCCCTTCTCTGAAGCTGAAAATGAGCCTTTGATGATACGAACTGACTTACACGCAAGGGCGTCGAAACCTCACCACCCAGCCCCTACACAGTGTTTCCAATTTCTTCTAAAACAGAAAAGGAAAGGAGGAAAAAAAATCAGTAAAATGCAGACTAGAGTGTGTCTTTCTTCCAACATGGTCATGAATATATGGTGTGCGCGCATGTGTGTGTGTGTGCCTGTGTGTGTGTGCCTCTGTGTGTGTGTGTGTGTGTGCGCCTGTGTGTACATTTATGTGAAGGGCTCACAAACAAAAGTACAAGCAAATCAAACCTGACCAGACCTGCCGCTTCTTGTATTCCTAACTATGCACAATGCAGTTACAAACCTACTCTATTCTTTCCAGAAACTCTGGGGATTAAGTGCTGACTCTGTCCTCACTTTATATATGTGGGTGCCATGGTGAAAACACTTATGTCATCATAATGCACAAGACAGAGCAGAGATTTTAGACATAACCGCATCTGGATCAGAATTCTGGCTACCCCGTTAGTCGATATGTAATACTGAGCAAGGTATGCTATCGGAGGCCTGAGAGAATTAAGTAAGGTGTATACAAAGAGCTAGCTAGCATGTAATAGGAGAAAACAGTGGCTATTACTATCGTTAATTACTATTGTTCAAGATGAAACAGCTGGAGGCTGAGCCAGCATTCCGGCCAAGGTTTGCTACCTTTGGCCACAGTATTTCTCTTTAGACTTGAATGATGTACAACAGGCTGCAAGACTGCAAGATTCTTAGCAGTTGGTCCAGCCTATCTTTCAAAAGAAGAGAAGGTGGGGAAAGCTATCCTTTAATAAAACTGTAGTACGCATGGTAGAAAAAAAAATTAAAAGCCACAGGGAGTGGTGCCATCATCTGTCCTCCAACCCCCGGAAGTCAGCAGTGTGACTCAGTTAAGTGCAGTCACAAGCATGGCGAATTCATTGTTTAGTGAAGATGCTTCACCCACCCGAGGCTGTGGTCTTGGTTCGCCTCCAGCAGAGACCTCCTACGCCCTACCTTAGCAGCCTGTGCTGCACAGCTGCACTTCTGACCTTTACTTTGGGGATTTCACTTACTAATCAAACTCTCTCCAGCTGTTTACAATATTCCAGCTATGCAAGGAAGCCGCAGAATGCTAATTAACTACAGTGTGGAATATTTATAATAAAAGTCTTCATCTATAAGTCTTTTAACAGCTCGCCCTAGTCTGCAGCATTTCCTGGATTTTCCAGGCTGCCCGTGTATACCTATACACATACACGATGATGCCAACGATAACTCGGTTTTAAAGGCACTTGAGAAGCAGCCACAGTGGTGTAAGTATTTCAATCTAAAGAGCTCCTTTCACATAATCAGTCTCTATTGCAAATTAAGAAACGATACTGAACAGTAAGCCTCTGACAAGACTGTGAGCATTATGAGGAATGCTCCATTTAGAGACAGTACTGATCGTAAACTGAACTCCAAACCTCCATTTAAAAATTAAGGATACCTGCATGAGAACAGAGTTTGTGTTCATCAAACCAGTTTCTCCCCCTGCTGTATACACTGCTCCACTGAAGAAGTCTTCTCTGAAGTGATGACTTTAGGGTAAACAATTGCGTGCAAAGCCATAAAAGAGACAACACTCACACCTCTTCCTTAGAAAGAAAGCAAAGCAAAAACAAAGAGAGGAAGAAAGAAGGGTCAGCAAGAGAGGGAGAGGGACACAGAGACAGGAGCAGGAAGGAGAGAGAGAAACAGCTACAACCTCGTGTGGGCAAACACATCCATCAGAGGAATCCACACAACCGCTTGACTGTGCTCGTCAACCTGTTGTTCTCCAAACTGTTGGAATTTCTGAATTTAATTTAGTGTGGTCTTAAAACAAACAAACAAACAAACACACAAACAAACAAAGCTTCGGGAATTCCTGATTGCAGCATTGAGCTGGTATACTGAGGAAAATGTTTTTACCATAAATTTGTAGTTTGGACAAAATTGAAGAATTGACACAGAAAGAGAAAAATTTACAATGTATGCATGCGTATAAAATACATAGTTGTAGCAAGATATCAATGCAATTGAGCAATCCAGGCTGTAAACAACACCGCCAGCCAACTTGTATAATTTAGATCTCGCTCCCTCCTCCCCGGCTCCCTCAGTTGCCAAAATGCATTAATAACCTCCAGAAACATCATATTTTTCACCTCGGAACAAATTCACACAGGTTAAACTTTTATATGTACAGTACAGAGAGGGGCAACAGAAATCATTTAAACTGCCTCCTTCCACAATCGCTAAAGTTTCACACACACACACCCCCGTGATATAGTCCTAAGAGATCTTTCATTATCATGATCCTTTACCCCTGAGACACATGACAGAGTAACAAAGAGTAACAGAGACAAGCTGTGCCTTTAGGGATGTCGGCAGCCCAAAACAGTGAAAAATTCCACTAGTCTAGAGCACCTCAGTCATCTGAGCAAGCTGCAGGCTGGAATTACACATCAGTTCCAGCGAGAAGTGTCTGGAATCAGTTCTGAAGCCATCTACACTGGTGACCAATGGCTCCTGGAGGCTCCATGGCCAGGACTATGACCAGGGATTGAATTTCCCCAGACGGTTCACTACAGCACACAGTAACAGTTGCCACATTCAAGTTTCATGTGCTGTAACACCCTGTGATTTCGACTCAAGTTGCACTTGTACAGCTGCCTGCCTGAGTGTGTAGACGAGAACAGAGAGGAGTCTAGAGAAACAGATCCTTGTACGTCTTGAGACAAAGCTCACTGTTCTGGGCCCCTTGAGATCCCATATTCCTACGTCACTGCAGCAGCCAAAGCGTCTGTGCTCTCTATATTCTTAGGAGGATAAGCTATATGCTATAGGTTTATCCAAATCATAGACTTTGAAGGGAGTCAAAGAGAGAAAACACCTCAAATCCTATCAGCAGAGACAACAGACTGTTGTCAGGGTTTCCTGGACAGCAAATCTCCCTACGATGCCTTAAAGTTCCATTATAAGCGCATGTGTACAAATTGATGACATACAAATGAAGATAAGTGTATGAAAATTGACTGACACCTTACAAAGATGAACCGGCAGTAGCTCTAACAAAATGATACGCTACTTGCAAGTTCACGTTCACTTTTAATCAGTGTATGCCAGGCTACTCTAACTTAGGGTGGGCACTCAACAGATACTGACAGAACTCACAGACATTTTTATGTGTGTGGGTGTGGTTTGTGTATGTAGTACACGTGTTCATGTTACTGTGCGTGTGATGTTATTTCTGTGAGCACCCGCACATACATGACACAGTGCCCACGGGAGGTCACAGGACAGTCATGCATCCTTGCCTTCCATCTGGTTTGAGGCATGGACACTTCCTGTCTATCACTGTGTGAAGGACTAGCCGGTCCTGGTGCTACCAGACATTCCCTGTCTTCACCTCCCATCTCACTGTAGGTGCACTGGAATCACACGTGTGCTTTGGGATCCGGCTTTACAGACGTTCTGGGGTATGCAAACTGTGCTCCTTAACACTTGTCTTTTAGACTGTGGATTTTTTTTTCCTGTCTTTTAAAATATTTTCATATTAACATTTCCAAGACCCAGCAAGAAATTTACTTATGTTTTGGACACACATACCCTAAAGATAATTTCATACAATATTTGTAATAATTTTTGCACGACTCAAAGTTGCACAGATAGATAGTTTCTAGTTTCTTAGACTCTTTCGGCCACCAGTGTGGTTATTTGGTATCGCCACCACTCTTGACTCTGAATGTACATGCTACTAAGACTCAATTGTTTTCTTCTACTGTGAATTACTACAATGAAATATAATGGATACATAATACATGATATGATGAAATACAGTAGACATAATGACGACACAGTGTTGAGGGTAACAGAGCCACCTGAGTGCATGTGTGTACCAGCACATTGACGCACAGAAGGATGCCATGTTGGAGCATTACACCACTGGTTTATATTTGAATCCATGAATCTTTCCACATTATCTGCTTAGGAACTTAAATTCATTTGGGGATGTGACAATGCTTCATTCATTTTAACAAGTATAGAGCACCATACCACAGAGTTAGAGGAGTGAAAAACAAGTCAGGCCTTGGGAAGACACTGAAGGCCTGCAAATGCCAAGCCGATCTGCGTTCTGATGCAGGTCCCGGAAGGGAAGATTCTGGAACAGCAAAGCGGCTCCTCCATCATTGTCTGGATGGTGGTTTTGGGCTAATTTTTAAATGTTATTTTTATTTTCAACCAGCCCACAAAAAGTAAACAACTAGGAATGGAACTAAGCATGGTTTCTAGGGAATACATGAAAACCATGTTTAAAAATTAAAGATAAAAATAAACAAGAACAACTTCTTTTTCTTCGTTCCTTCTACTCGGCCCTTCCACTCGCTGGCCGGACTGAGACAATAATTGTACAGGAGATTAGCTTTCCAAGGCAACAGCTGTAAATAACTATAATCTAGTTAGTAGGGTTCCTTTATGGCTCGAGAGGTTAAAACAACAGGAGTTCTAAATTTCCCTGATCAAAAATTTTAATTCCCTTCTATAGGGAAACACCAGGACATCCTCCAAAGATCAAAATGGGTCATGTGCCTAACATTACATATCCTCGCTCATGCGAGGATAAAGAACCAGAATGAAGAATTTCAATGGAATAAAACGCAGGTACATAAAGATCCAAGAGACTCACAACAATATTTTCTGAGGATTCAGTGAAAGGAAAGGTATTTTAATCAACTAATCGCCTATGTCACAAGGGCAATCCTCTCTAATATAACCTTCACAGAAAATGCCTACGTAGACTTGGCTAAATTCAAAGCAACTCAAAATATGATGGAAATAAATTATTCAGGCAAAAATTCTGATTCAGACGCAATCAGAATTAAAAAAGAAAATGTGAAAATAATAGATATCAGAGCAGTGATAATCTGAATATGAAAGTGTTAATTATCTGTGGCAAGCTAGGCACGGTCAAGACAATGGGAAGATGGTGACCACAATACCCATAGTTCAGAAACCTTCCTGATAAGTGATGCTTTTGCTGGAAATGCTGTTTGTTTGGTAAGACAGAGGCGGCATGCTGGAAAACTTGGCCTAAAAAGCTCTTGCTTGGGTCCTACCACACCTGGAAGACAAAGGTAAGGAGGGCACTACTTGTGTCCCAGAATGCAGCCATGGAAGCTGTTATTTCCAGTAAGTAATTTCTCCGGAAGAAGCCAGTTCTTGTCCAACCAGACTAGAGTCATGTGATAAGGCTCAGATTTTCATTCTCTGCCACTAATTCTGAAGACACCCAAAGCAAATTAGATATGAGTAGTTTATAGGATGTCCATTGACCTGTACACTAAATTTACATTTCAGAGTAAAGATGAAGGACCTCATAGTTTCAGAGAAGATCCACTGTGGACCTAGGTAGCATCTCTGTCCAGGAGGGTTTCTACACACCGGGGAGAATACCCACATGCTAACATTCCCAAAGGTTCAATTAGCTCCAGGGACACACTAACAAGGTCCAGGCTGCTCTGGGAGTATAAATACATTGCCCAAGAGGCCCAATCAGAATCCCTCTAGGAAATCTACAAAAAGGAGAACTCTGCCCTTAAGAGACAAGGTGATCAGGCACTAGGCCAAAAGTACGGCATGAATTATGCTCTGAAGCAACTTGAAACCTTCACTGGGACTAGAACCCATCAAGGACCATATTTGCTTAAATTGGTTGCTTCTAAATGTGAGGGAACCAAGCTCTCTGAAGATAAACCCAATTTTGATGCTCTTCTCATAAAATCGGGAATCCAGTATTTAATCTTTTCAGCGAAATGCAGACGAAGCATCATCTGTGTGATCAGCAGCTGCATTTTCTGAGATTTTATTTTCTAGATGTATTATTTAGGCATAAATGACATTTAAATGCAATACCTGAATATTTCTGTTTAAAACATTACCTGTTTTTTTTTTTTAAATCACCTTCTAAATACTACCAGCCTTTCTTCGCCTATGTACGACTCAACCATTAACGATTTTAATGGACATCATTAATTTCCCTGGTTTATTTTTCTTCCCAAGTGGCAACCTTTACTTACAATTATTTTTGATGAGATACTTGCTATCATGTTTCACAGTTGCTAGCTCTGGGGCCCTTCCTAGTAGTTAGCAGAGACTCAGTAAGTGCCAATGGAAAAACAAATGGATGGGTAGACAAAATGAATTGCCATATGACTAACAGAGGCCTCACATACAAAGCTTAAGAATGTGTATGGCCAACATATTCTATAATTCTGAAGCAAAAGTAGAAACTAGAGAGAAGAGAGAAGTCAGAGTGGTCATAATAGTAGCAAGACTTTTAATACCAGTGGGAAATGCATATTTTATAAGGACTATTCCTTGGTCATGAGGAAGAGTCATTTGCTGACATGATGGCACCAGTGAGTATCATGAGTGCACATGGCCAATCCCTGTGGGCTACAAATGGTGTAAAAATCTACACTGGGAACAAACTCCATCGCTCTAAGAAGTGTGGATAAAAGCCAGATGGGTTCTGAAAAAAAGTTTTCCGTAATCTCCACTGTAACTGGGAGTGTGTACAATTTCCTGCTTCTTGCTTTATAATCAGAGATTGCAAATGGAAATTCTAAGTTAACTTCTATGAAGTATGAGTGCTGTTGAGTCTCCTCACAGGAGTTCTAGGAGCTGACTCATTTCGCTGTATCTCATGAAGGGGGAAAGGGCTGTTCCTCAGACTCTCAATTCCTTCCCATTCCAATGCACACAACAGCAGCCAGTTGAGGCAAGCCAGGAGGCAGTTTGAGATCTAGATGGACAAATTCTTCCAATCAGAGGATGAGTTGGGATAGTGATAAACATAAAATCATCATAGACAGTCACAGAAACCTTATGAATCACTCTATTTGTGACCTGAACGTACAAATGAACGAATAGTTTTTATAATAAACCTCGGATGAATCCAACAGTGAGGCCTATACCTTTCCCATCATCTATGGCAGGTGAAAGCAGCTGTATAAAAACAAGGGTAAAAGGAGAGAACGTTATTAAATTCGTGAATCCTTTAAAATCAAGTCGGTGACTAAATATGGAAAAGATAATTTTCTTTCTGTGAGAGAAACTGACATGTTGCCATAGCAGAAATTAGCCCTAAGTGTCTCGGAACTGTAGCTAGAAGTTAGGTTACATAAGAACATCTGGATGGTGATAAATCAGTGGAAAATATTATATGGTATAAATGAAATTATATTTGGGGGACAGTTTAGTCTGTTGGTGAGCAAAGCTACTGACATAAAGACTGCCATGCAAAGCAAATCACTCAGAAAAATCAGGCTGACACCTAAATCTCTACCACAGTAACACTGGAGGGAGAGCATTCTTTCAAATGTGACTTCTCGTGCCACTGGCCTGAAAAAAATAGAAAAATAAAAACACTGTGTTTACAATGTTTTCCTTTGTTTCTGAAGCCTTTGGTTGACTCAAGGTTTTGCTCAAATGCAGGTATTTTTGCTTTGTTCAATCATGCTCAATTAAGAATACAGCTTGCCTAAATAAAACTCACCATATAAAGATCTGCAATTATGGGAATAATTACTTGGAGTAATTTTTTTCACAGTAATGGTTTTTAAAGGTACCTCATACCTAGAAACCAGAAGTAAGCTGGGTTTTCCCACAGAGAACTCGACAAAAGATGATAAAACACATTTCTAGCTCAAATTAGGACTATTGAATAAAACAACAAAAATGGCCCCACATAAATCCGCTAAAGGAGTGAGGTTGAGGGAGGGCATACAAGCAGGAACAGACAGTAAAACTTTAGGACACACAGCTCTTTCCACATCCCCAAGAGAATAAAGTCTGCTAGCATCCCCACAGTGCTAATATTGGATAAGTGCTATCATCACCTGTCTACCCAAATAATTATTTCTCATGAGTGTTTACATCAAAAATCAAGGAGTGTTTAAACATGGTTTTGTATGATACAAGCCAATGGGAGAATATCTCCAACAGTCTTTCATGTACAAAAACGCACCAAGATTTTTTTCTTTGTTTGTTCCAGATTGTTTTATTTCATATGTATGAGTGCATTGCCTGCATGTATGTTTGTATTCCATACGTGTGCCTGGGGTCAGAACAGGACTTTGAATCCCACAGAACTGGTTATGAGCTGCTGTGTGGGTGCTGGAATTGAACCCAGGTCATCTGTAAGAGCAGCCTGTGCTCTAACTTTTGAGCCACCTCTCCAGCCCCCGTTTGTTTAATAGAAACAAAGAAGATTAAACATTAGAGACGATTTCATAGTCAATAGCTACTATCCTTAGGGATACTGATGTCCTACTGAAGAGCACAACGAAGTCTCTATTTCTAGACAAATAAGTCGAAACATTGACAGCTGTCTCTCAGATACGACTAGAGGCAACCTAACATAAACACAGAAGAATCAACTCATGGGAACTTCCCAACCTGTCAGTGAAGATGAAAAGAATACACTACATTAGAGATCGCATTTATTTTCACCTGTATCTCAGAAAAAAAAAAACTGAATGAAGCAGGGTAACATGATTAAGTATCTTAGAAAGTGATATTATCTGCAATCCATTTTGACAAGACTCACAAAACAGCAAGCCTGGTAACACACACTTGCTTTCCTCCTCCCCCTTTTGGTGGAAAACTGGGAAAGTAGTAAATGTGGAAGCCTCTTAGCCTCCAAAGAAGCCTGTAAGTTATTTCAGGACTCTCGGAAGGCTTCTTAACCTACTTACAGGCTGGGGGAAAAGAGGAGAAGGGGCAGAAATTAGATTTAGGGTTTTGTTTTGTTTTGTTTTGTTTTTACAGTTGTGCAAACCAAACTTGAAATTGTGTGCATCACAATAACCTTGCTCTAAGATAATGTCATAGGCCGCCTCCTCATCTCTGTCATCTAGAATCTAAAGCGAGGAGGACCGTTAGCTCCCCTGGAGTCACCGTTCCGTATCACTTCAAAAGCAATCCGGGAAGCAGGAGATGCTGAGGGGACACAAGTAGACAACATGCTCATGACTTGAAGGGCCAGGAACCGGGCCACAAAGCAACACAAGGCAATGGAGGCCAGACAGGTAGAGAGAGCTACATCACTGAACATGTGCCAGGATGAAGCTGCAAACCCATAGCCAGAGTGTCTTGCTCCTTTGTGCTAACTCACTTAAAAACATGGGTTGGTAAGAAATCAGTCACACACACCAAGCCACTTTCTGGGAAGAGTATTCAAATTCTACACGTAGCTTCAGTGGTCTGAATTAGCTTTTGGTTTTGTGGGGTTTTTATTGTTTGTTGTGTGTTTGTTTTAATATCCAGTCTAGTTTTGTCAGGGAGAGGGACAAATTCCCGACAGCTACAGGTCTTTTGGCATACTGTCCCATACCCAGGATCTAAAACGAGGAGGCTCACTCTAGTCACCCCATTGTACTCTCAGGTCCTAGGAGAGAATCTTCTCGTGATTTTTCTTTTCTTCAAGTGATGTTCACCACCTATTTATCCTGGTCTCTGCACTGACAGTAATCTGCCTTGAAATTGGCTGACTCTGCTCGAGCCATGTTTACAGGGAAGTGAGTTTCATCGGGCCGTCCTGCTCACAGGCCACTTTATGCTCCCGAGCAGAAAGATTATTAAAAACTATATATTACGTGCATCTACTTTCAAATGGCTCTACTTGGGAGAGATAACTGTATCATATCTGCATTTCTCTGCCTCAGTTCTAGAAAGGGGGCCTGGTAGCATTACCATCTTGAATGAAAATTGTTTCCTAAATATATTATCCTCTATAAGAAGCTCTTAGCAACTGTTAGTGCCCATGGGACAGAGGCTAAAGGGGGAAAATGTGTGTAATAGAATGTAGAAAGAGAGATGGGAAGAGAGAGGAAAAGGTCTCATTTAAATTATCAAGCTGAGCATTAACCACAAGGAGAGAAAAACAAATGTTCTATGTTTTGCACAAACATCAATTACATCTAGTAATTTAGCTGATTCCTCTCACTGAACAGGTGCTCTGGCTGCAGTGTAAAGAGAGAGCACGCACACTATGCTGCCTCCTGTAACAGGTACCAAGGGCCCTCAGCTTGCTCTAAAGAAGACTCGGCACATCCTGGCACGGCCATTATCAACAGCTGAGTAGAGCCTTTACCACCGATGCAGCAGTGTGAGAGTGAACCAGCCTAGAGTCTTGCCAACGTGGGGCAGAGAGAATAAACTCAGAAGAAATTATAGCAGACATGAATGTTGTTATGTAAACCCAACTGAATTATGCGTGAGAGGGAAGAGCAGGATAGCCGAGTTAAGATACCAACAGACTCTAATTTAACAACAGATTTCACTTGTTCACAGACCTAGCTTACAGCTGCTTAGAGAACCAGAGCTGGTCACGTTTAATTTTTACATCCCGTTCCATTCAGATCAAAAAAAATGAAGTGACTAAGATACCCAAAACAAGTAGAGGGGGAAAAAAGACAGCTTCAATAGCCTTTCTAAGATGCAAATGAAGTGAGTGACCTCCAAAACCCTAAAACAATAATGTGCATGTACACACACACACATAAAGTGAATATGGAAAATGTGTGCGATGAAGCAGAAATGCAGAGGAAGCGCTTTTGCAAAGAGGTACAGTACTTCATGAACCATCAGCCAACTGTCTTCCTTACAGCTCAGCGGCGAGACCCACAGGGATGTGATGTCATCTGCCTATCTCTTTGCTTTATCATCACCATTTTAAGAAGTTCCTTCAACATCCCTTGTTTACCTTCTGCTGTAATTACTGATGTAGTTCCCCAGAGAAGAAAGGGGCCTTCCTGAAAAGCAGTCACCTCTACAGTATCTGTGTGTTTGAGATTTACTCCTTGCTAAGCAAACATAAATGACCTGAGTTTTGCTTCTTTTGCTTATATTTCTTAATCCCAAAGTATCTCCTCCTTGAAATCCTGCTGGACCCAAGAATCGCTCAGTGTGCCCACCTACTCTTAACAACGGCCAGCTACGGTTCCTTGTCTTATGTAAATACAAGTCCCACAAAATGCTTATATAAAACCAGAGAATGCAGTCATTTGTTCTCCATGGATCCAAATGAAGACTGACTTGAATAGACAAGTCCTAAGTCTCTACCTTGGTCTCTGACTTGTATAAAAGGAGTGGCCACAGGTTTATGCCTTCAATCAAAGCAGTGAAGAGGATAAATACAGGTAGAGAAAGGGAGATCTCCAGGGCTTTGTACAATGCTAAAGAAATGGGGTACCTCATCTCTCGCCATTACCTCCATCCTACAGTCTCAACGCTGTCCTCCGAACAGAAATCTTAGGAAGAATGACATCCTTGGAATGTTTCCAAATGAATTCCACCCAGGGAAAGAAGAGTTTATAGTTCTCTGTCAAGTGTCAGTAAGCCAGGCACTCTAGTCATGAACATGATTTTATCTTAAAGGCAAATGACTATACAGACAAGGCAGGAATCTTATCTATTTCATGGCCATGAGGCTGGATCAGACTCACTGAAACCATTACTGCATTTACAAATTATTGTGAGAAAAAAATGTGGCCATAGCTTGTTTAGTCATTTGATAGTTTATGTGCCCTTCTTTATGAGGAAGATTTTCCACACCAATAATCATAGACGCTTGTAACCAGTTGGGATCTTAATGCAAAAAAAAAAAAAAAAAAAAAAAAAAAAAAAAAAAAAAATTAACAGTTGTGTGGGAGGGTCAAGAGGGGAGTGTGTGTGTGAAATGAAGCTATCATTGTACATATTATACTACCATCTGTTCTTTCAATAATTTTTAATCACTTCACATGAGATTCTCAGCGCTGAGAACATCTTCTGAAGTAAGGCTTTTAAGTAAGCTACCCTGATTAAATGGCTTCCATGTGTTGGGACAGAGTGGTGTAGAATGGGAAGGGGCAAATGGAGCCACAAGGATCAAAGTTCCACAAAGTCTCCAGCCCACATAGGTTTTTCTAGGCTGGTGAAGATTTTCTTTTGTTTTTTAACTGAGCTGGCATCTAAAAGCAGGTATGCAGAGGACCTCAACATTTAGATGGCTTGTGTCTCATAAAAACATGGTCACACCTGACAAGGCCATCATTAATATTCATGTCCAGGCATCCAGCTGACCCTTTTGGCAGGCACTCTACTCTGTATCTGACAAGAACCTCCTCCCCTTTTTTTTCTTTCCATAGCACCCAAACTCTACTTACTTTCGTAAGCTGCTTGGAGGACATTGGCTTTTGTGAAACCCTAATATAGTTATGCCCAGATCATGGATATTGACATGCTCAAAAAAGATCAGCTGAGTGGACAAATCAACAGGGAATCAAATAATTTTACAAGTCATCTTAGACAAGCCCAAACATCCCCATCGACTTCTCAAAGCTGTTACTTTGTGTATTGTCGTTTCCACAGAAGCACAAAGTGTATTTCCAAATAGAGTCCTCTTGGGTGGGGGAGAGGGGAAGGTTCACATGCCACATTGAGTGTGTGGGGGTCAGAGGGCAACTCTGAGAACTCAGATCTCTCCTTCCAACTCTACATGGGTTCCAGGGATCAAACTCATGGCCAGGTTTGCAAGCCAAGCCTTTCTGCTGAGTCATCTTTCCCTCCTTCAAATGGATTAAAAACACAGTTGGTGTAAGGTTTGTTTATAGCAGTGTTCAACTTCCACTAAACAACAGCTCCCGTTTGAGTCACGAATGTGAGTGCGATATAAATGAACACCCAGCTCTCATCTCCAAAGTAAATCTAAGCCAAACGCCGCATGGCTGTTTGCAGCATGGGGAAGCTTTAAAAACCCTGCCAGTTCCCCCCCCCTTTTTTTTGTCTTGAAAATTAACTTCACTCATCCCAGCTGCTTTTAAAATTATTAAAAACCACCCAGGCATTGGTGGTGCACACCTTTGATCCTAACACTCAAGCAGAGGCAGGCAGATCTTTGAGTTCAAGGACAGCCTGGCCTATAGAGGGAGTTCCAGGACAGCCAGGGTTACACAGAGAAACCCTGTCTGAAAAACAAAACAAACAAACAAACAAACAAACAAACACAAAACAAATGTAAAAACCCGTTCTTTGTGTAGGTGAAACAAGACAGGCCAGCAATGTGGTTTTCTCCAGTAAGCTTTCATTTTACTTCACACAAGGCAGAGGAGGGCGACCTGTAAGCCATACCATGGAGGAGCTGCAGAGACAGACCACACAAGAGGAGGACCTGAGTGGGGTGGGGCCTCAGTAGCATCAATGCATCAGCGGCTCTGAGAAGAGCATGCAGTGAAACTGGACGTGAGGAGGTGAAGTGAATCTGTGACGAGAACACGTCATCACTTTTCCTAATGCCTCCACCCAAATGACAAAACCAGGGAGCCAGTTGCCATGTCCCTCCCTCCCTCCCTGCCTGCCCGGTCCAGCCCATACGCCACAATGGAGACAGGGGAAACAAAAAGACCTGCGGGCATCATCTTCTGACTAATTTTTCTGAGTAGTCTTGTAGAAGTACCGATGAAGCAAAAATCTGTCACATCTAATGTTTCACAAGAGCAGCAGTGAGACACACAAGGAGATGTGAACAATAACCTCTGCAAGGGGCTGGGGCCCGTGCTCCCCACCCACACCCCTGCCTAGCAGTGTCTGCCACCCTTTGTTGTGCGTGGATGTACATTAGCACCTGTTCTGAACCGGCTCTGAGAGCAGCTGAGAGAGCCCATGGTTGGGAGAAAATACTCATCAGACACATATACTAGGGCCATTATGTGCACTCCTCGCTGTCAATCATCTATCCAGGCCATCAAAACAAGCCCAGATGGTTTCTAGGAGGCAGCAGCGCCTTCACAGCACAGGGCTGGACTTTCCCAGCGAGGCGCTCCTAACTGCACGCCAGGAGGATAAATGCATCCTTTCTGGAAAGAGAGAAGACTTCCGGCCAAACTGATTATTCTACTGTGGTGAATACAGCCTAGGCTACAGTGGGGAACTATGTTGCTTGTTGGCCCCACTGACCGACGGGATGGTGAGGGAGATCCTAAGGCAACCCCAGTTCCCTAAGAACCTCCTGAATCAGTGGAGTAGGTGCTCCATTTGGGCTGCACATTAGACCTGCCTGAGGAGCGACTCTGAAAGACGAATGCTCCAACTTCCCCTGACTCAAATTCAGTCTACGGAAAGCGACCATCGTCCTCACCACCCCGCCCCCAAGATGATTCTATACTGTAAGGGCCTAAAGCATGGGTCTAGAGAGACGTAAGAGAGAGAGGAGGCAAGAGCAGAAATGCAGTAGTGACTGGAAAGCAAAGGGCGAGACTGCTGCTGTCAAAGGACCCCCACCACTGCCACATCCCCGTAAACTTACCCTAGACTCCCCAGGACAGCCCAGGCCTACCTTATCTGCCAACCTGCTATCTTCTCCTTCCACCGAACATTCTTCTGTTACTTGTAATCATCTTAACCTACAATGCTTAAGCTAGAATTGCACTCTACCTGCTGGAGAAGGGAGGCTTCTCATAATGCTGCTGTTTACAAAAATGCTGCTGTTACAAAAAGAGGAAAGACAAAGAAAGGTATGAGCATGATTTCCCATTCTCTTTTATTATCATCTCTTCTTCAAAGAACTAAACCTAAAGGAGCAAGTGCACCTCGTTCCAAATGATACCCAAGGCCTAAGTGTAACTGCTTCGCTAATTATGACCTACCTCATCAGTCCTAAAAATGCCAGCATCCACGACCGTAGTGAAAAAGAACACCCTGAAATGAAAGAACGCTGGACAATGAAAGATGACACATCTGGGTACTCACACATAATCAGCTTCTGAAGTAGGGTTGCAAATGGAGGAGGTAGGAAAGCTTTCAAAGAAGACTGGGAATCTGCACTGTCTGGTCCTGGAACAGATGGACATGGGGCTCCAAGGAAAGAGGAAGGGGCCTGAAGAGGCGAGGGAAGGAAGGATGAGCCAGGTCACTGCAGGGTGTGGCTGTACGGAGTGTGGAGAACTGGGCCAGCTGCTGTAATGACCACCATCCACAAGCCAAGCCCTTACACACAAGCTCAGGATTCAACTTTTTTTTTCAAAAGTTAATTTTTTTTTTTTAAGCAAAACCCAACTTAATAAAATGTTCCAGTAATCCCCTATCATCAAAGTTTACTCAATTTGTGGTATGGACTTCATTTCTCTGTATTTTTAGCTACGAAGTCAGGGCCTGCTCCCTTCCAAACATTTTCTCATCCTTCGGCAGCGCATTCCGCAGGCATGTCCTAAAGGCGGGGGCAAGTGGGCTCCTCTCTCACCACGATGTGACACCGAGGTGCTCCTCTTGGAATCAGGAGGAGAAAGGGGTTGGGGGTTGACAGCGGGAGGAAGAGAGACGTCCACCCTCAGATGCAGAGGCCAGGAGGCCTGCTCGCTCCACTCCATCATTTGTTTCAGTGACCTGGATCCTGAGGCGAGCTTTGAGCCACAACGGCGGCTGAGTGGGCGTGCCTTTTCTTTCATTACCGTATCTCATATCAGATAGTTTGATTCTGGGTAATTTGCGGCATATGGCTGGATTTCAGAAAGAAACAACATGGAATCAAAGTAAATAAGGAAAAATAAGAAAGCGGAGTCAGTGGTCCCCTCATCTAGAGTAGCCAAAAGACTACACTACAAAAACCAAGATTAAACCTTAAAAAAAAAAAAAAAATTTTTTTTTTTTAACTTCGATTACACAGTTGGGTTGGTTTGTGAATATGGTAATAAGTATAACCTTTAGAATGGAAAGCAGGATGAGCAGATGGGACCTAATTAATAGTGAAATATTATTAATCTGTCTTCCTACAAGGAGGAAAAAGTCAGCCCGACTTTACAGAGGGATTTCTCTGTACAATTTAATAAAAGCAGGACTCAGCATACAACTGGGGGCTCATTATGAAACAGATATGTTTGATTCAAGCCTGTCCCAAGCCCCGAGAATTAAAATCACGTTATACCATCACATAGAGCTTAAAGACGCTATTAACAGCTCAGCTGTTACATGCCGTCATGTACCAGCTAAAAGTCATCATTTAATAAATATCCTTTACGGGAAAAGAAGCCATAATTCATTTTGGGGACGCTGGGGGTGGAAAGACAAAATTAATTTACTAGGAACTCATCTTTATAATTCCTCAGAAATCATACCTCTTGTTTTGAGAAGGACTCCTATCTGAGTAGCCTTTCCACAAAGCAGAAGTCACGGCCACTCCCCACTGGGGCTCCGAAGTAAGGATCTCAGAATCAGAGTTCAGCCCCAACTCCTTGCTCCCGCTAGCCTAACTGTCCAGCCCTCAATATTCTAATTCCTTTTATAAAAAAATTATTTTTAAATTTTATGTACATTGGTGTTTTGTCTGGCTGTAGGTCTGTGAGAGTGTATGTCAGATCCTGGAGTCACAGACACTTGTGGGCTGTCATGTGGGTGCTGGCAACTGAACCTGGGTCCATCTGGAAGAAGAACCAATGAGGCAAAATCTGTCACATCTAATGTTTCACAAGAGCAGCAGTGAGACACATAAGAAGATGTGCGCAAAAACCTCTGGAAGGGGTTGGGGCGGGTGATCCCCACCCACACCCCTGCCTAGCACTGGAAGAGCATGCTGAGCCATCTCTCCAGCCCCTCAAAATCCTAACTCTAAAACAGGTATAAGATACGTACATCAAGTATCTGGCACATAATTAAAAAAAATACATAGCAATTCAATCCTAACAAGTAAAAGTGAAAATAAAAGCACACACCACTCATCCACAGTAGCAAGAAAAGACATTCCAGGGTGATAACCCAAACACCCCACATGTTTATTTTCTTGAGCTATCCGGGGTAACAATGTTTCCTTCTTTCTTGTCAAAACACGATTAAAAAATAAAAGTCGAGGCTAAAGTAGCAAAGCTAAAATTTTACTTAAAACTACTTGGCTGGCAGAATAAAGTAATTTCTATTGTGTCAAAACATTAAACTCGTCATTTTAAGCATTTGCAAGCATGCAGTGCTATAGTATTGGCAATCAATACACGTGCTGCTCTGGCAGATCTCCGTATATCCACGGTCTCGCCGAGGCCCTGCACCCACCGTGCCCTGGCTGCAATCAGTGTCTTTTGGGGCAGGGCTACCTCGCTGAGCATGATGATCAAGTAATGCTCCACGTATATGTAAGCTACATTTTCAATGCCCGGGCACTTAGACAGGAAGTGATCTCGAGTAATGCCGTTAATGGGGCAATCAGCGCATGAGTGCTCATTTTCCTTATAGGTGATAACCAATGTCCTTCCCTCCCCCCCCAGTAATTTATCAAAAACCATTATAATAATTTATCAATATTGATTAAAATAATTCGGAAAAAGGAGCCCAGATCTGTCTTTGGTCTCAAAGTGCTTAAAAGTGGTTTAATTCGTAAAACTGAAATTTTGGTCTCCCCACAATAGGAGACGTGAAACTGGACAGGTTTTTACGAGATTCTTCTGCCCGTTCTTGCCCAAAGCGGAATGGGAAACAGTACTGACAGTTCCATTGTCACTACTGAGACATTATACTCTTGGAGAGAAAAAAAAATTAAGTAATAGTGGTAAGGTAAAATCTCACAGGGATCTCCACATGAATCAGAAACTCAATAAAACACTGAACTGTGTATAAATCAAGACTCAACATCAACTCTGGCACCTAATAACTGTGTGGCCATGAGCAAGTCAGTTAACTTTCCTGAGTTTACTTCCTTACCTGTACACTGGGGTTAATAATACTCACTTCCTTCAGGACTGATACAATGAGTAAATGAGACAAAGTATTAAAACTGCCTGCCAAACACACAGATAATATTTTAGGAAGTAGCATGCTATTTTTAAGTTGCTGTAGGACTATTGTTTAAAAGATATACCAGAAAAAAATCAGTCAGGACAATGAAAAATACAACTTAATCCTTCTAGGGATTAACTAGAATTAACCATCAAAGTAAAACTGTATCATAAGGTATGCATACATAGGAAGAATCAGCACACACAGCCCTCTCTTGGTCAAATGTGGTTTCTAACAGGCAACTTAACAATTTCCTATGTAAGCTTTGACATAGCCAACATTACTTGGAAATGGATTCATCTTCCTCAAAATTATTTCCTTCTACTGGCACTGACCCATCACCACAAACATCAGCTAGTTTTTTGTTGTTGTTGTTTTTCATAGCACCGAATTAGTAGCTAGATGTAAAAGCTGAGGAAACAGTTTGAAACACAGCCATATTGTATCACACAGAATATAGCTTGGAAAAAATATTACTGTTCACAAGAAAAAAAAAAACTTGGCTAGAGAAAAGGAATAGGAGATTAAAACAAAATATCTCCAAGTAAAAGTGTAGAAAAGAAATTGCAACAAAGACACCAAGAAATAAGTGGACTCGAGCCTAAGTCCTGTTGCTGCTTCCTGGAGACGCACTTTGAATATAACAAGATGAATTTCAACAGACCGTGAACCACAGATTTTGAACATGATAAAGGGGAAGCGATATATATTCAATTTTTACAAGCACTGAGTGAGCAGAAAACTGAAAATTCTTCAGCTGCTGATAATGTGCTGATAGAAGTGTATCCTCTACAGAATTCCTAATGGACTGCCAGAAAAGTAGGGAGGTCATGAGCAGACACCACTCACGCCTAAACCAGGACACATACCACCCCTCTAGAGTCATAGTTTTTGGTTTTGCATGAGATGATCTTTAGACTTAACTATTTACATTAACCTTTAAACATCCGCAAATACGAAAGAAACTCATCAAGCAGTATATATTGGAAAGAATATATATAGAGTGTCTGTTTATTAGGCATTTACCTCAGCTAGCTACCATGATAGGCTCTTCACATCCTCATACTTAGAGCATCTCTCAGTAGTATCTAGGGGGAGACATGGTATTGTCACCTTCATTTTACAAATGAACAATCAGATGACTCAAGTATTCTTCCTTCCTGAAGCACCACGAAATCGTTTGGCACTGTTTTGCACATAATAATTTATGTGTACAGGGGAAAGTAAACACACGAAGCAGGAGTAAGGAATAAATTGAATTTATCTATGAATTGAATAAATTAAGTTCCATGAAAAGACCAGTTCTGCTTAATTTCTGGAAAACCAAGGTTGCCAGGTGTAATGGTACATGACTGCATCCCAGAACTTGAGAGATGAAGACAGAAAGTGGGAGTATTCAAGGTCATTTGTAGCTACACATAGGAAGTTTAAGGCCAGTCTGCACTCCATGAGACCCTGTCTCAAAGAAGGGTAAAAGGAAGAAAGGAGTGAAGGACTGAGATTCATAGGAAACACAGATTGTACAGACTTAGGGCATCATACGGTCAAAGCACTGTTTATCTAGTTGTATGTCCACAATGCATATATTAAGGATATAGTAATATGCATACACAGTGTTCCTGTAGCATAAGAGGACTACATGGAAAAGGGAGGGAGACATAAGATAAAGACCAGAAGACATAGCTTTGAAATGATGTGTGTACAAGATCATCCGTTCCAGAATCATTACATAGCAAAATGCCTAAGAGTCCACCACTGAGGATCACCTAAACAAACTCTGAGATACTCACAAATAGGACAGTATGAAGTTGTGATGAATAACGACAGCGCTCTCCAAATGCTGATACGGAAAAATCTCCAATTTTAAAAAAGCAAGACACAGAAGAAAGTAGTATGCTCTGAGTGTGATAACCTCTCGGTAAGAAAGCCAGGATCACAATATTATTATGCGCATGTGCTTGCACAAATATCGAATACTCTAAAGGCAGGTAGAAATGGTGCTGGCAGGACGGAGACAAGGCTTCTTGATATGTCTTTTTGTGTATTTTGTTGAATTTTGGACCTTCTAAATATTAATCTTAAAAGTAAAGTGAAATAGACTGAAGACAACTAGAAACCTATACAAAACCTTTCATAACATGTAGCAATGTTCAACCACTGTGGTCTAGACAGATTTATTAAATATTTTTTGGAAAGAAATACTTACGAATTAAGTGACAAAACTTCAGAGATTTAGTGAAGAAAAAAAAAAAGAAAAGAAAAATTGCTAAAGTATGTTTCTAGTAAAACCTTACCATAATGACACTATTACAGGGCTCCCAGGGACAGCCTGTCTTTAGAAATACACCTCCTAGAAGATAACCTGCTACACACTCAGGAGGAGGTGGCCTCACAGGTACCTGGTACATATTCCAGAAAAGGCTGCCTTTAGAAGGCACATGGGCAAAACTGAATACGGCAGCTGAAGTCCGTGGTAGGGGGCCCTTTGATGGACTCTCCCCATTTGTATGAGGCCTCCCAAGTCCAGTGAGAAAGAATAAATCAGATTCAAGAATTATCTCCTGAAGATCATGGAGGCTGAAGTTTCTCCGATGCCATCCTGATGTTGAACATGAATAATCGGTGCCAGTCAGAGTTAATCACAGGCCACTTCCCAGAGGAAGTGAATGGAAGCCAAGGTTTGAAGGTGACAAAAGGGAAGCGAATGCCAAGTTGACAAAAGATGAGTTACGGTAAGATCTCACAGGGCTCTGTGAATAGACAGGATGGTGGCATGGCAGCCGAAGTGTGGGCAACTGTAATGGCATACATTTAGGGGAAATGAATACAAATTATACTTGGAGGATGATCAATGGGCTCCAAAATGACAGTTACAACCCCCAATGAGGAACTGCTGGCCACTGATGACTATCCATTGAAGATTACAGCCATATATTGCTACGGTCAAAATGCCAACAAGTTGAAGGTAACTGGTGAGGTTATTAAATTTTTTCCCCTTTTAATTCTCAAATACAAAGTATGTTTGCACCTGGTATTCATCATAAAAGCTAATCCTCACCATCTGAAGAGCCTGAGAGAGTCCAGAAAAAAAGAAATTATGCTGATCAGGACATGGAAAGGCTCCAAGAACTACAAAAACCAAATCTAAATATTTATCTTTAGACCTGCAGATAAGTGTAGTTCTTACTCCTTAGCAAGGAAACTTCTCTTGGTCAAGAGATGGAGACCATTACAGAAAACCACAACCAATCAAAATGAAAAGTTGTGGGATGGAAACACAGCACACTCCCACAGCTAAGGCTCAGAAAACATTGTAGAAGAGAGGGTGGAAAGACTGCAGGAGCCAGAGGATCCGAGAGTGTGCTATGAGATTGGGTCTCTGAGAAATGTCAGAGAAGCTACACCCATGAAGTCTCACAGCACGGCTGCTTAAGCGAGACCTAAGTCAGGGTGACACCAACAGACAGGCTCAAACGGATGGGAAAAGCTTGAAAGACCTCAGTCCTATGCTAAGAACCACAGGCAACTGAGGAATGCTAAGCGTAGAAGGAATACTCATCCCAAGGAAGAGCATAGCAAATGGTTGTCCGAGGCCAGATGGTTAGCCCCAGAAACATAAACATACAAGTACGTTATACAGACTGGAAAGGTTATGTTTATGTATTTAAGAATATATACACACACACACACACACACACACATATTAACAATAAAAAGAAGCCATAAATTTGAGATAGAGCATGGGGATACAGGGACAAGTTCAAGGAAGGAACAAGAAGTGGGAAATGAGTAATTGTATTATGATCTCAAAAAAAATTTAAAGGACCACAAAAATTAAATTCCTTTTGTCTAGACTAATGAAAGCTGAGAAGAGTGAGCTCAAGCTGTGATGCCTTCAAACAAGAAAGTGCAAAGTATTAAAGCTAGAAGTTTTTATATTTAGTATGTGACAAACTTAGAAAACTCTTTACCCCTAGAGAGATGGAGACTGAATTTCAAAATAACTTCTAAAGTCATTTAGATTGTCTCATACTAAGCACATTCATATAAGTATATTATTAATATTTTAAAAGGTCCCTTTGTACTATATTCCCAAGGAGAGGAAGAGGGGCTCCTTGGCTCTGTACATTTTTTTTTATTTTTTTATTTTTGGATTGGTTGGAGAGCATATATCTCCTCATGAATTCCCCTTTCACCTTGGCTCCTGCACCTGCTGTAGGGAAGGCTGGAGAACTCGTGTTAACAGCACAATCGTCAGGAAGGACAAGGTAACTCATTCTCAGTCCCCACAATTATTTCAAGGCTGTAGAAATAAATGTGATTGGAAACAAGCAGTGCAAATAAACCAAGTGCACAAGAGCAGACAAGGTTAGGAAACAGGACAGCAAATTAAAATGAAAAATAAAAATAGTCAATTAGGAGATAAGACAATGATCTTCTTTAAAAAGCAATGAACTCTGTACATTATTAACATAATACCAGTGCTCGGGAGGCAGAGGCAAGTGGATCATGTGTTCCAGACCAGCCTGGACCACACAGCAAGACTTCATTTCAAAACCAAATAAAACCTTCCCTAGAGCAAAACAACCCCAAACATTTAAAACACTGTAGAAGACTAGTGCCTTCCTGGAGGGCACTTACTCCTAACCAAACACTGTCCTAGGTGCCATGCATTTAACCTGTGCTTTCCCTGTGTGTTTTGTGTTGATTGTTATACAAGAAGGAGATAGTCTGGGGGTCTAACCTGGAGTCCCTGAGAGGTTGACTATACAAGGAAGACTAGCTGAGACAGTAAATGGCATGACAGAGTGCTCATTAAACACTGGGAGTCTTCTCAAACCCTGTACTTTTGCAGAGATTGAGTTGTAGCTTTCCAGGAATCAATTATTTTCCCTGTCTAGTCCTAATGCACGTATTTAAATTTCCTGAAGTTACTGAACACCAATAATGAGCATTACTTCGAATTTAACCCCCTCGTTAATACTGAGGAGACGTGAGTTCACACAGGAGGCAGAGAGAGGATAGAAATTATGTTTGGTCTGTATGTGTGCAGATTACTCAGGGGACAGAGAGCAGAAGCGCATTCCGTAAGTACCCCTCTGTCATCTCACTTCAGCATGAGGCTTAAATGTGGAAAACTGACAGTCACTTCACTTTAGTATCTAAACAGCTCCTATTTATAAAGTGTTCCTAATTCTGAACATTACTACCGACTCTAAGCAGGACTGTCAATATATGTGGATATATACTGCCAACAAAACAGTCATGTCAAAAAAGAAAAAAAAATTCACTGGACTGTGGATCAAAAATAGCAATAACAGTATGTTATTTGTGTTATTTGCCTTGAGAAGAGAAAGTGGAGTTGGTGGTCTTTTTTTTTTTTTAATCCCTGGTTAATACTTAGAAACCTCAAATACCAAGAGCAAAATAAACAAATAAAAATGTTTAGGTAAGATGAAAACAGCCAATATTAAGTACACGCAGTTTTCTCAAATGTACAGCAGTGGGGCCAGTAGCCCTTGACCTCATCTAACACTGCTGGTCGGATAAAAGAAGCATTACTTTGTAATTAAGTTAGGTTACTAATCTAGAGCCAACCAGAAAGGGAAGTGATGCTCTGGCAATCTAGAACAGACCCCTGGAGGTCAAAACTTGGCAGAGAACAGAAGTGGTCACAAGGAAGCAGAAAGAAAAAACTAATTAGAAGACTGCAGTGCCTAGAGGCTCCGGGCTTTGGAGGAAATATACTCAATATTGGCAGAAGACAGGAGAACCAGCCATCTGGGGAAAATCATAAAAAAGAAGTCAGTTAAACCTACAGACTCAAAGGCTCCCGAGTGCATCCCAGTCTTGCCAAAGAGCTGTGTAGCTGGTGTTCTTAATGAGGGTCCTGGTTCATTGAGAAAACTCACCATATTCTACCAGACCTGGTCTTGTAAGGACTGTGGCATTTCAGAACCATTTGCAATGAAAGCATTTATAACCGTTCCACTGTTCAAAGGATTAAGCAGACTGAACCAGAATTTCCCTTTCCTAAACACTCGAGAAAACTGCTTCCTGGATGTTAAGTTATAGTTTATCTTTGTTTAGAACATTTTACATAATGAAAACTTTCATTTCTTAGTTTTATAGGTAACAGATTGATAGGTCACACCTTAGGAAAAGTAGAGCCCCTCACTGCAAAACACACACATGCACCAAGGAAAAGGGGTGTTCATTCATTCCATCACACAGCAGTTCGTTCAGCTGTCCTTGCAGCTCACCTACTTACTAGTAGAACCAATACCTAAAAAGTATTTAATCACCAGCTTCATCATCAGTCTTTCCATGCATGCTACTCCTGTTTGGTAAAGTGCATTTATTAAGAGCAGAGATGTATCAGAAGCAGAAAACTAGGAACACTGCTCCCATCCATCCTGTCCCTCTACCTTCGAGGAACCGCGACTTATGTTAGGAAGTGAAAACTGGTGGGCATGAAATTTCTTTTACAGGAGCAAGCCAAGGCGACAGCAGAAATTCACTTCCTGTGTGGAGTTTTATGGAACTGCAGAGCGGTTTCTGCCCATAGAACAGAGCAAGCTAATCTACTTTGCAAGAGACAGTGACCTTTTAAAGCAGGCTATGATAGGCTGAGCCCTTACTTTACAAAGACTATCAGTTCTGAAGCAGAATCATCAGAGCAAGGTTTCGTAAGGACTAATTCAGCTATTTCTTTCTCAAGGCGAAGGGCAGACATTTCTCAAATCTTAGAGGATACAGACCAATGGTATTGCAGATTTATGCAACGAGATCAGACAGTCCATAGGTATCATATGACAAATTGAGGGCTACACAGGTAAAGGAGCTATTCCTTCTCCCTAATCCTACATGATTTTTCATTTAAACTGAACTAATATCATGTCTTAAAAAGTCACAAGATTAAGATGTGCACAGATTTAATGTCTTCCCCTCAACAATAACAAACAAACAGCTTTGAGAAATGGCGGTCAGTTTCTGCAAAGAAAATAACACAGTATCACCTTTTGTCTGCCCTGAGTCCTCTCTGGTTTCACTGTATCAAAATAAGCAAATGTAAATTAATAAGTATCAGAAGAAGGATAACGATAACATAAACAGCACATCTGAGAAAACACTTGCACTTAAAAACTGAAAGTACCAGTACAAGTTACAACTCCCAAGACGTGGTGGGACCCAGATGGGCACCGTCACATTTGCCATCCCCAGGTAAGATGTAAGCGAAAAAGGAGCTGGGCGTTGTTTGAAGTGGTAACCCCCTACACTATGCATGTGATCCCTTAGGTAAAGCCATTCACTCATCAAAGCATGGCAGTCCATCAGCAGCTGCCAGTCTTATTGGTGGGTCATTTTCATGGGGTACTTGAGTGGGGATGTCCTGACATGTCTAATGGCACCTCACGTGTTTTTATGAGTCTCTCCCAGGGTGCACACCACTCTCTGTGTCCTTCCTGCTCACAAACGCTTGCAAACCAGCACCCTAACGACAGTGACCTCAACGGGTCAGGCTGGTTAATTCCTCCTATTTGCTTTCCATTGCAGAAGGCAACCAGGGAAGGGACTGTGGCTGACGGGGAGGGGAGCATGTGGGACAGATTAGACGCCCTAGTAAGTAAGGTTTCAAAGCTGGGGGCTGTGGGGGGTACAGAGCTAACCAGAGGCAGCTGCTAGGATGTGGTTTCCGTATTTATACTCTCCCCTTCCCCCAAAGCCTCTCAGGAGTATTAGAAAGAAAAGCACAATAAGACACAGTAGATCAGTCCCCCTGAATGTATATAAGGCCTGAGACCATAACTCAGCACGGTGGAGACAAAGTTACCAGCCAGGAGGATGAGGTAACCTGCTATAAACCTTTATTTGATAATTTTTCTTAAACCCTCTTTCATCTGCATACGTTAATACAGCAGAAAACTGCACTGTTTGCAGACAGCAGTCATGATAGCTGGGAGAAGCCTACAGCAGCAGCAAACTCCAGCTAGCTGGAGGTTTAAAGCCAACCTACCAGCTGCAAGTAGTACATCCTGTTGCCCCTGTGACCTCTGCCCTCCACCACCCGCCCCCACCCCACCCCAAATTCCACCTTCAAACTCTCACCCCAAGGCTTGAGTGTGGCTCCCTGCCAACACCTTCATCCTTTCTTGGGTACAAAAGCAGTTCTGCTGTTCTATCCATATTTCAGTAGGCTGAGCTTTGGGCTTTAGCTGAGAATTAAAGTCACATACTATTTTAAATAACACAGAGAATGTATTGTTCTGACAAGCGTCTCCCTTTCCCTGGCTGCCCTGACCCCTCTTCCCTTCAATATTGTCCTCAATAACAGGCTTTCTTCCCTCCTTGTAAAGTCAGTATGGGGCACAGAGAGGAAGCAGGGGGAAGGGAAGTGTTTCTATTGCTCTTGGCACTGAATAAAACAATTTTCTAAAGGATGGAATAGCTCTCCCATTTTAATAAAATTCCTGCTTCCTATACGGTATCACTCAGGTCACTTCAAGGTGAGAAGGTGATCAGAAACAGACGAGAGCAGGAGACGGCACTCACGGCTGGGACTTAACACAGGCCACGTGCTGCAAATCAGTGCAACACACCAAGACCCAGCTGGCAACAGCCCCCCACTACCCATGCACCATGAACCAAGCCATTTCATGTGTTCAGACTAACAGCACTTGCAGACCTCTGATAGAACAGATTTCTACTCGGATGTTGAGAAATTCCTTCTCAAACTCGGGCATGCTCACCCTTCTCACAAGGGGTATCCCAACCGACTCTCTCTGACTTGGGATCTGCTTGTGCCTGAGTTTCTAAAGCGGAGTAAAGAACAAGGGAACGCTGGCCTTCACCCTTAGAACAGCTCCTCTTTTCCCAGCAGCTGAGTCAATGAACCCACTTAATTGAGAGACAAGTCCTTCCTCCTTTCCTGCCATTCACCCACTGTTCTGCTCATGCACACACACACACACACACACACAGCGCTACTCAAGTGGCATGGTAGAATTCCCACTTGAACTACATCCGTGGCAAATACCCTTGGCAAGTCATGTAACATCTCTAAATGTCCTCTCCCATAAAGTCAAGGTGATAATTGCTGTCTCCTAAAGTTACCAAATAATGCCTCCGCCATCAGGCACACTCTGTGGACAGTAGTTAATATCCTCCGCCCTCCTGGAGCAAGCATCTCTCACTGCCCTTTAAATACATACATTATGAATGGGAGGTTTTGTTTTTCCAAAGTCTGCCAATGCTGTAAATAGCAGCGTTTTCCTCTCCACTGTCAGTTTCTTATTTAGATGCTTCTTATCCCTTCTTTTATAAGTACATTATTCTATCTTAAATAAGTTGTTTTTCTATCTAATCTCTCTCTGTGGTTAAAAAAAAAAGTTTAATATAATGATGAACGTTAGTACCACCTACTCATGAGCAGTGTTCTAAATTTCCCAATTCCATGAAAGCCCAAATGAAATTTATATCCTAAAATACAAAAGAAAACCCTTCTGGGCCACGCTGCTGTGACTAAGAACGTATTCCAAAGTATTGGGTTAAAAGATGAGAGGGGGAGGGCCGAGATCCTCCTTCCCCTCTCCCTTAGGCAGCTCATCACACACACCTCAGGAAAGCAGGCAGAGGGCTGACCCTCTGCATCTGAGGAGAGCTCTGGGCTCGTTTCTTCCTCTTCCCCACACATCTGCAGGTGTGTCTAAGCCCAGTCAATCAATAATCATTTATGACAACACTGTCTGTTTTACTTTCTGGCTAGTCAATGTACAAATTTTTAAAAGTAATGATTTTTCCCCAAATGCTTCAGTTCTATTACCCTATATTATAGACAATCTATTGCTGCGTTTCAATCACCATGACACGACACCTGTAATGTCTGAGGGCTGAACTCTAATTTTTCCACTTAAAACTCGTTTCTCTTCCTCTCCCACCTGTGCCTCGGCCTCTTCTTCCTCCATCCCTTACAAAAGTTTATTCTGAGGTGATGTGAGATAGGAAGAGGCATTGGGGCTGGGAGGGGTTCATTAAAAAAGAAACCGTAAATCTTCATTATCAGAAGAGCCTTGACGTGGCTATTTACGTGGCCTGTGTCTATAAAAGGACCCGGAGCAGCCACATTGCTGATGTGCTCAACAACCCCCTCCTCTCCTACCCTCTACCCCCTGTTTCCTCCCAGAAGCAGCAACCCTCACAACAAAATGCAGATAAGCTGCCAGCGCCTGGTAGTCCAAGTAATTTCCTCTCCATCTGCTCAGAGATTTCAGAGTTTTTAAAATTCATCACTCAAAAGAAGGAAAACGATGCTCAGCAACATCAAGGCAAACACAGCCCTCGTGGTGCTTGTTCTAAGGAGGGCTGGCAATGTTACATCATGGCTTCCATGCCATGAAGCATGAACAGCACGTAAATAATCATCTAACTTACCCTGAAGCAATGCTTTAAAAAATCCAGTGATGGATCTGGCTTCTAGGTGCCTTGTCTGCCACTGAGAATTCCTGTTTCTTGGTCCCCAAATGGCTCTACACTCTCTAAAGCCATTTGGCAACTCATGTCATATCATCTTAGGCAACTATATTAAAAGAATTGATCGGGACACAGAGGCCTGATTCAGGTTCTAAAACCCATAGTCTCACAGACAGCTTAAAGTGTTAAGTCTTATCCATCATAGGAATAGACTGTTCAAACCCTAGGCTTCCTCCTGGATCACGAAGGCCTGCCTTCAAACGTTATGTTCCATGCAGGCAGGACACTTCTGAAGGCCTACTTCAGCTGAATACGCTCTTTGCAAGATGTTCTTTTTGTTCCCTTCAACGTCACGGTGTGGGGAAGCCATGATCAGAAGGATGCCAACTTCCCAGGGCAGAGACACCTTAAAGCAGAAAACGTGTGGGCACGGCTGTGTAACCCCTGGCTCTAACTCCCCACTGCACAAGACACTGGCACAATTCCACAGCTGGGCCAACCTCCACAGAGCAGCAGCACAGTCCTTTGTGCCCACAGCGTTTATTCACCATGGTGCTAATGATGCCCCCAAGGAAGCTGGTCCCAGGGCTCAGCTTATTCAAAATGATCTATTCCTATGACTTCATAAATTCTCAGTCAGTGGAATAATTTACTGAGAACAGGGAGCGTTCTAGGGCTTTTAATTTAACTCTTAATTGAAATATGTATATTAAATGGGTATACCACAGAAATACTCTTCATGCACCGAATTCTGAGGGTCAGATTTCTCCCTGCAAAACATGTATTTTTGTATCTCACACATGTCTATGTACAGCTACAATATCCTACATAAAAAAAGTCTTAAGCAAATGGCAGTTAAGCACAGAAACTAAAATCATATAACGTAATTACATGTGTAGGCTCTCTACAGCTTTAACAAGATGCACTCAGTTGCTTTCCTGAAGACTAAGTACGGAATTCACACCAGCATCCTAACACAAAGAAACAAAAGTGATGGAGACTTACTGTCCGTCATTGCCATTCACTTCAGCAAAACCCTGCCGTTATTAAAATTACTGATGAAATTTTATACTTGAGACTAGCTGCCTGTCACACTGGCCCTGGCCACCTTCCTGTCTCCCCAGGACTTGGCCCTCTTTCATCTTCCTCCTCTGGTTCTTAACATCAGCGGCAGAGTAACAGCAGATCCACATCAAAATGAGAAAAATAATTCCTAAACAGAAGAGGGCTTAAGCAAAGCAAGAGTCCGGAATGCTGGTTCACACAGAGACGGGAAGCGAAATCAGCCCACAGCCCATCTGGGAGTGAGGGCTGCCGTACAGCTCAGGTGCCTGGCCTGGTGGACGCTCATCGAGGGCGTCTGCCGGGGAGGTCACCGCTGGAATTATCTCTCCCCAAATTCACTCGTGATGTACTTGTCCTGCCTTCCAAGGCCACGCCACTCAGAACACACAGTGCTTCTGCCTTCCCTACAACTCTTCAAACCACCCTTGGCCTTGCCCGCCGCCAACTAAAATAAGATGACTGAATGGCACCTCTTGAAAGGTCGCGATAACAAATCCAATTTGCAATTCTCAAAGGGACGAAACCAAAAGGTGGAGGCGTCCGAATAAGTGAAAAATTGTATTATCGTTTAATTTTATTCATCAAGAAGATCACCTCTTATTTAAGAAGCGCGGCTAGATAGCAGTGTTCACTAGGATGGGAAGGAGAAAACTGCAGGAAGGTGTGGAAGGGATTCCCACCTGCCCTTCAAAGTATAACCCTGAGTTAAATTCTCGTCCATTATTTCTGTTCTTAAAATAGTCAGATACCAAGATGTTCAAAGGCACACAAAGCAGTATAGTACAGCCGCCTCCTATCAAAGGGCCAGGGCAGCGATTCAAAGAGTTATTCAGGTCACAGAGAAATTACACTTCTTTATGCATCTATAAAGAATTCAGAGTTTTCCATTTTTATTAGCATTATTGTAATAGCGAAGGTTTTCAGGCATATCATGAGAGGAGCATTTACAGAAGTGCTGGGCAGACCAGGCTCCCACCTCTCTTTATGAGGTCCACAGCCCGGCAGACATTTTGAAAAGCCTAATGAACACATAGCATCTCATTGCAAGATCCTGGTAATTCACATACGTAGTCAGTCACATTATGTAAAGAATCAAAAGGATCAGTCGTTTTGCCCACTACTAAAACTCCACACGATGCCTCTTCTTTGTGCAAACCGACTCCTTGGGGCCACTCCATCCCTTCCCTAGAATTAGCATGCTGTCATTGAACTGCCACAGAAAATGTCTCATTTTTAAAATGTTTTTCTTTAATTTTGTGATTGAAAAATTACTTTTTGACTCTTTGTCAATGCTTAAGAGTGTGGAAGTCCCTAGTTTCTGATGCAATTCCACGAACATTTATTTTAATTGATCCAATTGTGTCGCCAGTTAATTTCATTCGAATCTCCTGGCTTCTCGCATCTCCATGGCAGCCCTAAGCCTTCCATAGTGGCGCCGTACACACTCAGAAATGGAAGACAAAACAGGTCATACAGCAAGCAGAGAATTTTCTAGGTTTCGATCTTTGCTATTTCAGTGTTATTCCCGCTGAGCCTAGCGTGCCAAGAATACCACTGGCGCTCATGATGGCTCAATGGAGAGTGGACACTTAACTATGAGCCTATTCCCAATGATATTCTGTCTCAAATCATTTCCATCCTCATAGAAACATGAAAGTGGGGCAATGACACATAGGAAGCCCAGCATGAGCTGCCTGGAAGAACTCTGCATAGCAACACAGCTTTATCAGCCCACCAAGCACAGGAGACCAGAGTCCAGCCGAAAAAAAATAATGACATAAAAATCCTACTGAAAATACTACAATGTAAGAAAAGCTACAGAAAAAAAAAGAGGAAGAAGAAAAAATACCACACAAGTGAATGCTTAAAATAGCTTAATTTCAATAGGTAAGTACAAATGAAAATGACTAGATGTTTTATTCACAATGAACCAAAACGTCAGTATGTGTGTTTTTTATAAAAAATAATGTGTTACCTATAAAGACCTATGCTTGTAAAAACTACACATAGGGGAAAACAAAGCAATATGCTCAAGTTGTAATTAGTTTGGCCCTTGATGTAATAATAATGATGATGATAATAATAATAAATCTGGTTATTTCAAGGATCATTCAAACTGCCTAGGTTAGTGGTTCTCAACATGTGGGTAGCAACACCTTTGGGGTTGAACGATCCTTTCACAGACGTTGCCTACGACCATTAGACAGTACAAATATTTACATTAGGATTCATAATAGTAGAAAAATTACAGTTACGAAGTAGTAACGAAAATAATTTTATGGTCGGGGGTCACCACAACCTGAGGAACTGTATTAAAGGGTTGCAGCACTAGGAAGGCTGAGAACCACACTAGGTAATATCAGGCTTTCGCTAGTCTATTAACAGAACTGTACAGAAGGTTCCTTCTTCCTTACTCTTTTTTTTTTTTTTTAACCTTTAAGAATTTTAGTTTCTGGGCTGGAGAGATGGCTCAGAGGTTAAGAACACTGGCTGTTCTTCCTAAAAGTCCTCTGAGTTCAATTCCGAGCAACCACACAGTGGCTCATAACCATCTGTAGTGAGATTTGGTGTGCAGGTGCACACGCAGGCAGGATGCTGCATAAATAATAAATAAATAAATCTTTTAAAAAAAGAATTTTAGTTTCTAATTGCATATATGTTATGACAGGGCTTGGTTTGTTTTTTGGGGGGAGAACAGACACGTGTGGGCTGCTGTAAGCACACTGATCTTTCAACTGGTCTCAACCATAAACACTGCTAAGGGGCAGAACAGTGCTCCGAAAGCCATTTCTACCTTTGGGAAGGAATCCAATTAGCTTGTCTAATGCAGCTAAACCCAAGTCCTTGAGTTGATTAGCAGCAAAAAGCACTTTTGTGACAACGAACAAACAAATTGTGAATTGTTATTTCAAATTATTTTCTTTACTGGATTTCATATTAAGAAACCAATGAGTAAATGCTTCTTCTACCCCCAGCCACTCCAACATTAAGAGTTAGTCCCCTTCGGATGGATCTGCTCCTTTCAGAGGTCAACAAAGAGTTTCACCGTACTTTCTCTATTTCTTCAGGATTAGCAACTGATGGGAAGTGTCTACTCATTTGCTTGTGGACATTATGTAGAAACACATGTGTGAAAACTGTCCTGAAATATCATTATGTTTATATTTATCTTATGCATTTCGATGTATCTTAGAAAATCTTACACACACACACATATCAGCATGGTTAATTACACATTCTACGTCTTTCACAGTGAGTCATATTACGGTAGCATACTACAATTCTACAGAATCGGAAAAATACATGACATGGAGGAGTGTCAAAGTTCAGAGTGTGGACTCTGAACTCTTACAACCAGAAAACACTAGGTGTGATTAGAATGGGAAATCAGCAATAACCTGTACAAGAAAAACAAAACCTAAGTAAAAATACTCTTAAAATACACACACACGCACACACATGCACACACACACACACACACACACACACACACACACACACACACACACACACACATATATATATATATATATATATATATATATATATATATATATATAATATATATATATATATATGAAAAATACATTTTAAAAAAGACAGTGCATCCAAAATCCCTTCCTGGATTAGACCCCAGGCCTAACTCGTAACTGACAAATCCATATAGAAGTGGTTCACAAAAGTTTCAAGAATAACATGGTGCTTGGGTGTCAAAGCTACAGTACAGGGGGAATGGCCAAGGCAGGTAGCAATCTTCCACAGAGAGGATGGTCTGTGGTGTTCCCATCGGTTCCTGTGTCAGCACAGGGAAGGCTACTTAACGAACTGCTGAGAACAGAGTAGAACCACTCTGAGAATACATTTTGTGTTTACCAGACTGTAAAATGTGTAGTAAGATCCCAAAACCCTCCTAGATGAATAAAAGTTAAAGGAAATAACCTTCCAGACACAAAAACTCAGTAGTAATATAAAGAAATAGAAGAGTTTCCAAAACGGAATTTCTCAAAGATTCCTTAATTTGGCAAAACCCACAAAATTTGCTTAATAATCTACAGACAATAATAAAGCAACACAAAAAACAAAACATGATTCCCTAAATGTTTTGAAGCATATGACTTCAACAATTTCCCTTTGTGATAAAAAAATAATAATAATAAAGATGAAGAAAAACCTTGGAAACACTGTGAGTTTATTCATTTTATTAACCAAGCAATAAAAGCTTGAATTATGTCACTAGGTTCATTTGCTAGTTAGTCATTTCCAAGTGTCTTACACTAATAAAAATAAAACCTCAAGTGTTTTATAAAAGTAACGGGCCTGGAAAAATTGCTGAAAGGATTTTTAATATCATATATAAGTTTCTTTTTATTTTCATGCCTCTGGGGATAAAGAAATGACATGCAAGTTATTAACTATAATGTGGCCAATGTAATTACTACCACCAGATTACAGTAAACATAATCTTCAAGATGTTGCAAGTATCTGGAGAAGGAACAACAGCACTAGAAATCTGTGAGAACGTGTGATAAGACAACACAGCATGGCCCTTGCTGTACAAATTTCTGTTCTCCATCTACTTCTTTCTGATAGGTCATGTGTCTAGAATGAAGTAAATTAAAAACAATTTTCAACCGATTGATAGCTTTTTAAACACAGTGCACCTTGAAGGAGATCATTTACATAACGTATTTCAAGAGTTACATTGCTAAGTTAAAAATCAAAGTAATGACCCCAATAAGAGATGCCTGAATCACTAAGTAATTTCAAATAAATGGAAAGAGAATAAAAAGCATTTTTCTCACTGGATGATAGACTCGTGATTAAATCTTCTAACACTAACTCGGGCCTTGTAGTCCTAACGGCTCTTCATTTCAGTGAAGGTCGTCGTGAAAAGAATGATTATCAAATAAGCCCAATCAGAAAAGGCACAAAAGTTTTCAGAGCCTGCAATTCCATAAGATTTCTGGGCACCCTGATTGACAATCTTGTAAAACATAGGGATAATTAAACTGACATGAAAATCACCACCCTGAATAAATCCTATAAACAGTTTGTTTAACCTTTTGGTCTTGCGAGAACTCAGGGTTGTCCTAGCACCTGTCCCAACTCACCATCCAGTGACCTTCACAAAAAGATTAATGCCCAACTATCACATCTTGTATAGCTCACACATATAATCCACACCCCCTCTGATAACAAGGCTGTGCTATTGTGCAGAGAATGCTTCTTGCTGGAACTGGCTCACAGCAACATCATTCTCTCCTCTAGGCATGAGAGGGTCTTCAAGAAAGACACTTGGTGAGATAAAACTAAAATTTTACCTTCAAACCACAGGGCACCAATGCTTGGGCACAGCGTTGACAGTGTTTAAATTTCAAGTGGTTTGTCAAAGTCAGGAAGTATTTTACAGGATCTCAAATCCTATATACAGTAGTAGTATCACCTAACATAAAATGAGAAAATTTGTACATTAACACCGAAAGATACTAATTTAAAAAAAAAGGTTAGGTGCATGGGAAAACCCTTGCCAATGGACTTTTCCCAAGTGAGGGTATTCAGATGTTTATCATGTGTCCACTTGAAATTCTGCATATTTGAAAGCAATCTACACAGACACACACAATCTTTGAGTACCTGCAGCTACCTCTAGATAAGGTTCTCAGTTCTAAGTCAATGGTAATTTTCCCTTGCACAGACATAGTCACATAAATTTCCTTGTAAGGTTCAGGCCTGTATAAACATTCATCTCACACAAAAATCCAAAAGATATTTTTGAATATTTATGATATTAAAACAAGAATAGCAAAAATCTGAAAAAAAATATGGTAAGCACATTTCATTAGGAAGTTATAGCACAACAGTATGCTTAAATGTTCAAACTCCTTAACAACTTTCTTTAAAAAAAAAAAAAAGATGCTCATAGAGTCACAGCTCGGCTCAGCTCTTTTGACAGGGGATTTTCCTTTATCTTATGTCAAACTGCTTAGGAGCCACCATGTACCAGGTACTCTGGTAGTACCACCCGAGAGACACTAGGTACTGGGTGGATTTTCATGTGGTCTACATTCAGAGAATTGTCATGTCCCGCTTCTAAAAAAAAAAAAAAAATATATATATATATATATATATATATATATATATATATATATATAACCAGTACCCTCTTGTTTCTTCCATCCTTTTTGTCCAAGTCTTTAAAGTGACGCAGTAATCTTAAATTGGAGTTTTCGGGGCGCCTGACTGGCTTGTCAGACTGAACTAGCATATCTCATTGTGTCGCCGTGGGAGCCTCACTTTTTATCATTTTGATATCCTCCCAGGGTTTCAATCTTCTCTCCTGGAGCTCAATCATGCTCCGTGATGCTCTGATCCTACATGAGGATGAGAGAATTTCTATTTAAAAATACATGGGGGGGGGGGTGCCAGGCACTACTGATTGAGAAGGCAGTCCATGATGATCCCTATTTTCAGTTAAAATGCGCACTTACAGTTTTGGATTTAACACCCCTGCCTCGGCAGTCAGACAGTCATTTAGCTGGAGTCAATCAAGCGTATGATTAGAAATAATAACTCACAAGCAATGAATTCAAAAAGATTAGATCTTTGCCGAAATGCGCAAGTACGGCATTCCATTATGCATCCTTTCCTCTTGGGTTTGCTCTCTAGCAAAAAACAAACATTAAAAAAAACAATCTCTCATGCACGCTATAAGCTGCCTTCACTTGAAATCTGACTAATCAGTCTTTTCACTATGATCAGAAACCTCAGTCCACTGGAGATGCGATCAGAGAGAAAAATCAGCACAGGAGGGGGCGTCTCTCCCATCTTTTCTTCCCTTTCGGCAAAAGTGGTGTTTTACACCAAGTGGGTCGAAGCTGCGTGTGTTTTATCTTATTTACATAAAATACAAAAGGCAGAAGAATGTGGTGAAGGCTCAAGTAAGGTTAGCTTCCAAACACTACAGAACGACTTTCTTCTTATTTTCTCCCAATTACACTTCACACCATTGTCTAGTATTTCCTTTAAGTTTAGGGTGAGGAGTAATTAGAAAAAGGATGTTTGCATTTCATAAAGTACTATATTGGAACACAACTTCAATCAGCCCCTCCAGTGTAGCACTTTCCAACAAGTCAAAAGGGTTTACTATCACTAATAGAGTTCGGAAAATGCGAATAAATTGGACAGTGATACCTGGTGTGAGAGCTCTACTGACAATCAGGATACAAATAGTGTAATTCATGGTCACATGCATTGAGAAATGGGTAAGCTTTTCCAAGAGGAAGACTGCCACAGTATTTGGTTGTAGACTCTAACATGGAAGGGGTGAGCTGGTTTGCCTTCCTCACTCTGCTTTCTTGAGGCTGTACTACAGCAGCACATACTGACAACACTGACATAATTCATACAAATAAGGCAGCACAGAGCAGCCTGGGAACTGAACTCTTCTCTGCAGATAAATCCCAAGGCTGACTGAACTGCACGTGGAAAACTGAGAGCCAAGGCCATACAGAAGATTCAAATAAATGAAGTCTACATACATGCTATGAAAACACAGATTTATTTTTAAAATGCTCAGATGTGTGTGCATGTGTGTGTTCCTGTGTGTGTGTGTGTGTGTGTGTGTGTGTGTGTGTGTATGTGCGCACACACACACACATGCGGGGGCGGGTACATGTGTATTTCTCTTTAAAGAAAGTAAATTACATCTCAATTGGTAATGAGATTGGCATTCCTTAATTGGCATATTGCCAATTAAGGAATATTTCACCTGTGGTCACATGTTGAAAGCAAGTTACATGAGTAAAGACATCCATTACAGTCACTACAAATTGTATGCTAAAAATCTCACTGATGACACTTAGGGCATTTATTCAACAACAACAAAAAAAAGTGACACTTAAAAAAATCTAAATATTATTACTCTGGACACTTTTCACCACATTTACTTAGCATTTTCACTTTCTTTCAACTGCCAATTATAGACAAATATCCCATTCCTCTCTCGGGACACCACCATCTAAGTACCGGGGACCCTCTGGGGATCCTAGGACAGAAACCCTCACCCACCTCCAATGTGCACCCACGGAGGGATCACCAAGAGCCCAGTCCATGGTCTCTTTCATACTGTGTCTGTTTTCCCCTTGACCTGGTGAACATTCACCCTGATTCAGGACAGACAAAAACACTCGTCTACCATCTCACCATTAAATTTTAGCCCATAGAAAGGGAAACACAGGACATACAAAGACACACACACAACCACCAACAGACTTCTGCTTGCCCAGCACAGAGGAGGAAATGGAGCTGAATGCCATTCACGACTCCTTCAGCTGTTACTTTGGAGAACTACTGGATCATAAGGAAGTGCACTGAGGACTGGCTGACAACAGTACTACAGCAGGACGGCTTCTTCCAGCTGGAGGGGGCAGCTGGCCTCTAGCTGAAGGAGTGGGCCTTTCCCAAGTCTATAGCAGGCTGGGAGGTTACTACAGCTTTAGACCTGGCGATGAGGGGTGGGGATGGACAGAAAAGACAGCCTGAAAGGCAAGTCTCCTCAAGACTACATTTGTTTATTCAGGGGTGAAGAGTAAAGATGAAGAACCACTACTCAGCAGCCCTTCCCCTTCTGCTGTGGGCTGAGATGTGCCAAGGAGAAAAGGAACCGAATCATCCCGTTGAGGCCCAAACCTTCAAACTGAAATGAGAGGAAAATACAGTTTAATTTGTATTTATTTATCTTTTTTTTTTTTTTGGCCTTACAGAAAACTACCTATCTAAAGTAGGTCGACCTATGAAATATTTAGCTTAAAAGCTGTGGGTTTCAAGGAGGAAAAAAAAACAGATATCCCCCAGCACACCATCTCCAATATTTCACTCACTCGTTCAAAGCTTTGTGACACTTCTATTATGTGACAAACCCACTCCCAGGCTGGTGTCTTCGTGTGCGTAATCTGCAATGCATAAATATGCAACTCAAAGACTCCACACTCAGTCCTGATCAGCCATTCTCTTCTGCTTCTTGTGAGCACGTGAGGCCACAGAAAGGAAATCTGAAGCTTACGGAGCTAGCTCAATAATAAATTCGTGAGGTGCCCCACTTACCTTAGGCTGGCAAGGAAGCGTGTGCGTGTGAGATTCCTTTTAAAGGAAATTCATTAAATGTACTTGTGGTTCTCGTGTGCTGGTTCCTTTCAACGCTCGCAAACACTAAGTGACAGTGCTCACACAGTGATGGAGCTTCTGTCCCAGGGGGCAGAGCTTACATCCCCCAGTCCAGGACACTGACAAACCAGAAGATAAGAGGCACCCTCAGCTTGCATCAGGTGAAATGTGTCAGAAAGTACATTCGGCATCACCTTTAGAAAACGCTGGGGTTGGCGACGTTGGAATAGGCCGTTTCCTGACAGTTTCAGCACACAGAAGTCTCAGAAGCCAAGTTAAAATAAGCTGGGGGGAGGGGGGGCGGGATATCCGCTTTTGTCTACGATTTGGAAGAAACTACTATAGGCAACCAAGAAGGAACCTATGAGGAGCCACTGGGTCTCTGACAAAGATGTTCGAAATACCTGGCTGCCTCATCAGAGAAACACACGGCCTGGAAAAGGTCCAAGAGAATCATGTATCTCTGCTGATGAAGATCATGCTACCTGTGCTCCAACTCATGCCTTTCCACATTCCCAACAAGCGTAAAGCCGGCAGGTACTTTTATAAGGCTGTGGCAAATGAGTGCCTGGACTGGCAGCTTCCTAGGGCATTGTAGGGGTGGAGGGAGGGCGGACCTTGGGTGCCATTGCCAGCTCTTCAGAACAACTTTCTTTTTAATGCAAGGCAAACCGAAACACAAGGAGGCAAACTCCAATCTCCATTAGGCTCCTTTCCAGCAGCTACACAGCCCAGGCCTTCCCCCATCTTCTCTGCTTACCCCATCCTTCCCTCCCCAGGACACACTCATACAGTCCTCCTCTGCAGCTTAATCAGTTCTCCAAGAAGCGTACAGAGATTCAAGACCTGCATGTCTACCTCTGGCTACAAAACTCTTGACTCCTCCAATTCTCCATTTGTAAGTAGATCTCCAAAAGCAATGAGCCTGAGGGCACCAAATGGTAGCGGGTCTGTGCAGGGCCCCTCAGAGAGGCCGGGCAGCGCGCCTGGTTCAGACACACAGCCCCCGAGTGCCCTCCTTCCTCCAGTGCTGTCAACCTTCATCTGATTTTCATTTATAAGTGAAGTTGCACAAATCCGCAACCATAAAGAATAGTGATAAAAATCTTTGTTAACACTTGGCATTTCTCATTTTCTACAAAAACAAAAGCCAGAGCCCCGTTCCGGCGACTCCTAATTGTGCCGGCCATGCTTCATTTGCTTTCAGCACCAATTCAGTAGCAATCTGTCAATATCGGTGCCATAAATTACCAAATACTCTAAATTAATTATTGCGAATTAATTGTACATTTGCATATTTATGAATAATATGCGCTAAAAGTTGAAAACCATTTTTGTCTACTGCCTAAGTGTATATATCCAGTCTCCCAGATGGCATAAGCACTAAATCAATTAGGAGGTTTCATTTTATAAAAATAATTTTTGTGACTTCACATTGGCTCTTGTTTTTCAGTATGGCTTCACAATCTTTTTCCTTTACAAAGAAGAAAATCCATTTTTTTCCCACTATATTGGGCAAATATAACATAATGTAAGGCATCCCTGCAAAGAGACCCTTATTCCAAGAGTTAATAATTTCCGGATATGCACTCTTCAGTGAATATTTATTGAGCATGAACTTGTGCCCCTATCATGCTTGGTTAAGGAAACACGGTAGAGAAAAACAGCACTGGAATGCCCCTACTATTAACTTAAGGAGAAAGAAAGGCAAACAGTTACAACGTCTAATGCTTAGTTCAATAGTTTCCTGTGCAGAAGCCATGCAGAAGACGAGTCACTACGTGGGCTGAGAACGGAATGACCAGGGACTGGTTAGCGAAAGAAGGGCTAAGAGCATTCCATATGTGGATCCCCTTGTCTGAAAGAATTTGGGAAGTCAAAGCATCTCCTAAGGGAAACAAAAGCAATTGATTGGTATGCCTCAGAAGGAATGAAGAGTTGGGGCAATTACTTTGAAAAGGAATGTGAGCTGGTAAAAAGTCTCCTTCAGAGGATTATAAGCAAACAGATGAGATCAGATTCCTGGGATGGAAAGGTAACGGTGGCAGGTGGCAGGAGGTTCTGGCAGAAGATAACTTTAAAAGAAATGACAGAGATGGGAAGAGGACTAAGTCCAGAGGCAGGCAGGGAGTGTCAGGATGGCTGAGGACCAGATGCCGCCTGCCTTCAGTGCAGGAGTGACAAGGGCTCCTACCTACAAGCAGTGTGGACCAACACTGCTCATGGGACTCACTCACTCTAGGGAAGGACACACATTCAAGGGCAAGAGGAAATGAAGGCTGAGACTTTCTTAGTGATTTTTCTCAAACAAACCTATGCTGGGCATTTTTAAGAGCAACACAACAAGACTCAGGAAGTGATCAGATGTGGGAGGGCACGCGGAATATAAATGTCCAGAATGTCTTCATGGAGGAACCCTGCCTCGTCTCCAAGCTGTGACCTTCCTGACCTCAAAGGAGCTCCTTTCCATTCTGCTCTCCTGTCTAAAATAGGGATAATACTATTTATTTACTTTGTTATGAGGATTAAATGAGCATTTGGCATCATCAAATAATGGATAAGATAACAGCATAAAAGGGAAAGGTGAAGAGGCCATCAAAGCTAGTACCGCACTTGCTTCTGGTTCATGCTAACACGGAAGGAACAAGTTGACTTGAGTCGACTTTGGATGAGTGGGTTCTAGAAAGAGAAACTAGCTTGCAGGTGGGGGCATTTAGAAAGAAGGTAATGCCCCCTCCTATGCCATTCTCTTGATTTGACATTTGAATTCTACCACTACTAATGCATCTGATTATCTCGCCCCCAATTAAAAAAATTCTGTGTGTGTTAACGTGGACTGTGTATGTGTGCGTTAGTGTATGCCACATGTGGGGGTTGGACTTCCTGGGGCCAGAAGAGGCCATGAGATTCCCAAGCTGGAGTCACGGGTAGTTGTGGATTACCCAATATGGGTGCTATGAAATAAACTTGGGCTCTCTGGAAGGTCAGCAACTACTTTTAATCGCTGTGCCATCTCTTCAGCTCCTCATGTCCCTGATTTTTAACTGAATGCATGGCTAGGGGGAAAAAGGAGAAGTTCCTCTTTCGTAGCCTCTCCTTCCTTACAGCTAGGTAATTAAGTGTTGACCAATATGACAGAGCAGGAATCAGTATCTGGACCTACTATAGAGGGACATACTTCCTCTCCTTCCTCCATTTGCTGTGAGAAGGGACGACTGGAGCCTTAGCATGCACCATGAACCATGAGGACAAAGGTGACACCTCAAGCATGGCACAGAAGTTTTGCTACAGCCTTTGCCTGCAGAGAACCAAGTGGAAAGGTTAAAGACTGCGTTCGTGCCTCCTGATCAACTATCCTCCAGTGCTAGAGTCAACACATATATGTGGGTTAAATTTGAGAATCTCCCCACATAAATGAAAATCCGAAGCTTGCGGCAGTTTGGATAGGCACAGCCCCCATAGAATCATGTGTTAGAATGCTTGGCCCAGAGGGAAGGGCACTGTTAGGAGGCGTGGCCTTGTTGAAGTGTGTCACTGTGCGGTTGCTCTTTGAGGTCTCTTGTGTTCAAGCTATATCCAGACACAGTCCTCTGCTGCTGCCTGGGGATCAAGATGCAGAACTCTGGGCTCCTCCAGCACCATGTCTGCCTGCACGCTGCCGTGCTTCCTGCGGTGAGGATAATGGACTAAGCCTCTGAAACTGTAAACCAGCCCCAGTTAAATGTTTTCCTTTTTAAGAGTTGCCGTGGTCACAGTGTCTCTACACAGCAATGGAAACCCTAACTAAGACAAAGCTAGAGAACCCATTCCCTTAAACTTACAACTATCATTCCATTATAGTCTTTAGTACCTTTATGGGGGGAGGTGATATTTATTGCATAGTAAAGGCTGGTCTTGAACTTGTGACATTTCTGCAACTTGAACTTAACTTCCTAAGTGTTCCTGGATAAGGCAAGAGGATCACAAGTTCAAAAATGAGTGTGAACTATTTGGTGATAGCCTCTCTCATCAGAACGATAATTAATTATGTACACAGGCCAGTGAGGTGGCTCATTGGCTGAAGGTGCCTACTCCTAAGGCATACAATCTGAGCTCAGTCCCTGGAACCCCCAGTTTAGAGAGGAGAGAACTGAGCCCTGCTTCCTCGGTCCTGTGACCTCCACGGGCTCTTCGCTGCACTCCTGTGTGCACTGATTAGGTAAATGTAAGTGACAAAGGCAATACAGTAGGAAGTTAAGTCACAGATCCTCAACTCCTACTTGGTATCTTTCTCTATCAAGAACTCTCTCAGAATGGGACGACGGAGTTGAAAACAGTGACAGTGCTCACCATGATTGACTACTCCCACTGTACCACCACGGGGGGTGAGATCTTTGCAGTTACTTCGTTCTCTAACGGAATCCTTCTGACAAAGAGCTGTGTCAATATTATGGTTTTATTTCTACGTCTTGGAAACCTGGGGTGGACTGAGCTTCGTAATGGAGCTGGACCGTCCCAGTCAGTTTTCAAGGCCAGAGTTGCAGAAAACCAAAGCAGTTCTCCTCCGCACTGCAGAGCGCCCTCCCTCCTCCAGCTGGGTCTCAGGGCTTTCATTTTATGGAGAAACCACCATGGAGGTGCTTATGAGCAGGAAGCTGGGCAGTGGGAGAAGGGCTCACTGGTTAACACCTAAGGTGGATGGTCTGGGTAGCTCCATGCAAGGTCACTCTTTAGGTCACTCCCCCAGCGGGCCTGAGAGAAAGCCCTTTTCTCGTGAGGAGCTATCTTTAACTTGTGAGGAG
Organism: Psammomys obesus; assembly: GCF_907164565.1. Classification (NCBI taxonomy): domain Eukaryota; kingdom Metazoa; phylum Chordata; class Mammalia; order Rodentia; family Muridae; genus Psammomys; species Psammomys obesus. The sequence goes on along the minus strand of NW_026596100.1, from coordinate 2,987,329 downwards.
CTTCCAACTTGTTCTCATGCAATGTTCTCTCTGCTCTGGAGCAAGTTCAGATCGACGCAAGAAGTATGTACGGAGTGCCAGATCCTCACCTATTTTTCAGCTTCCTAGCTTAGAAGCTGAAATAAATCAAGGGAGATGCATAGGAAAAGTCCTCTTTCTTCCCTAATGCTTAATGATGATTTATAGCCTTAGACCATTTGTGAATTTAACAGCCCATCAAAGTGTCTAAGAGCACACCAGTTCTAAGGACTCATTAAACACGAACTCTCCACGAAGCCCAGGCAGCGGGAATGGTGGGCAGCCCTGCTGCACAGCCACAGCTACATAATTTACTGTTAGTAATTTTGTCTTATTACGTCCAAAAACATTTTTTAAGAGAAGGGGAGAGTCTGTTACCATATGCATAAATATATATACGCATTTCACTACTTTGCCAATACTATAAATCAGATGGGCAGAAAAAATCGCTAATGATTCTAAGAATGACTAATTCCTTTCCTAGTCACCCCAAAATGTCAAGGAAGACATGCTATGACAAAGCATTATGGGACTTTTTAAAAATAGGGTCACATTTCTTCCCAACTTGCCTCCTCTCCAAATTCCAAAGATCACTTAGGAAAATAAATGCCAAATCTGTGGAATTTTTCTCTCAATACACAGGTGGGATGCCTTCTCCTTCAGCCAGTTCACACCCGGCAATGGAATTTTTGTTCCAGATATGCAAAGGTCAGAGGCAAGAATCCTTCAACATAACTGGGCTTTACAGTCCCGTTAACACCCTGTTGGGGCATCCCTTCCACTTTAATGAGTCAAATGGGGAAACTGATCAACGTTAGAAGAAAGAGGAGTTGTTCTGGTTCTCTCATGTCATGCAAGACCAAGTTACAAAAGCTCTAGTGGCCACGGTTCTCCCTTCTCTGCATAGGAAGCAGCCTGGATGTCCATTCTCTAAAACAACCCAGCACGTTGGCCAGAAACAGCCCATAACATTTGCGGTTTCCATTCTTCCACTGTAACTGTAGGCTTAACAGAACGTAAAAGTTTTTAACTATTGGTGCACCACACATAATAATTATGCTGAACACACAACTTTAACAGCAGAGCAGGTCACTTATTTGCCTTAGGCCTTGCTTTAAACATTGACTTTTTTTTTTCCTCTCTCTCTCCCTCTGGACCAGCACAGGTGTGTCGACGTCCCTTTGCCAAATTCTGCACCTCACTTTACTGGGCTTGAGACTAAAAAAAATTCCCTCCATAAAACTTCAACAACCTGGGAGTGAATGTCTGCAGCAGTGATAGTTTTCAGAAATAAAAGTGAAGTCACAGGATTAATGTTACCTCAGCAGGGCAGCCATGTTGAAAATGAACTCCACAAAGCCATGAACGGAGGGCCTCAGTTGTGCAGTGTTCTTGTTCATAACAACATGGGTAGCAAGCCCTGCAGTCAGTGGTCTGCTGTGTACAACGCACCACTGACTTCAGAACCCTCTGAACATTATTTAATGTAAAACACAATTTTCACAAAGATAATGTTTTGCAAGTAAGCATTCAGCTTACTATTTGACAGAGATATAGCCAGAAAGTCCAAAATTAATGTCAGTGATTGTTCTACTGAGTTAATTTATATCCACAAACTTGTGTGATTTTTTAAAATTACATTTATTTATGTGTCTAGCTATCTGTGTATGTTATGTATATGTGTGTACAGATGCCACGACATGCATATAAGGGCCCAAGGATAACTTTATGAGAATTGGTTTTCCCCTTTCACCATGTAGGTTCCATGGATGGGACTCAGGTTGTAATTCTTGGCAACAGATAGCTTTATACACTGAGCCATATCATTGGCCCAATGCATGTAGTTAGGTTTTTTTTTTTGTTTTGTTTTGTTTAATCTGGCATATGTAATACTAACTCTTATACAACCCAAAAAGTGAACAAGTACATTTGGCTGATTTATTGGCTAAAAGAAGAAAAATTCACCAAAACAAAACAAAAACCCACTAAGCTCCTGCTGTACCAACTAGTATTTTAAAATCCTACTCACGGGCTAGGGAGATAGATAGGTCTGTGGTTCGAGCACTGGCTGCTCTTCCAGAGAACTCCTTTCTGATTTCCAGCACCCACACAGCAGCTCACGATTATCTGCTACTTCAGTTCCATCAGATCCAACGCCCCCTTATGGCTTCCACGGGTACTGCAGGCACATGAAGCACACTCACACATGCAGACATGACATCCATGCATGTAAAATAATATTTTTAATTATAAAAAAATAAAATAAAATAAAAATCCTACTCAGCTCCACTAAACATGGAAGTTTTCCTAGCACTTCTTCTGAGCAGTCCATTGTTGGGCTCAATTGTGTGAAATTAGTTTCGTGGCTGGCTGGTACACAGGTGACGTTAAATTCTCTCATAGGCAAATCTGTACTTAGCAACCACCCAAAAGTTGTAAAGTTTACTAAATCCACAATTAATCCTTATTTTCCAACATAGATGCAAAGCAGAAGGAAGCAAAATGAAATAAACTTATCACCAGACTGCATGTCTTATTTTTTTTCCTATCACTAATGTCAATTTATATACACTTCCTAACATGTTATGATATGAAGTAATTTATTCATTTTAAAATTATAATTTTAATTCCTTATTAATTGGTGTTAAGTAAGAATTAGTAGATTATTCTGAAGCTAATATTGTATAATAGCCAGAAGAGGCAGGTTGAACACTCATCTAAAATTAGCTTATTCACTGTAAAATAAAGATTGAATGTTAAGGTATAAAATTATTCTAAATCCCCAAACACACCAGAACCAATTGTGAAATTAAATGTGACACTTTCCATAATTCAAACTAAAGCATTTCATTTTTGTCTTTCTCCTCAGCTACCCCTAAATTAAATTAGTCTTATTGATTATAACTCAGAAATATTCATCATCTTACCATGATTTTCAAATTTTAATAAAATGCACAATTCAGTTGTACACAGTCGAGTTAGTTCTCTTAAATTACAATATAGGAGGTCAGAAACAAGTTCAGCAAAGAGCCAGGACCGCAGCTGTAGACAAAAATACTCACAGCTAAGTTCTCTGCTACTTTACAACAATAAAGTCACACAGCCCAACACCTCTTTTAAGGCCCATGGCAAATGCTTCCTCACTAGGCAAGAGCTTACTAACAAGTTACAATGTTATTTACCTAGACACCAATGGTAACAAAGTTTTGGAATACAACAGACGCCTTGGTCCAGTTACAATGTGTCACAGCATGCAAACCATGATGACTAGCTTCAGAGAGAGCAGAACCAGCAAACTGCCACTCACAGGTCCTTATCCCAGACATCCTAGGAGTATCAGCTCTGCATCTGCTAATAAGATGGAGACCCACCATGGAAAGCAAACTGTCCTCAAAAAACTAGTTTGTCCTCAATAAACTTCTGTGACTTTCATAAAAGCCAACTTAAGAAATATACTTGTTAAACTCAGCCTGTATCTCAGAAGCACTTTCAATTTGGTGAGATTTAGATTTGGTTTGAATCTTTAATTTGGAAAAAAAAAACATTTAGTTTTTCCATCACAACTACAGTTGGTAGAGATGGGGGGGTGGGGGAGGAGAGATACAGGAAAAGGAAAAAAAAGTATCCTGAGACCACTCCCAAACCATTCCACTACCTCCCCTGTTCAAGGCTAGGTGAGAATATCCCAGCCACCCTCATTTAGAATGTTTGCTGATGTCAGCATCCATCCTTCATGGCCAATATTAGGCTTTATACCCTACAATGGACCTTGTTACTTCATTAACTGTTGCTTATTTTCCATCTTAAAAAGTGAACAGTTGCCAAGCAGTGGTGGTGCAGACCATTAACCCAGCACTTGGGAGGCAGAGGCAGAAAGATCTCTGTGAGTTCAAAGCCAGCCTGGTCTACAAGGCAAGTCTAGAACAGCCAAGGCTACACAGAGAAACCCTGTCTAGGAAAAAAAAAAAAAGAAAAAAGAAAAAGAAAGAAAGGAAAAAAAAAAGTTCAGTCTATCAGTAGCATCCTTGTTCCTGTTAAACATTTAGGGGTAGGCATACGTACATGTACATGTAAGAACAATTGAAGAAAAAGTAACCATGAATTTGGAAGGGAGTAATGGAGGGTACACAGGAGAGTTTGAAGGCATTAAAGGTGAAGGAGAGATAATGTGATTACATTATAATCTGGAAAAAAAAACTTCTAAATGTCCAGTCTTCTTGACATAGCATTATAGTGAGTTGTTCCTGTGTTTCATTTTTTTCTGCTAACTTTGGTGACGTTACATAAACCTATTACCGTAGGGTAATATTAGGGTAGCTGTGATTTGATGAGCTCGCCGCGCACTTTACAGTGATGGGACTTTCACTTCCTCCACATAAATATGAGAATAGCTGTTGGAACTGTCGCTGAAGGAGTGTTTAGCATGCAGACACCTTTATCAGTTTACTTATGTTCAACAAAATGCGAGTCAAAGCTTCACTCAACAACACGTAGTCATTTATAATACTCCAAAAATAGATAGGCTGCTACCGAGGGTGAGAGTACATCAGCAATAGGAGCACTCAGGCACAGGTTCTGTGTCAGAAGACATCAGTTCTCACTCAGAGAGGCAGAGGCAGGCGCCTCTCTGGGTGTGAGGCCAGCCTGGTCTGCAGAGTTAGTGCAAGACAGCCAAAGCTACACAGAGAAACCCTGTCTCAAACAAACAAACAAAAAAGACATCCGTTCTCAACCATACATACACTTAATTGTAATGTTTCATTTTTGAATCAGGTGGTTTTGTTTTAGTTTTGGTTTGGTTTGACTTGGTTTTGGTTTTTTGAGACAGGGTTTCTCTGTGTAGCCTTGGCTGTCCTAGAACTCATTCTGTAGACCGGGCTGGCCTCAAACTCACAAAAATCCACCTGCCTCTGCCTCCCAAGTGCTGGGATTAAAGGCATGCTCCACCACTGCCCAGCTTGAATAAGGAGTTCTATATATCTCCATTACAAATGTTAAATGGTGTTTACACAAGTTACAAAGATTTACTTATACTCAAGGAAAGTCCTAACCTGGAGCGAACTCTTCACCGTCAATTATGAAATACATTTACTTTCACCATCCGACGGGCACAATACTTATTTTTAAAATATGTAAATGCTCAGTGAGAATGAATGAAAATGAAGCATTGGCATTAACTGGACATCACTGCCATAATCCATCATCCGAAGAAGAATGCAGGCTTGATAGGCCACGCGCAGAACTAAGTGCTCTGTGGCACTTACGCCACCTGTGAAAGGGCACCAGGGAGCGGTGTTCTGTTGGCACCCCTATTTCACAGATGGATGTGATGAAACGAAAAGTGGAAGAACTTCCGTAAAAGCGCACAGCCGGGGACTGGCAGATGACTGATTACAGATATATGCTCTAAATTCTATAAAGTAAGCCAGTTATGCTGGGATGCCCAAGTCTCCTCGGAATCGAATGGTGTGCAATGCCAGCACCAAGAGAAATTTTAACTTAAAAAAACATGAAGTAATGGGCCTATTAAGTTATGCACATTGTAGCCCTTTAGGAAGTTCACGCTAGACATACTAAAAAATGTTATTAGCATATAAAATGAAACTCAAAACACAAGATCCCGAGAATAAATGTTTTGCATGAATTGTCTATCTCTTGCTTCGTTTTTCCCAGTCCATTCATTATGAAAATTTGTCACTGAGCATACAGAACATCTTAGCATTTCTCGCTTCTTAGGACTACAAACTATTCATGGTCTAAGAAGGCAACTCATCTATTCAGTACAGAAAATGTCACCCTATATTGTACCTAGCGAGCCTCTGATAAGTACTAAGTACTATACTAACAATAAATGATGGCACCTGAACACAAAAGTGCAACTTAACTCAAGGAAGAAATATTGCACTAAAGGAAGGTGGATGAGGGTTCCACTCAAAACTGTCCCCCACTCAGACGTTTTGAGTCCAGTGAGAAGAGAAAATCATCTTTAAGACAAAGGAAGACAGCATTTTTAAGACTGAGTAAAGACAGTGACGTGACACATTAGTATTACAATATGAAAAGAAAATCATGTATGAAGGATGCATATAAGGGATGAACAAACTCTTGTTCAACTGTCTTAGTGTCTGCATATACATAAAATAAATAGCTTCTAGGCACCCTAAGGAAAACATGATATGAAGAATGTGTTTACAGATGTTTTGGACTTCTTAGATGTTTTGCATGGTCTGAAATTTCCTATGTGTACATGCTTTAATTTTAATGAAATCAAGATTTGTGTCTGTCAATATTTACCCAAATCACATTTAGTGTTCTACTTAATGTTGTCTTAAATATTAACCACTGGTTGGTAACTATTCTCTATCTAAAGTAATATGACAAGAAGAAAAATAAAAACATATTTTAATGCATTAAGTTGTGTCATTTTTATTCACAATTAAGAGTCACTCAATAACAAGAATATGTTCTGTTCTGACATATTAATCATTAGATGCTCCTGTCACTGTGTGAACAAGAGGATGTATTTTCAAGGAATACGGCAGATGGGACTCACCAAATAGTACTGTGCTGCAGGAACTCTGTGGTAAATGATGTCTGCCACTGACTAGAATATATCATGGCACCTTATGCATAGAATTAATGCACATGGCTTTTTAGAGCAGTTAGTTAACACACAAGATGCAGTAACAGTCAATACATACCAGCACACAGCTTTCTAAATTCATAAATGGCAGCACACAGAGAGTGAACCCTAATAAAAACTGTGGACTTCAAGTGATAATGTATCAGTGTGGGTTCATCATAAGCAACAAATGTATTGCTGTGTGGGGTAGTTGTGTGGGACAAGGGGCATTTGGGTAATCTTCAAGTCTGTTCAACTTCACTTGAACTGAAATCTACGTGGTAAAAACGCTTTATTTAATACACTTATGCCCTGACTTTTTCAAACACATCTATATAGGATGCATAATACTGTATGCTCACACATTTTAATTCATGTGTATACTCTCACATTTATCTTTTATATACACATACAGTTTCCCATGGCAAACTGAAAGGAAGTTATACTTACAGACACCCATATGGCAACTAATTTTTCTAGACACCAAAAGAAAAAAAATGACTGTTTTATATGGAGATACATAATAATAATTCTTCTCTGAGACTACGGACAGGTATGAAATAATTGATTTCAAAATACACATTACATGAAGTATATAATATGGAGATCTACACATGTAGAACTTCCTAATAAAATAAAAGAGAACTTGTTTAAACTCTCCTAAATTATCTCTATAGCCAAAGCATTTGGCCACTTTCAAAAAACAGGATAACTAACACAGAATATTCATTTTCTCACAGAAAGAAAATGAAAGTGAGCGAAGTTACCAAACGTTTATCAAGATTTCGGCTGTTGGCTGTTTTCATAAAACAACAACAACAAAAAAATGTGTATTTGAAATCTCTTCAGGGTCCACCCGCTTTTGTTCTCGGTGCTTACCAGGAGGGCCTGGCTCTTCACGGACACACAGTCTAACCTCGTGAAAAGAAATCCCTCTACGTCTCTCTGGGAACTCCTGTGAAGCCAGCCACACTGCCCATGCTCTCACAGAGAAGAGCAGTGTGAGGGACGACCACTCATTTGCCCCTCACATCCTTTCCTATCTCCCCACTTCTCTCTTGTTTTCTTATTTCCTCCATCTTTCCTTCAACCTCCATGTTCCCCCCACGCCGTCCCCGTCACTTCTTTTTCTCATTTGCTGTCCGCTACTCCCATCGCCAGCCTCTACTTTCCCCTTTTCTAGCGCACTTCACTTCTTTGTATAGTATATCCTTCTGTGTTTTTTTAAAGGCATACTACACAAAGAACTCTAGCACTGTGCAAAGCTCTAGCAGGGAAGGCTTCACGTGAACAGGCTGGACAATACCAGTGTCCTCAACACTAACCCTGCAACCCCACCAGCCAACCCTGACATACTTTCTCCACCTACTTTCTTGTTTATTCTCCTCTCCAGCATCCTTTTCCCTCTTCCTTGTGCTTCTGTCATCTTTGTTATTCAAGTTCAAGAATAATAAAGACTTCAACCAAGCCTTCTGCAAACTTTCCCTTCAACAGTCAAGAAGGAGAGAGAGACCTCAGTAACTTTACCCAGAGGATGGGTGTTTTTCTTCCATCCTTTGCCCTTTCCTTAACAAGCCTGTAACAGAAAACTGAGAGGGTGTTTTCTAAATAAACACCCTCCAAGGATGGAAATAATAACTTTTTAACCATCACAGATGTCTCTTATGGTTGTGGAAGCTATTCTTTGAAAATATTTTCCTAATCTACTCATGTGCCCAGAATATTTTATTTAAATTAGGTTAAAATTATTCTTTCAAAATTTCTTGGCCAACACTACATTTCAGAAATCACTTCATAATTCAGCAGTTCTTCTTTCTATGCATTTAATCTTCTCTAAACTCACTGTCAATACAAGTGTACTTTTATGTACATAGCTGAATATTTTTCAGGTCTAGCTCTCCAAGAAATGGCACACAGAAGCATAAAACAAAGTCCTCCCATGCTTTACCCTACGTTTATTTTGTAAAGTGTCCTCCGGCTTTTAAGTTTTTCAACAGGGTCCTTTTCTGGAGTGAACTGCTTCTCCAGAAACTACAAACTGCCCAAAACCAGTTCTACTGGGAGCAGAAGGGCTACGTGCTGGCCCCGTGCCCTCTCCTGTCCCTTTCTGCATGGAGACGGTACCCTGGCGGCAGACAAGTAAACAGCAGTCCTGGAGGAGGCCTCTGCCACGAGGGGGCTGTGGTCTGGGTCCCCACAGCTCCGCTGGTCTGGTGCAGCCCCTCCACCTCAGTGCCCCGCTGTGTCACATTACTTCTGCTTTTCTAACTTTTCCACTTCTGAGCACCATCAATTATGCACTAGAATAACAGAGGTCTGGCCAGGCACTGGAACATAAAGGCCGATTATGACGATGAATAATTTAAACACCTGCGTGCCATGTTCCTTTAAACAGTGATAGGAGGCCAGGAGACCGTGATGTAGCTGGAAGGCTCAAAAGCCCCAGAATGCTGAGTCTGGGAGGGTGGACAGCACTTTTACCCTGGAACTTCCCACTCATTTCCCCGTGTGAGAAAAGGCACAAAATACATGAACTCAGTTGTTCCCAAACTGGGAACATCACTAAGACCTAACATCTAAGCACCATCCATTTGTTCATTCTTAATTCACTCCAAGAAGTTTACCATCTTAGAGCTCCAAGTAAAACTCGATACAAGAAGACTGTTTCCATGAAACGTTATTAAAGTTTTAAGAAATGCCAAGTTTTGGAGGCTTTGCCACATGGTGTACACACCCATTGAGAAGTAAAATATAAATGGAAGCTGATGAGGCATCACAGACGGAGGGCAGAGGTCGACCCCCCCCCCTTAAACAGTGCTGTCCTCGTTCTCAATTTGGAAACCCTTCAGGTCTCTTCAGTGTCCTAACTTTTAAATCATGGTTTGAAATTTCACAATGGAGAGAAAACGGTTCTCCAGCATCTGCAAAAACAGCAAGGATCTTCCATGTAAACACCCAACAAACAAACAAAAATGGAGAAGCATGGACGCGTTAGAAGGGAGCAGGATGCTGCCATCTACTCTAAGAGAGAAAATTTTAAATGGCTTCTTTAGACACGTGCACCCAAGCTAGAAACAAATGGCATTCCAGACTGAAAAAAATTCCAGAAAAATTCCTCAAGTTTATTTATCAATAAAGAAAGAATAGCAAAGGTGTAAGGCAACGTCTCTAATACTTGAAAGAACCAAGTCTCAAGTCTACAGAAGACTGAGCGGGAAAGGAATAAAACTCTGCCCAACAGAAGGATACATCAGCATGGACCTTCAACCATGAAATCCAAAAGGACCACACTTGATCTGTTTCAAATGATACTCACTTCGCTTCTGGAGCGAAGCTTTAATTATCTAGGAATATTCCAAAATTAATCCTTAGTCTCCATGAGAGCTAAGATTACATTTCTAAATGCAAATGGATGAAAGCTCTAGGGGGAAAAACCATTTTGAACTGTGGTTTCCAGAAGGCTTCAGGTTTAGTCATGTCAAATTAAAGGGGAGCAAAGCTTCTTAAAACAACATTCCTCCTAAATCACGTCCATGTGATTTAGCAAATTGATACAGCCAAAGTCAATAAATCATGATGCAGGGTTTTTATTTTAATGTATGACTGCTTTTTTTTTTTTTTTTTTTTTTTGCTTCGAGCCAACTCCTTAAAATTGTTCGCCCAGAGTTAGATGTGTATCCGTGTCTGGGCAAAACGAGCTACTTCTCTCATAATGGGTTCCTGCCTCTCAGTGGAAACATGCCACCATCGAAAGAAATCACCCACAAAGTTCAGGCCGGTGCAGAACCTCCTGCCTCTGCAGTTGCTCCAACATGCAACTGTTAACGGCATTTCAGCTGGCTGTATTCGAATGTGGAGATTTCCCACCACTCTTCAGTGTGTAAGTGCTCCTTTTTTTTTCCTTAACCCCAGGGATTTCATTTTGTGCTGACACATACCCAAGAAGCAATCTCCATGAAACTATCCTTTTTAGGCAAGCGTTTTGTGCACTCCTTAATGATGGGTGTTTAAGAGAAGCAGTAATTATGATAGATTTCGAGCCTTAGGTAACAGCCTCACAGTAAGAAGGTTCACTACATTTAAGACCAAACTCCTCATTAAGAAGTGGAGATGTATCAATTGAGCCCTGTGCAGACACACTTGACAGCAAAGTCCAGATTAGTAAAATCATCCATCCTCACCACGATGCTCTCAGGAGTGAGCCCACGTGCACAAGGTCATGCCAGTGTATCCTGATTGGAGCAAATGAAACTTCTAAGGGACAATTAAGCCTAAGGGACACTTCTTGGAAATATTAAAAGCATCAGTGTTTAAAATGCTCTTCTCTTCTTTATAACCCTTTTTATGATTTTTTTTTGTTTCAATGAGTCACTTAAGATAGTACATCAGATACTCTGCATGCTATATACCATGCTGCATCACAGTCTGACAAAAGCAGCCTACAGCTCCTGACGAATGCTACCAGTAAAACCACCATAAAACATGTTTCACGTGTATCTGGACATGAAGACACACATGTGCATGTGTATATATCTAGGTATGCACATCTATGACTCCTGAGGCTCCCTCAAGACATTACAGTTCAGCCCTACTGTTAGATCAAAGAAAATATGAAATTACTTGTACCAGGATGACATGACCCCAATCTTCTCCCTGTCCAAGCAGATGCACGCACACGTTGGCTTGCCCAGCTTGTCTGCAAAGGTGGCAAGTAGAACTCAGTATTTTATACAACCAAAAGCAAACAGTATGTTCAAACTTGATACAAGAAAATGCTTTCTCTCCTTCCTTAAGGTTAATTATCCAAAACAGTGAAAAACTTCAGAAAAACCACACCAAGTTTTAACCAAATGGCATGTGAAGTTCCTTCTAGACACCCTCAAGCTGTAAGCAAATGGAAAATCAAACAAAGGGTATTCAAAAAAAAGGCTTGATTTAATTAATCTCCTTACTTAGAAATATTTGTTTCCAGAAGGGTTGGCTTCCCCCCATTACATTATTTATTACCTCTCAACTTAGAGCATCTTATTCGATTTCTCTCAAAAAAAATAGCAGGTCTTGCTCGTGAACATGGATGGGAACAGCCTTGTATCTCAAACAACAGCACTTCCTGCATGGAGCTAAATCCTAAGATGCCTGCCCAGTGTAAGAAAAGCAGCAACCTAGCCCCATCGTAAGCAGCTGTGGAAGACGGAGGGATCTTGTGTCCAGGGAGTGGCAGGGATGATACAGAGCAATAATCTGTGACCCATCAGAAAAAGGCACAAAAGGGGTTTAGTGCTTTATAAATATTTGAGAGCAAAGCAAGCATTTCTGGTTTAAATCAACCAGATTTTAAACTTTCTGGTTTTATAAGAACATCCTGCTATAAATCTTTCTAAAATTTGCCTGCTTTTCGTTTATTTTATTTTACCCGAGCCAATAATGACCAGGACAAATGTCTAAATGCTGAACTAAGCAAAGAATCTTTCCCTAAATTGTGTGTGAGAAGCTTAAATTTCTTCTGCAAAGCCAATGGCAGTAAATGGCTTCATTATTGGTTGCTTTCTTTTTGATAAACTGTAACCAAAAACTACAATCTTTATAGAATTTTAAGGAAAATCAAAAGTCTGAGGGAAAAAAAATAAGATTATGGCCATGTGCACTCCAATCTTTAATCTACCCTCTAAAAGTCTTTGGTTAAAATAAGACCTTCCCATCTATGAAATTTACTATGACAAGAAGGCCTATGACTCCAGCTGCCCCAGCATCTGTCAAGAAAACCACAATCTTCACTCTTAATTTGTAGGGCAATGCTAACAGGAGAACAGCACTTCAGAGGGAAAAGGCACATTACCACAAAGGCACAATACCAAATACAGGGCTCTTGTGAGACATGCAATCACTTTGTGTGGTCAAAACATAAGCTACAGAATCAAGATTACACAGGGAGGTTCTCTTTTTCATTAAAAATAATTGTAATTATTTATGTACTTACATAATTATGTTATTCAGATATTATTGTATGCATGCTTGAAATCAGTTTAAAATGGGGGAGACCTTGGTTTTCTAAGACCTAAACTAATATAATTTCTAGGTTTGCATTCAACACCTTTAAGCAAAAAGTCACCTTCAATGGTTACTGCTTTTCAATTCACACAAGAGCTTTTATCAAACACATGACTAGATCTCATGATCTCACCTATACGCAGGGCGTAAAACCACAGACCTCATCAGAACCGAGAGGAAAGGGGCAGCTCTCAGAGGCCGTGGGTGACACAAAGCTTTCAGTCAAAGGACACAAAATTTCAAAGCACACAAAATTTCAAGATAACCAGTCACTAGACTGAAGGAAACAAAGGACACAAAATTTCAAGATAACCAGTCACTAGACTGAAGAGCTGAAGATAACTAGAAGAGGTCAAGTAATACAGCCCCGCAGAAAAACCTGTGAGGTTGCGTACATGTTAAAGAGTATGGCTCAGTCATTCCAGAACGCATACTCTTTCAAACATGGCGCTCGCTGTGAAATATAATTGTATGCAATATGTGTATTCAATTCAAAATAGAAGAGGAAAAACAGCAAGAGAAGAGATGGTTATGTTCAACAGACTGCAAAGGAGCATACTCACTGCACTTATAACTATATAATTTTTTTTAATTAAAATGTTTCCCCCTTCCCTTTGCTCCCTCCAGTAAGAACGCCTCACTCACTCAAGAGTCTTTCATCTAAAGAAGGACTAAGTCGGAGCATTTGCTACTTCTCTCTATCCCAAGCCTCACAAACACACAGGCACATACACACACACACACACACACACACACACAGGCCAGGACCAGCCTTCATGGTTTTGATTAAAATGGTGTAAATTTGTATTTTCCTGACGACCACTACTACTTTGAAGATGACAGGTAGGGAGGGCCAATGAGAAGCACTGTTCCTTTTGCAAATTTTGTCATGAAGTCCACAATAACGTGCCCGCTTCAACAGCATTGGTGGCAGAGGCAACAAAGTACAATGGCTCAGGGATTCTGGCACCGGCTGCCAGGGATTTTAATCCCGATTCTGCCAGTTTCTAATGGGTAAGAGACACGCCTTGTTTCCTCATCAGCAGAATGAAGATGTCAGAAATAGAGCCTGCATGCCAGGACACTGCCCAAATAAGAACCTCACACACACTGCTCGTAAGAGACACAGGCAGTAAGAGCTGTGCCATTTTGTTTCCTCGTCAATGTGCTGTGCCCATCAGTAACACAGCCAGTTGTTCTGCACAATACCCAGCGGCATGGAAAGCAGGACCATTTTCACTCTGGTGGCAGAGGATAACAAAACTAAGTCCTGCCAATTATTAGCACCTTCATAGCGAGGGAACAAATGACAAGCACCTCATTGTACTTATGATCAAAGAAATGCATATTAAAATAATTTCTATGTGAGATCTTAAAAAGAATATCCGCAGCCAACAAAGGATAATGAAACTGTAAAGCAATCCAGCAATATTGCCTAAGACTGCTTGAGATTAAACCGTTTGACTCCACAGAACTACTTCTCTACATTAAGAACCAAACTATGAGAAAAGCTTAAAAAAAAAATACTGAAGTTGTTATACGCCGTTGATGCTACCAAAAACTAAATAGGTATCTAACAATGAGGAAGAACAGACTTAAAATAAAGGTCTTAAAATAAAAGGTCAGAATATGCCCCACACAAAACCAGATTTCTTCATCGGGCTTGTCAGTCATTACTTATACAGTAGTAACACTGAGAGGCTCAGAGATGTCATTTCTTAATTCTTCACTTCCCAAACACATTTGCTATCCAGTCGTAATCCCACTTAAGTTCAGTGCCATGCAGCTGGATGGGAAAGGGCGGGTTAGTTAAGTAGGCAACGCTAGGCTAGTCTCCTTGATGCAAATAGATGATGTCATCAACAAGGAACTTTCAGTATTGCAGTCTGCTTCCAAGAGTATAAGAAAATACAACATTAAACGGAGAGGGGGAGGGAGGGGTGCTAGGGTCAATGAATTAATTAGTAGGCAAGCCTGTGAGAGAAGCTGAGAGGCGACTGCCCCAGCATGAGTTGTGGGATTCCGTGTGCATGTTCCTCCAGCGTGATGGTACTTCTTTGGTAAAAACAAGTTCACAGTGACGACAGAAGCAACGTGGCTTGGTGACATCAAGTTCCATCTCCAGTCTTCCTGATTTGGAAGTATAGCTCGTTGACCTGATAGTTACTTTAATAAGGCCTGAGGGGAGAACCCTTACTGAAAGTGACCTGCAACAAGAAAGTCGAAAACAAACAGAGTGATCCTTCAGCTTCGCCAGAGGAATGCACGGAAGCCGCCAGCCCTGCAATTCGGAAAAGGCTAATGAAACATTATCTGTCAGTGAGCAGACTGTCTTCTGACATTACAGCTCTAAGCTACAGATGATTTCCCATCCACAGAGGCAACTACACAGATGCTAGGAAAGACAGGTGCAATGCTCTAGGTCCGTCAGGGCCTTCTTACACCCTGGCTGCCTCTTCCTAGGCCAGTGCCTCGGGGCTGGAGGGCGGATTTGAACAAGACACACCCCTCTCACCTCTCTTAAAAGTTTGAATTCAGCAGCTTGGAATATATGTTAATACGCTGCTGTGTGTGTGTTAAAATTCATATATGCTTTGAAAATATATTTTTACTTTGCTGAGAAAATGAATAAACGTCATTGTTTTTGGGTTACTGTAGCTTCAAGGACAGATTACCTAATAGCACGGTAGAATATAAGCATAACCAATGACTGAAAGTCACTTGTAAAGCCTCAGCTTCCCAGGTTGATCAGGATTAGGTTTTATCTGATGCAATGTATCCGGCTAAAGAAGTCCCCTTTTCTTTTTATGACCTAATGATGCACTGGATTTTGAACTGAATTTCATTTTTAAGCATAAAGAGTGTGGATAAAAGCCCACGGTAAGTGCACAGCATCTGTTCATGCATCTGCACTCACCACCACAAAAATTAACCTTAATCTAAAGAGGCACAAATGGGTTTTTATGCCATCAGGAGGCCCGCGTACTTAAAAATCAATGACTGTCCACCCAAAGAACAGCTGTTTCCGGATACTCCAGCTCCACACTGAACCCACGCTCCATCCGATCACGAGCCCACCATGGCCCTCACTACTGTCTCCTCCTAAAACACTGTCCGAGGAGGGCACTGCCTAGAAACCCACAGGGCTGCGTCAGACAGGGACAGGGCAGATGGTACTGCGAAAGCACCTTCGACCATCATCACTCAGCAATTAAGAAAATCATAATCAACCTTAGGTCATGTGTCCAGAAACCTACTCATTCGATAACTTACCCATTTGTGTCAAGCACCGAACAGTTCAACCAAACAGGAGAATAAGTTTCAAGGAGGGTAACAGATTTTACGAGGCCTGCACTTAATAAACTGTACTGTATACGCAGAGATTGCAGATTATGGATTTTAAGGTTCTAACTGCACACACACACACCAGTATGTAGTGTTTTAGTCTGGTTTAACCCTTTCATATTTAATACCTGTATGAAATCATATTACACATCATAAATGTGCTTTTTTTTTTTTTCACTTGACAAAAGAGGCAGAGCATCCGTGAGCCTTGAACTCAAGGGTTCCCTCTGTGAAGTCCACATGATATCTATAGAACAGCATGGACAGGAGAAATGTCCTCTAACTGGACAGTTAAAAGAATATCTGAAACGTGTGCTTTGGCTTTTTTTCCTAAGGACAGGAAGCAGACCTCATGGAAAGAGAAGGGAAAAAAACACATCTGCAAACAGAAAAACAAAAGGATGTACACAGAGGCCATGATACTTCACACACTGGGGCTTCCTAGGAACCCTTTCAGGGTTTCATGGGAGAGACACACATGTGCTCTCTGTGGTGCTAAAATGTCATCCTGTGTTATTTTCATCCGAGGACAAAACAGACAAACAAAACCTTATCTAAGGGATTTTTGAGACACACGCAATGTGGTGTTGGCTCCGTGTAGTTTTCCGGATTCCCAAAACTAAGCTCTGAACATTATGTGTTGGAACAAACTACTACGTAATACAAAACCACTCCAAGAAGAAAATTATTTTTGTGATGTATACATACCTAGGTGCCATCTTTTAAAACATCTGTGTCCATTAAGGAAGTTTTATATATTTATGTATTTAATGACATCAAAAATAAAAACTAAGCAATTATGAAAGAAGCAAACAACAAAAATGACTATTTCTGCTTGGGATAAATGAGAATGTCACCCTGCACACTTTACACTGACCGACAAGACACGGATCCAGGTGAATTGATGAATGTTTCAATTAAACAGAGTTTAAAATATCTGCCCTCATTTCCTATTTTTCTTTTTTTTAATATAAAATAATTATCTTGTATATTTCATATGGCTATAATTTTTTCTCCTCCTAAACTGCATTTTTTTTTCATTTTAAATAAATTTTCAACAGAAATAAATAAAAATGAGGCAACAAAGACACATTCCTTTTAACCCACACAACCGATGGCACATAGCAGCAGCCAATAGAATTAGACCCTTATACAGTACCCCCTAGCTCCAACAAAGGGTACCAAGCACCAGCTGGCAATACAGGAGTACCACTGTGAAAGGGCCCTCATCACAGGGGTGCAGGGAGGCCTAGGGTGTGTGAGCTTAGCGATGGCAATCCAGCCATTTAAAGTGAGGCTGAAGCACAAGTGTCAAGGGGTAGTAGTAAGCATTCTCTCTGCAACGCACAGAAATTCACCTCTAAACTGAGGTCTTTCTGGTTTAGCTCTGGGGCCTGTGGACTCCTGCTCCAGTGTCCTGCCTTCCAGAATGCACCCCGGGGTGCTGCCTGAGCCCATCCATCCGGACCCTCAAAGGACCCATGATTCCCCACCAATGCCATTGTCTCCAGAAGTGCCTCTGCAGTGTTGCAGGCTTCAGGGCTTATTAAAACCCCAAAGGGAAGTAATCCCTGAATGCTACTAAAAGATCTCCAGCTGCTACCGTTTATGAAGAAGGCTGGTGCGAGCGAGCGAGTGAGCGAGCGGGAGTGCAGTGGGGCAGGAAGGACGGAGGAGAGAAGAATTTGGACAAGGGCAAGTTATCCAAACAGAGACCCCATCAAGACAGACAGAGCTGTGCTTTATCGGCTTAAGCTTTCCCGCCTCATCCCAAAAAGTATTTCTCCCTTCAACTCCCATTAATTCTTCTTTATAGCTGAAGGCAGCACAAGGCTAGAGAGAGTCTCTAAGTGTGTAAGAAATAGAAAGACTAGCCAGATAAATTACCTGGAAATAACCAAATATCTTCCCTAAAAACTCAGGGAAGAAAACACCGTGTTTTACTGTGGAAAAAGAATTAGAGAGACTCTTGGTCTCTGTCCTCCCCTTCTACATTCCTTTCAAAGGTCTTTTCATCCCATTAAGTTAAGCTGATTAATAAAAATGCAGCAGTTTGCTCATGGATCCTTTAGAAGTGGTGATACAGGCTGAAAGATGCAAGCGGAAGGGTTTTGTCCTGGAGACAATGGGGGTCACTTCTTAAACCCATTGTTGTCACCCTCCATTAGGGACAGTCACCTTGCTCAGACGCCCCAGACACTGCAGAGTCCTTTGCTCCCTTCTGGTAACTTCAGAAGAAAAAGCAGTGCTTATTTAAAGATTAGGAGAGAAAAAACAAGCAAACAAACAAAAAAACAGAGACAACATATAGTGAGAACATTTCACTTCATCTCCAAAATTATTTGCTCAAATTGCTCCAATTAGTAACATTTGTTAGAGAAAAGGCAATCGTTAGAGAAAAGGCAATTTTATTTAAAAAAAAAATCCACATAAGCAAAACCTTATTCTTCTTCCTTTCATGAATAACTTTATTTTGCCATCCAGAAACATTGCCCAAGAAGTACCTGGCACACAGCAGATGCCCAAGCAAGAGTTAATAATTTCCTCCACAAACTTTAAATGATTGTGGTTTTCTTCTGAAGACTGAAAAAAAAAAGTCAATTACATAATGCTGTGATGAGCAAGTGCTTTCAGGCATAAGCTGAATTCATTTAGGAAAAAAATGTATACAATATCTATCATGTGAAAGACTTTGAATGAGGAGATGGGGATGGACGTATCTGTGGTGAGGGTGGGGCCTCTTCCCAGCCACTGTTCAACCTGCAAAACACTGAACAGTGCAACTGAAATGTAGCCGAAGCATTTTCTCCCAGATGACTGAATTAGATTTGTACTTCGTGATGTTCAGCTTATAAGTCCCCTAAGTGGCATTCACTGTGGACATGTTAATAACTCTTCCAAATTTATACTCAGCAAATCTTTATTTGTATACAGCAGTGGCTTTCCCACCATTTTAACCAATCTGTCTGCACTATACAGAATCAGGTTTTATAGGGAATCTGGTTCCATCACCGAATTTACCCCCAAGATACCAGACCAAATGATTATCTTTGTATGATCAAAGAACCTGGGAGGTAAAATTTAATCTGACTGATATATGGCATTCTATGGAGGCATCTGGACTCTACAGATCACCACCACAAAAGCTCATTCCAAACCCTGACTAATATATTCATTTATTAGTTTGCTCCACATAAAAATGGAAGATTTGGGACTATCAGGAGACCAGGGCACTGACCACACATTCCCTGCGTGGCCCACTTTGCCATTATCAATCTATCTTTTCAAATATTGAAGAGCGGAGACCAGACAATGCAGCTGAGGAAAACAGACAAAAGGGTCTATTTACAATCCTGGGAAAACTAATCCTAGTTAGCTCTGTCTTCTTAATTAGCAAATTATAAAATTGGGGTCGCTAAGGTACAGCTCCTTTTCTAGGAGAGAAGTAAACAGAATCTAAATAAATCCTGGGACTTAGTATCTGATATTAATAAGTGGGTCATAGGATATAAGATGTACAGATACATAAAATAAACCTGAAGATCTAAAGAACATCATGAGGAGTACAGTTAAGAATATTTCACTGCTGGACATAGTAATGCACGCCTTTGATCCCAGCAATCGGGAGGCAAGGGCAGGCAGATCGCTGAGTTCGAGACCAGCCTGGTCTACAAAGTTCTAGGACAGCCAAGGCTATTATAAAGAGAAACCTTGTTGCGAGGGTAAAAAAACAGAAAGGGAGGGAGGAAAGGAGGGAGGAAAGAAAGAAAGAAAGAAAGAAAGAAAGAAAGAAAGGAAGGAAGGAAGGAAGGAAGGAAGGAAGGAAGGAAGGAAGGAAGAAAAGGAAGGAAAGAAAATTTTAGTATGTACTGAAGACAGACTGGACATGTTAACTCGCTTGACTGTAACAATCACCTCACCATGCACATGGATCAAAGCCTGTGAAAGGAAAATCTTGAACATATAATGTAAACAAATCTGAAATGAACTCTAAGGCATTTTACTATATGTGTAAAAGTATAATCATTCTTACAATTTGAAAATTCTACAAAGTGCCCACTGTCTATCAGCACAAAGAGTCTTGACCTTGAGCCTGGGGGGAAAAGACGCATCCTTCTGTGACAACTTCCCTGAAGTGACAGGAGACATGGATGGGGAGTGGGAAGGACACTGATTCAGTAAGTCATCACTAGCTCTTCATGGTGCTGCTCTGCCTGAATCCACGGCTCTCCTTGTGGGATGAAGACAAGAAGCAGCACGCACACCCACTTACCCTGCGCATACACTAAAAGAGTTAGTTGCTGAAAGAATTCTAACGTGCTCCCAGGGCGGGGGCACTGCCACCTGCGTATCGGTACTGTCTGGGACAGTGAGTCTTAAAATGTCATTTCTCCAAAAAATTGAGAAAAACAGAAGAACTACTGAAGACTCTTCGGTCATTAGGTAGGTTAATGGGTAATGTTTAAGCTCTCAGAATTTGTTCTTCCAGGTCCTGTAGGACTAGCGTTATAGGATAGAAATTCCACTGAGATCTGGATTTCTGAATGATCAGCACATTTTAAGCCACCAATAATCTCATTTAAATAGAATATGAAAGATAGTTGTGATGTCCATAAGACTCCTATAATACAAATGATTTGCCTGGTTTTTTTTTTTTTTTTCAAATACAGCATCTTTACAATATTTTTCCTGATATCTACAGTGAGGAAGGCAATGCTTACATATCTTCAAATAAAATCATTTCCAAAACACCTCGCCTCATATCAACACAATTCTGGAAACAAGATGCAGTTTTTTGTTTTTTGTCGTTGTTCTGTTTTTGTGTTTATTTTTTGGTGGGGGTGTAATATACACACTTTCATTTTGGTGGGAGCGTGTTAGATATACCTTCATCAGCATCTTCCTAAATATATCGTGGGTACCATGGTCTAGAACAGATCAAGAATATTTAGATATTTATAAAAGAAATATCTGAAAATCATACTCCCACAATTAGCACTGTCTTTAAAAGCTCTTATTCTTAAAATGTCTTTAGTGAAAATAATTATCTGCTAACTGAGAATAAACACTAGTGAAAACCCATATTAATACTCATTCATATAACCAAAACAATCTACACTGCAGAATTACAGGCTTATGGGGAAAACAATTCTATGTAAGCTAAGCTTAGATTCTCAAATCCAATATAGTTCGTTCTCTTAACCTGAGTAGCCAGGAAGCAAGAAACACCAAGCTCACAGACAACAAATTGTAGAAACACTGGCAAGCACACGTTTTACTGTCAGTAATGGCTGCTCTTCACAAATCAATCTACTTGCAAGAGAACAAGACATAACCTCTAAGAGGACATACCTTCCTGTGACCAAAACCACACTGGCACAGGAAATGGTGTAAATCCAGTTCAGTCTAACCGTGAAAGGGATTAGGAGTCATTCGACTAGAAATTGGAGAGAAAATAGACTCTAAAGTGGGCCAGGAATCTCCAAGTAAATGGCTTGGCAAACAGGACAATCCAGTGCAAGAAAGAGCACAGAACAGGTGAAACAGGCAGTAATTAGTTGTTGCTATTTATATATCTACCTCCACACTTCTTAGCACGCTGATGCAAAGGCACTCACTAACTTACTTTCCAAGGTAACTGATGCTATGACTGAAGCCATTCTTCCTTGCATCTTGGAACTTACAGGTTTACCATGTCCTGAACACTTAGGTTTTTCAGAGATTACTAAGACAACTTTTGAAACTTGTCCACTTCGTATTGTTTATTATGATGCTATTTACACTTTCAATTGATCCCACTTGGAAACGAAACATACATACCCAGCAGGCTGTGGTAGGAAACTAGTTAGGAATATGGCTGTGGGATCCTGTTTACACAGCTCTGACAGCGTCTGCCACTGCGCGCTCTGGTGTTGAATTCCAGTGTCTTACATATTTCGGCAACTGTGTAGAGGTCCTTCTAGTTCCGCCACTCATCACCCCCCAAAAGCACGGGAGAAAACAAATGCAAAAGTTCAAGAAATCGGCTTATGCTCCACTGTATAAAGCTGGAAGGGAACTTTACTATTATTTCTTATCTAGGTTCTTATTTTGTTCCCTTGAAGCACATAAGGATTAAAAAAAAAAAAAAACTATCCTTAATTTTTGAGAATCTAAATTTGGAGTTTAATCAGTCACAGCTCGGTTGAGATCTCCCCAGGTGGGAGAATTTCCAGATTTGACTCATCAACACTGGAGAGGGCAGCTTGAGTCTTTTGTAGTTGAATACATGTGACACATTACTGTCATTTAGTCACTAACTATAATTTTAGTTCGGTTTTCCATTTTGCAAATCCTTAAAAAGCTATGTCTGGGAAGAAGAGAGAAAAAAGAATACTTTGATAATATATTCAGTGTCTCGTATTTAAAATTAAAGAAAAAATATGCGTCTTCACTTCAAACGTTTACATTTGTTGTAGGGATGTATGAATGAATTCTCTTGCTCTTAACAAACGGGGTGTGTATGAAAAACACACGTTTCAACTAAGTCGATTTAAAAGGCTGATAGATTCAGCAAGTCAGACATGACCTGGCAAAGGACGAAAATCTCCTCACTTCACAGATGAGGAACCTCAACTTGACCTGGGTCAAATGACTTACCCAAAGTCAAACAACAGTGTCAGGGCCCTGACACACTCCAGGCCTTCTGAATCTGATGCTGTTCCTTGAAACACCAACCAATTCAATCATCTTGCAAAAATGAAAAGAGAGAAGAGTTCCAAGGTACTTGGTGATTTGCTTAAGGCTAAACATCTAGTTGGTTTAAAAAAATATAGAAAAGAAAAGAAAAATATTAGCATCCAATCTGACTGCAGGCTTTGATCCTTTTGTTAAAGACACCACTTCGTCCTTCAGAGGGTCTGAATCAGAATTTCCTTCCGATTAGCACTTGCCCTTAGTTAGGTTCTCAGCACAGGCAGTTGTACTAGCAGCCAGGAGAGTGAGAACAGTGTGCAGGCAATGAGACCTGCGTGTTAATAGCCCAGTGACTCATTCTCCAAGTGACTGAATCATGATAATAATGATGCCTGGATTTCACTGAACAATTGCCGCATGCATCCACTTTCTCACTGAGTCATGCTGGTTTTTCAAACTGAAGGTTGAGTAAAACTAGCAGTAAAGTTAGATGAGGCTGTACTGACACATTTCTATTCCTGCTAGATATTCTGTACAAAAAAAAATACCTAATGAAAATATAGAAATACATTTAAATCTGCTTATTAATAGCTAATATTTATTTCCTACATAGTACATAAAAAAAACTACTATAGGCTTTATGTGTAAAAATACATCATTTAATTGTGAAAATAACTCCCCTAGATAAAAATATGATTTTTTATTTTTTTGTAGACAAGAAACGGAAACATGGGAAGGTTAATTTTTCCTGGACCTCAGCAAATACCCAGTGAAAAACCCAGTACAAACTCCTAACGAGCCAGTCCTGTGCACAGTGGTTTTACATGCAAACCACAATCTCTGACCTCAAGAATCATATAATCTAGAAAGGAGTACATAACAGCACCAGAAGTGTACACTATTGTGTTCCAAATATCTTTCAGTCAGTCCTAGGAGCAACTAAGACAGAAGAGGATGGACAATCTCAACTCGGGCAGGAGGAATAAAGTCGCCAACATCTCCAGACACTCAGTTCAGCTAACAGATCTGCCTGCTGGCAAAGTAGATGTACAAAGGGACACCAAACTCTTTCCTCCTCTGCCGTGTACTTCTAGAGGCTTGAAGGGAGCTGATCCAAATGCAGCCTATTGGGAGACTTTGTCTTTATGATTAATCAGGAATATTTTTCTGACCTCAAGGCTATCAGGCAGAAACAGTGAAGGAAAGAAATTATAGGAAGAGTAAAAAAAAAAAAAATGTGAATGGAAGAAGAAAACAGGCCACAGGAATAAAGTTGATTCAAGCAAACAAAGGCTATTCCCTATTAGTTAGTTTATTTAAATACATATATATATATATATATATATATATATATATATATATATATATACACACTGAAATTATAATACAATTAGGTCATTCCGTCTTCCTTTCTTCTCCCTCCAACTTCTCCCCTAAACTAATAGCTCATGTTTGACAGGTGTTTACTGTAGAGTAAGCAAAATGCATTAGAAGTTTAAGGCAATCTAGATGAGCATGTTAACCAAGACTGGCCCTAAGTGCGGGACTCAAGTTAAAATTAAATGTTTGGGAAAGCCTCCTGACTGAATTGATCCTTAACTTCTAAAACTTTTATTCAAGAACCAGGGGTTGGCTGATTCCTTTCCAGAATATACACAGGCAAGACTGTCCTCTCTCTACATACATAAAACAGCCGATGGCTCCAGAGAGGAGGCCCAGGAAACCTGGCCGTCTGAACTAATTATGTGCCTACTGAGGCAACAGTTTTGGCTTGCTACTTCAGCCCATTAAACACTCGATAAGCGGGACTAAAAGTGCGTTTTTAATACTCCTTTCATATTAGCATAGATTCCCTATCATTTGACACTGTAGGTCCTCACAGATTTTGCCCCAAGGTCACGCTTCAACGTTTCACTGAGTTCTATTAAACTAAGTATGTCACTCTGCACAGCCCAGCCGAGTGGTTAAAGGGGCCACTTACAGCTAAGAGGCCTTGGGCTAGTTTAAAATATGCAAAAACCCAGTTTGCTCATCTGTAAAGCAAAAATCATTATAATGCCATGTTCATAAGAGCCCTTGTCGAGACTAAATAAATGATGACAAGTGTGAGGTCCCAAGGCACTGGGAATGGTATACAGTAAGCATCAATAGATGGGCACTGTTACATTCTGTTCCAAAAGGAGAACCTGTGCACTCTGTGGCCACACAGCAAAAGCAAATCTCTTCTACACCATAACTCCTACTTCCCCACAAGGGAATGCCACCCCTGTCCTGTAACTCAGCGTCCTGTCCCAAGGACAGAATCTGAGATCTAGGGGATCCTCCTCACACCTCTAAAGCCTGAAGGCGTGCAGATCACAGACCCCCAAACCCTGAAATACAGCCTGGCCTGTCTGGTGATGTTTCGTCTGCTCCGCACATAATTTCCACTGATGACTCTGGGCAACAGTGAGCTCTTTATTTTGTTTCGTTGTTGTTTTGTTTAAAAGCAAATGAACAAAACTAGTGTGAAGGCAATAGTGCAATCCACATCAGAAATTAAAACAAAAACAAAACAGTATTCCAACAGATTAAACCATCTCAGGGTCCACATGGAAATACTGAAAATGCTGGGTTTCATCACTCCCCACCTAACCACGCATACGCCAAGCCTAGTTTGAATATCTTCAACAATCACCAGTATCTGCTTGTACTTAAAAATAAACTGTGGTAACCTGCCCCCTTCATACTAAGAAGGGGATATTTCTTTATCTCCTTCAAATGTAAAACTAAAACTATTCTAAAAAACAAACGGCAACAACAAACACTTCTTCTTTTTTCTTCAAAGCCAAAACACAGCCTTACATTAATACTCTACAGCACAGCCACCCACCTCTCCCACACATGCCTTCTTTAGTTTTCCAGAATAAAGGCTGCCAGCTCCACCTACAAGGCCTAGAGGCTTTTGCTCCTATCGCTAAAGGTCCCTGAAAGATTCTTCTACTATTTCCATCTTGGCTAGTAAAACCATGCCCCTTTATTCGGAATCTAGACTAAATTATTTCCTTTCCAGGAAGTCCTTCCCAGCGCCCCTGGACACATGTGCTGTCTCCTAGTGTGCACAACATTCTGTGCTCTATTGTGACATTATCTGTCCTAACATGCCAGTGGAGCAGAACAGTTTGGTGATTGTCTTGGCAATTAATGAATATTCTAATCGTCCTGGTATTTGCTGCATGTGGCCTTCAGCACTGATGTGTTCCTACCAAAAAACAGCATGGAAGGCCACGCCGTTTAAAGCGATCCTTAAATATCTGTAGAGATGAAAACTCCAAACCATGCCATTGGCTTTCACTGTGTGTTTATTAAAAATTACTCTACAGCCAAGACACATGAGGATGCCTTTTTAAGATTCCTGTTCACTTTTCCAGTTAGTAACTGTATCAAGATGGCTTTCGCTAAAATATAAGCCAGCCAGCTGTTTGTTTGGGTTCTTGAATTAAAAGATAGAAAAAAAAATACTGAGTCAGCTTTTACTTGTGGCATTTCACTTTAAACAAGAGAATCTGTACTCTCTCTAAATGATGTTCTTAAGAAAAAGTTCAAATTTCTCATATGCTAAGAGCAGCTCAACTCCAGAACCTTCATTTCAAATGGCATATGGCTCTCCCTCACCCATCTGATACCTCAGGGATGCTATGGCACTTAGGAGACCCAGGAGAGTGTGTAATCCAACATGACAGCTGAAGGCAAGGCAGGAAGGCTGACAGAGCCCCAGCACAGGTACCAGGAAGGGAGGACTATTATTCCGGAGTTCAGACTTATCAATTTCTCATTCAAGTTCACCCATTAGCTACATTTAATGCTCTCCTGAAAAGGCAGCATCACCGCCAAGAAGGCTGCGCTCAGAGACCAGCTGGACCAACCCAAACAAGCAGCTTCGTGTCTGCTGAGCTGCTCTGCGACAGACAAGACAGCCAGTGTTCCTGCACTTCAGGCTCCTAAATTCTCCGCAGCCCAGCATAAGCCCCGATGGCTTTGCAGCCAGCTTCTCTTTCCGCTCTGTGGTGCATTTACGAGTTCAGCTGTGGGTCTGTTCATTTCCCTCCAAGGCCTTTCTTCTCTCCCTAACACATGCATACCCCAGGCAGAGCTGGAGTGCTGACTAAGGAGGAACAATAGGAGGCTTTGAACAAGGCTCAGCCGCAGCCCCAGTCAATATTTACTTCAGTGTGAAGCCACTGTTTTAAAGCTCCTCCCAAGCAGAACTCAACAGTGAGGAGTCCCTAGAGGTTGTGAAATTTTATTTTAACAAGAGGGAAGAGAGCTGTAGAGATGAGTAAATAGATCACTGTCTAAGCCACTTTCTCAGACAAAATAAGAAAGGATTTTCTACAAAACAGGTTAGACTTTCAGTACTACTCAGCAGTTGATAAACAAGCAAACCCAATCGTCTTCCCACACTGATTACTGAAGTCTTAAAACTCCAAGTCAGGCTGCACTGACAATCCACTTAATGTGACCCCCGTCTATCTGTGAGCAGAGCTCTGATCCTATCAACCACCTGGAGCAAGGGTTGCCTGTGCTGCCCAGAAAGGCAAGACTGAACCATGGGCACACTTAACCTACCCTCCATAACTCATTTTTCTACCCAGCTCTTCTATCTGCTGTCAATTCAAGTATGTCTTAAAGCGAAGTTGCAATTCCCAGACCCATGAGTAAGGAGCATACCATGACAAGTGCTCCTGACTATGGTGTCTGTCTTGGTAACAACAGTTGATCACGATGCTCGAGAGAGTAGCTGGAAAGTCAGATACACACCCTCCCCACAGACAGAGGCGGCTTCCTATGGAACAGCAGACAGAAGTTAGCCTCCACACTACAGTGGAGTCAGTGTTTAGATAATGCGAAGAAAGTCTACTCATTAAAAGCAAAACTTAGCTATAACTAGATTTAATTACTTAGCCGAATTAATGCTTTTTAAATTTTAAAACAGGGCCAATACTCACAGCATTAAACTATAATGTTGGGAAATCCTACTAAAAATTATGACCTTATTACAGATCTCCGTCCCATACCTAAAAAAGATTCAGAGTTGTCTGCTATAGCCACCTGCAATGCTTACTAGTCCATCCAGCCAGCAAGTGAGCTGTGTTATTTTTATAACCAAACCACATACCCTAACCTCATCTGATAAAACTTGCATAGGAACAGAGAGGAATCCAAACAGCTCAAACACACACACACACACCACACACAAAAACGTGCAACGGGTCAGTGTTATACTTTATGACAATTACATATCAAGAGGCAAGTCATCATCTTCCAAATTCTAAACACGTGCGTCAGGGTGACACAACTTAGCCTTTGCAAAGAAAAATGGAATTCAAACCGCCCTTCCCTCCAGAAATACACGACCAGAGAACACAGGAGAATCGCCTATTCTGTTACAGTCCTCTAAAGCCACGAACTGCAGTGGCCGTAATCTTTACAACACCATTTACTGTATTATTAAAAAGGGAACAATTAAAAGGAATTCAACCCAATTATTTCAACATCTTAAGCAATGACTAGGTTGTTATACACTCAATTTGATTGACAACACACTCTCATGGAAAGAAAACAAACTACTGAGCAAGCCTGGCTGAAGTAAATCTTCTGGCTCATACTTTTAAACCGATACACAAGAATTTAAGATTTTATTTTTCAGCCTGTCAATAAGTAAAATTTCTTGGTGTTTTGTTTTGTTTTGTTTTGTTTTTTTCATGAAAAAATAAAAATAAAAAGCTTGTGGAGATATGAGAAGGCTGGAGAGCGGGTGCAGCAGTTAAGAGCAATGGCTGCCCTTCTAGGGACCAGACTTTATTTCCCAGCATCTGCCTTAGACAGCTCAGAACCACTTCCACCTCCGGGTTCAGGAGATCTGACACCCTCTTCTGGCCACTGCAGGGACTCACACATATGTGTGCATACAAAAAACACACAGACATGCACACATACGGGTAAATGAAAATAAATGAATAAATCTTTTTTACAAAGGCAGAGAGAGAGAGAAAAAAAAAAGAAGCTTGAAATGGGGCCAAGTGTAACCGCTCCTCAGAATTACAGGAAAAATAATACCCAAAAAACTCGTAGCAAACTGGTTTTCTTGACAAATTTTAACTCCCAATTTAGGAAGTAAAGGCTGTGGTACGTAATGATAAGAGAACGGAAGTAAATAAGGCCAGGTCGTCCCAGGATCATAAAATTTTAAATGGTTAAGCACTGGACTTTCAAGGGAAATCCATCCTGCCAGCTTAGCCATGGCTCACTCAGTTTCCATGCTCTTAGTGATAAACTCAGCAGGCATATCACCACTGGCCAAGCAGCACCAAGTTTCTGCTGTTGCACGTATGGATCACTTCTAATTTCCCTCTAAAGTAAATTTCTCTCTTTGAGGGGGTAGCACTAAGAGTAAAGGATGTTCTAAAATAATTACGTAAGTACATGAATGCAGTTTCAGAAAAAATAATGAGCATATTTGCTATTCACCTAACTAACTATAAACATACGAAGTAAAATCTGCTTTGAATAACTACCAGACGGCTCTCCAAGGAAGTTGTCCTTTAGCAGTGATCGGGTTTCAATGGATTAAATCTGCGTTCCTTGACGAATTCAGCTGGATGCTGTGATCTATCTGTGCTCCTACTGTTAATGTGCGCATAATTACTCTGTAGTGAGTTTTAAGGCCACAGAGAGCAAGAGTTCTTGAGCAGACAGACATCAAGGGACTCACTGCCAGTGCAGTGGGGCTTAAATTCAGAAAACTCCAAGATCTCAGAGCCAGCCTGGCTGCCTGCAAGAACAGCCCTAGACAGGAATTGATTTGTTTCAACAAGCTCCTCATTGGAAATACAAGCATTCTCCAGGAGGGTGTCGGTATTCATTAATTTCTCCTTTGAGATAGAGATATCTCATTACACCTATGATGCCCAAAGTCGAGAAAACAATACAGATAACAAACAGAGAGAAGAGAGGGCATTAAAAATAAATGACCAATTTTAAAACGGAGATCCAAAACTCATTTCTGTGAGGAAGGTCTTGCAGATACATCGAAAGTACCACTTTTCACACATTTCTCCTTTAGTACAAATCAAAGGAAAAACCGTAATGGGAACTTCTCTTAAAAAACAAAACCCCAATGCAAATGCAAACCACAGCGCTTTGGGCTCAGCACATGCTGATAACTCCATCTTTTAAAAAGTTAATTCTTCCAAGATGCTTTGAAAGTAAGATTCTATTTCTGAAAACAGGGCTTCTCAAATTTGTTGTTTTTGTTTTATGGTGCTTTTCGTTTTGAAACAGAGCTCTTATCACTAAAGAGCACAGGCTAGTTTTGAACTGACCACTTCTGCTTCAGCCTCCCAAGGTCTGGGTCTACAAGTATGTGCCAACATCCCCACTTTAAGAACAGTCTTTATCTGCGAGTTATAAGGATGTGTTGACTTTTATAAAGTGAGAGTCACTTGCATGAAGTAAAAACATCCCCCTTAAACTCTTAATCCTCTGTTCCCCGGGGTTACTGAGATATGATGTACTCTATTTTCTGCAACAGTTTTAGAGCAATTTTAAGGTCTCTTATATACACTTCCCTTTAAATTTTCACAGGAGGGGGACATTATTTTTATTGCACCTATTTATTTATTACTGTGAAAAAAAAATTGAGGTTCACATGTGCCACCATGAGCAGAACTTATAATTCAACCAGCTGTAAAATTTAACTAGATCTGAAATTTAACAACAACAACAACAAAAAAAAAAAAAAACACGCTAAAAGATGATTGTCAGACAGCGTAATCTAATTTTAGCTTCATTTTTATATTATATGTAGGAGTTGTTTTTCCTGCATGTGAACCATGTGAGCACTTGGTACTCAGAGGTCAGAAGAGAGAGCAGCAGATCCTTGGAACTAGAGTGTGGATGGTTGTGAGCTGCCAAGTGGGTGCTGGGAACTGAACCTGGTCCTCTGTAAGGGCAGCAAGTGTTCTTAACCACTGAGCCACCGTACCAGCCCTTTGACATATTTTTAAATATTTTGTTCTCTAAAGTCCTTGCTTCTATAATGCTCAAAAAAAAAAGTTTTCTTATAATCATTTGTGATTATAAAACTCAAGTTTAAGAAGTGCACGACTTAAACACACACAAGGGAGTAAGCCTAAAAATTCAGCTGCAATCTATTAATCTCATGACCAAAAAAAAAAAAAAAAAAAAAAAAACACTTAAAAATGTTGGGATGGATTTTTAAGCATTCAATATATTTACTTTTTCTGTTTTTTAAAAATGGGGGAATCGAAACACCAGTTGGAACTACTGGGCATCTTCCACTTTTCGCTAAGCCTGTCAGTGACCATAAGACCTAGCTACATGATCCTATTCTAAGTGAAGCCATGCCTTAGAGGTATGCAAATGACTTCACTTTAATCAGCAAATGTAGTCTATTCCTAAATTTAAGTCTTCTAAGTACACAGCACACCTCCCTTCTAAGAGCCACTTGAGCTCACACACAGTCACAGAAGCCTCTCAGAATTCCTAATCTAGGAGAATTAGAAACTCTAGAAGCAGTGAGAGTTCCCCCTCAATGTTCCTATTGAGAACCGTCCTCCTTTATGCCATGGGAAGCATAAACATACGCTCACAAATGAACAAACAGCCCTATGCTGAATTACTATTCTTAATAATGTTCATTGTTCTTATAAACTGCTGCCCAGAATTTTAATTAAATTCATTATATCAAGAATTTAACAAGGAGGATATTCGCTCGCTTCTACTTTATAATTAACTATAAAAAGTGTTGGCAAACACTATTATAAAATAAGAACAAGCCAGGCGTGGCAGGAAACGCCTTTCAATGTCAGCACTTGGGAGGCAGAGGCAGGCCTATCTCTGTGAGTTCAAGGACAGCTTGGTCTACATAGACAGTTCTAGGCCAGCCAGAGCTACAAAGTAAGACCCTGTCTCAATAATAATAATAACAACAATTATAAATAATTGAAAAATTAAAATGCCCTTCGTTTTCATAAGGACCTGATTATAGCAGGTTTTTTCTATCTTTTCATCACAACATAAAGGCTATTGGTTGATGCCTTCAGAGACTTTACACTTAGGCTGGTAACACTGTATTCACAGCAAGAGAATAACAAAAGAAGGCAGAATAACCAAAATTTAACCAGTCCCACTCCTTGCTTGTCAATAAAAGCGTCGCACAGCATTTGTGACACAGAAAAAAATAAGTTGTTTGCTCTGACGTGAAGGACACGTGTCAACAGAACATGTCTACAGAAGCAGTTTCCTCACTCTTGGAATTGCAGAAACTCAGAGCAGGGAGACCTTTTTTCCCCAAGTCTTTCAATCTCTGCTAGAATACAGGCTCCAGAAGGCCACCCACAGGAAACTCAGCCAGTGGAAACAGCAGAGCCGCAAGGAGCCATCTTCTATGCTTCATAATAAAATAAACATTTTAGGCTCGCTTAACCACATGGAGGTAAATTGGGAAGTGTTAAAAATCTGTTTTTTGAGGTGTCATTTTGAAACCGGCACTTACGGTACCTTCGGGGAAGGTTTGCGTGTAAAAATCCTTAAAATTTATAGCAGAATTCTCTTCAAACTTCTTGGACTAAGACGTGCTCACTGCAGTAGGGTTTGCCTACAGAGAGGGCTTACAACCAAATCCCCAGCCTTGACCTTGTTAGTGGTACGTTTTTTTAATGAAGCATAAACCTCAGTGTACAATTTTATTTTATATGTCTGCAATTCCAGTGGAAAGGGCTAGAAATGAAGACTGCTGGGCCTTTCCAGCCTTTTAGATGACAAATAACTTCCACTCACGCAAATATGGAGCCATTTTAGAAACCACGGGGACGGCTGTATAGGAAGCTCAGGGCAGGCACTAATCCACATCCTTACTAAAAAGCCAGAGAAAAGAATCTCCCCAACTAAATGTACGCGAAGCACCCATGTCCAAGCTGGCTCACAACTGGGGACTCCCATCACTGTCTGCAGCAGTCTCCCCTGAGAACTTGTTAGGTCTACTGAATTAAAACCCGCATTTCAGCAAGACTTCCGAAGAGCTCCAAATGCACCTGAGGGGGAGACAAAGGGGCCCAGAAAGCCCTAAATGGATGTGTCCTGGTGGCTGGCGTGCCATGGGCAATGCTGGACCTCCAGCTCTGAGGGCACCACCTGGCCCACGACAGACACTTCACAGGCGCCCGTCCCGGGACGTCCCGGGAAGATTTCTCACAGCGCTTTCTGCTCTGTATTGCCATTATAGCCACAAAACTCTCAGCCCTGAAGCAAACCCTTGAATTCCTTAGGAGCAGCCTCTGCCTGTCTCCTCTGAGCCACCTTCCATATGCCTCTGTGTTTTACATGTGGTATCACTCAATATTTATTTTATCAATCATAACTTAAGTTTCCAAAACATGAATATTTTATTACTAAAAGAATATATTATTACTAATACCTGTAATATCTCTTGAATGTGAAATGAGGGGGTTTTTTGTTTTGAAATATCATGAAATCAAAATAAAATTCCTGAGTTCTCCTCCCATTTGACTCTAGCATGAGACACAAGAAATATATTCTCTCCAAATACAGAGAATTCTCACAAAGGATGAGAACTGTTAACGTGAAACATTTACACGAGACACAGGCTGGTTCTGCTCAGAGACTGTAACTCAGAACTGGCTCTGAGCATCCCGTCACTTCACTGCTTCAGATGCCTGTCACCAAGCACACCGAAGTTGTCTAACTTTGAAGAAAAAAAAATTACTATCACTTGTTTTATTTTCGTTCTTAAATACCTCTAAATAGTGGCCAGGACAGTGAAACAGCTCCAAGGAACTATTTGGAATAAATTGATTAGTTCTTGATCATCTAGTTATCAACACAAACATCCAAAGTAAGGAAATAAGAATTTTCAAGAAATAATTAGATCATTAACAACATGTGTGCATTGATTACAAGACCATGCCCAAATAATACTTAAATTAATGAGCTTCTCAGAGGCATAAATCGACTGATTCCATCTATATTATGAAGAAAGGGCAGTAAAGGGGGGGCTCCAGCAAAGAACTGTTGTTCTTGAACCTAATTAGCTGAGTTAGATAGCATGTGTACATTTTGTTGCTAGTGGTTCATTTAGAGTCAGAAAACACACAGCTCCAAAGTGAAGCAAAAGTTAAGTCTGACCCTATGTGTGCAGGCATGGACTACATATACCCACACAAATAAACACACACACACACAAACACACACACACACAAACATACACACAAACATACATACATCCACACATAAACACACACACAAACACACACACACATAAA
>NW_026596100.1:2924578-2953266 GCF_907164565.1 Psammomys obesus | reverse complement strand
ACATACATCCACACATAAACACACACACAAACACACACACACATAAACATACACAAACACACACGTACACACAATCATACTGTTATCTTCCCAAGAGGACAGCTGACAACGGTGATAGCTGAGTGTGTAATTAGTTTTCATTGTCCCCTGACAGCTATAGTGCCACACAGACCTTTTCCTTTTTATGTTGTAAATGCTATGGAAAAAAAATACATTAATAACAGGCATTTAATTATGGGCCCAGCAACCACAGAGGAAACACGGCCAGGAAAGAAGTAGAGTATGACTACATGCACATTTTAATTTGTAGGGAAGGGGAGTTTCTTTCCCAGTTACAGTAATCTCTAAAATATAGATGGCTGGCATAAAGTGAGGGGGAAAGACTTAAAAATGCACCCAAGTCTCTCAACAAAAAATTATGTGCACAGTGCTACACCAAAACTAAAACCAAGAATAGCATAATGCTTGCACTAAAATATTAATAAGAATGAGGCATTGCTTATTAATAAGGGAAATACTCTTTAGAATAGCTTTATGTTTTGATAACAGCAGTGAAGAGTACCAAGATTCAATTTTAAATTATGTTTTTTGTCTCCCTTTTCACAGACTAAAAACGAATTAACATTTGCAATCTTCTATATGGGTGCTACGTTTCCCGAGGCTCACGTTAATTTCTTTCATACAGTATTTAAAATGAAGCATCCCCAAGTTGCTGCCTTGGTGGACATGAGCTCCTCCACTGAGGTCCTTTCTCGTCTGATTAATTAGTAATTGGGAGACACATTTTGGCAGCTTTCATTTCGCTATTATTTTCTCTGGGTTGACACAAAACCCCGTCAGAAGCACTACTATTTGAACTGCACCCCTCTTTAGTGCTGGGTCACTAAATGCTAATAAATGGAGCCCCTGCCAGAAAACTACAGAAATAGGCATAAAAGTTTATTGAAGCAGTAAGAGTAAACAAATATATGAAGAAAACACTGAATGCCACAGTATCTAAAGCATTAATAGTCTGTCTGAACCCAGAGGTTACTGGCGAGATTACAGAGCTGGAAAAAAAAAAAAAAGCCTTTAACAAAACCACCTCTTTCATCTATCTTTCAGAAAAAGTATTAGCTAAATAAAGCAGGCAAGCGCTCTGCCGAAGCAGAAAGGTACATCTGAGCCTCCCTTATCCCTCCACATTATTCCAACGGATGAGGAGAATTATTTGAAAGCAAAGATTTATAGCAACTGCACTGACAGAGAACACATCCAGAAGTCACCAGAGCTCTGAGCCAGAGGGACATTTTTCATACAGGGTGGGAAGAGGCACTTTATCTGAAGCCAGTGCTTTGGAAAGCCTCACACGGAATAGGCCTCTGGGCCTCCATCCCAAAGTGTCAGTCACTTCAAAACAGTCCTCTGCTCCGATGGTGGCTCAGGACACTTGTGTGCCAGGGCAGTGGCCATGCTGTGAGAGTCAGAGGTCACTGCTTCCACATTCCCACATCTGTCTGAATTTTCTTGCTCTGAAACAATAGAAGGGGGCCTGGGCTCATTTGCTCCCACTTTGTTTAACCTAATTGTTAAGTATAAAAGACAATTTCCCCATGTGGAGGGTTACTTTGCCCTTTCTTCCCATTCTCACTTGTCTCCATTAAATTAAAGACTAGAAAACTTTATTCAGAGGTTTAAGTATCCTAGATATTAAGCTCAGGAAATGCAACAAAATGGTAATCCACCCCCAAGACATCTCAGAAACATCAAGTATCATGTCTTCCCCATCATCAAAACCTAGGTAACAATTTGTACTACAATTAATGACTCCACTAAAACATAAGTTAATTTTACTCAAACCACAAGACCACATTTTCTATAAGGGAACAACGCTTTCATCATACTATGTTTTCATAGTAAGAGGCAAGAGCTAATTGTTAATTATAGTTTTTACCTATATAAATAAGTCACTAATAAAACTTAAAATGGAAACTTTGACAGCTTGGAAACAGCATTGAAAAAAAAAGTATTTGTTCATTTAAAACTAAAAGGTCACTTTGAACACTCAGTTATTTTAATCTTCCCCATTAGTCAAAGGAAGGCAGATACGAACCACAGAGGGAAGCTTTTTGGTATGAAACTCTCCGCCAGCTCCGACCTCGACTTTAAGCGTTAGATGTCCATCTGTTCTTTAAACATCCACTTTATGTACCAACTTTATCCCTGGGTCCAGAACCACGAAAACCCCTCTTCCACCGAGCAAGTAATCTGAAGCAGAGAGAGGACTCGGTGCCCAGTTTAAATTAGACCGACTGAGTCAGGCTACTTTAGAAATTAATCTTAGGGGAGCTTTGCTTTTACTGAAATACATGATGATGATGTTCTCAGACATCATCAAACAGACGCAGCAGCAGGAAGTGTGGTATAAACTTTTGGTAAAGTTTACTAGGCCACATGTTCTTCCAAATGTACCCAGAGATACAGAACATGGCAGAAAACACAGCCGACTCTGCTGATACGATCTCACAAGTTTCAGCCACAAATGTGTCTTAGTACCCTCAAAAACTGCTTATTAAAAAAAAAGAAAAAAGTGAGAAGCCATATTTAAGGGGCACCTGGGCTCTGACTTCACATAATGCTTCTCAGAGGATATGAATGCTTTATTTGGGGAGGCACCTACATTTTTACCCCTGCCTCTTCCTGCATAAAGATACCTGGAAATGCCCATCAATTATGTGTGCATGTATGCTGGGGAGGGGAGTGAGGGGGAGAAAGAAGGGGGCTGATTTGAAACAATAAGAAGAACTACTGAGTTGGGTCAGCAAAAAAGAAATCAGGAAATGAAGGGAGGGGGATGACAGTGGAAACCGCGGACATATCACTTTGAAATTAGCAATGAGTTGTAAGCTTCAAGAGAAAAGTACGCAAGGAAACATGGCGCAGCCTCGCATTTAACGTTAAAATGTAACACATCGAAGTGAAGCATGTTAGCACTATTTAAAACATCCTTTTCGTCAACACAGAAAGAAAGCATTTTTGCGACTCTCCAAATAGGACAGTGCTTTAACATAGAGTCCCACCAAAATGCTTACTTAGTCCTTTTCTATCCATATTCATTTCCAGACAATTTCACGAGAGAAATAAAACCGGTCTTAAAACAAGATGGCTGCTTTGGGGGAGGGGGGAGGGCGGAAATGCTGGAAGCCAAAATAAAACCAGCTCTTCTAGATGCAGAAATATGACTTTAGCCTTATTCTAGTTTCCGTGTGTCCATAGGCTTCTGCCTGGGACTGCATCCGTGACACTGTACAGATACTTAAAAGTACCAATAACAAAGCCGTTTCTCAAAATGGTCCAACCTTTGTGTGTGAACAGCACAACCGTCCAACGCCTACACGCATGTGCGTGATGGTACACGTGCATCCAAAATGGGTAACCTCTCACTTTTGTCTCACACCAAATCATGATCATCAGTCGTGAAAACCAGGTCAGTGTCTAAGTCACAACAGGAATATGATTAACTCACACCTCTTAAGAATCTGATATAAAACAGCCAGTGACACACAATCAGTTCAACTGCATTTGACTTCTTAGAGTAAAAGCACAGGGAGTTAAGTGTTCAGAATCTCTCCTTGAAACGCACTTCACTGACCTTCTCTGAAGCAAAGTGCAGATTAGTTTTATGACCTCCACGTAAAAATTAAAAATATTTCCCTGCATTTTGAAATAACTTTTAAATAGATTTTTTTTTAAATCATCTAAACCTATTTTTATTCCTCACTTGAGTGGAAAATAAGACCTGACAGTAACATTTTCTTCAACCTGTCAACTGTCAGTCGTATGAAGGATGTTTCTAAAGATGACAAAGGTTTATTTTTCCTTATTGAAAATGATAGAATCCACCTGAATGAGAGCAGAGCGAGCCGTTGCTACAGTGTGCTAAGGTCTCTCCGCACGCAGGTAACTTCAGTAGGAGTTTCCAACATTTTAAAGTAATGTTTTGCTGAAACATATGGTTCACAGTTTGAAAGCTTGATCCCAAAAGCTCCAAAAGCAAGAGTTTGTATCCATACACATTTTCTATGAGCAAATGGTCGGTGCAGAGATTTTGAAAGCGCCACAACCATCCTTCAGCGTGCGGTCAGAGCTACAGACCATCAAGAAGACCAAAATGCATGCATTTTTCTTCACCAAGAAGTATGCATAATAATTTTAGTATAGAAAGTTTGCATTGTTAATGTTTACTTTTAAACCAAGTGGTTCTGTGTCACTGTGCTGACTTGCTCATGACTGACTACATTTTTAAAGCATAAAATGCAAACAAATTTAAGAAGGGGAAAAAGCAGACTTCCTCGTCCTGAGTAATTTCCTATTCAGAAACACTGGAGGTTCACATTAATCACAAGAAACTTTTCTACAAAACATCTCAGGACGTGAGTTGAGAAGCAGACTAACATATAAATGGAAAAATATAAATCAGGCCCTTCAAAGAGACAGTAATTTATTGACGTTTGGCTAAGACCACTATGGTAAGACAAATTATTAAAAGTTGAGTATTAATATCTCATTCTTCATGTTCCTCTTTGAAGTTTTTATGCCTGAATATGAAGGTGTTGTTTGTCAGAACTGATCAAAAGACATTTTTTTTCCTCTGTTCAGAAGACTGATCTGAGTGAGTTGTCCTGGGCAAGGGGCAAGGACTGCCTTCCCACTGTGCTTAGGAGAACACAGGCTACTTTCTCAACATGGACACTGCAGTTATGCTCTTATTTTAATGGTTTATATACTACTTCTGAAGAAAAAATCAATAGTATGAACTGAATCCCCACACAGTGGCTTATTACTGAAAAGATCTTACCTTTTAGAACCCTCATAGCTATGGAGCTTATTCACAACAATCAGAAAAAGACATAGAATGGAATATTTCTCAAAAATTAAGAAAAAATATTTATGTTGAAAAATAAACAATGCACCAAACACTACTATATAAATATGTGTGTGTGTGTGTGTGTGTGTGTGTGTGTATACACACACACACACACACACACACACATATATAAAACTGTTGGGTTTTTTTTTTTAAGTATTTTTATGTTTTGTCCCTGCCTGCTATGGTAAATTATTTCGGCATCTTCTTTTCTGAAACTAGCAAAGCCTAGGACTCCTGAAGGACTAATTGTATTCACTCACTTTCTTGGCCCAGCATGAAGCTGGTGGGTAGCTCAGTTCATAGCAACAGGAGAGAAGAGGGGTACCATCTTTATCTGTCCCTGTGCAACAGGAAACCAGGCCAGTGGGGAGACTGCAATGAAATGCCTGTTCAGAAGGTATTTTGCAAGATTAAACAGCAGAAAATTCAGGAAGTTAATTTGTCCCGAACAGCTAAGGGTTCCATCTAAACCTACCCCTATTTTCACAGGCAGAAAAGCTCTAAAGCTATTATGTATCAGCCACAAAAATAACCTGGTTAATACCACTCAACTCACGCCACAGAAGAAGTGAATTGCTAAACACTGTCTCTGATCTCTTTGCTCACTCCTAGCTTACTGATACTGGTTTCATAATGGAAATGCTGGATGAGCCTGCAGAGCTGCCTCACACAGCACTGATGAGTGTCTGCTGTCACCTTAACAGCAGACAGAATATGCTTTCTGATAGCTTAGTATGACTATATAAAACAGTGCACACAATGGCTGGGAAATAATAAACTCATTAGCTAATTGTGCCCTGTAAAACTCCAGGAGAGACGAGCCAAAAACTAAGAAGCAGGCTTGTTCTACAAATGTCTGTATTTAAAGGACAGAGGAGGGAGAGAGGGGAAGGTAGACTGCAGATCTATTAATGGGCACATATAAGGACATAGGATATCGGTCTAATGTAAAGTGCTTACATAACTTGGACACAAATATCAAGATGATAAAATTATCCCAATACAGCTAATAAAATGGGACCTTAAATGGTACTGAAACTCAGAGTTAGATTTCACATGGTGCCTTTTTTTTTTTTTTTAAGATTTGGTTTTGAACATTACTTTAAAAAAATTTAACTTCAAAAATAAGGAAGCCTTTACAAATACAGTCATAGAACCCACTGGAAATCAAAATAAACCTTTCCTCTTCTCCCCTCACAACTATTTCCTAGATTTAAGCCTTGATGATTTCATTTATTTGTCAATGAGAAAGGCACAGTGCCAGTGTCCTGGCACACATGATCAAACTGATGACGGCTCAGATGTTTTTAAAATGAACCACTGAATTTTGAAAGAAAA
The DNA here is from genome assembly GCF_907164565.1 of Psammomys obesus. Taxonomy (NCBI): domain Eukaryota; kingdom Metazoa; phylum Chordata; class Mammalia; order Rodentia; family Muridae; genus Psammomys; species Psammomys obesus. The sequence continues at coordinate 2,947,019 of NW_026596100.1, read as the reverse complement.
ACACTTACTGAAGGGAATATTCTGAGAAAAAAAAATTATCAGTGCTTCTCTCTGCTTAGCCATGTGCTCAGGTCCCCACATTCAGAAACCCCCAAAGAGGACTGCTAACCACAATTCTAAGGCCTTTAGAGACCCATTCTAAATGAAGCTGGTAAGCTACTACTCTTATGTGAAATGCTTCCTATAGTTCCTTAAAAGATAAAAAATAAAAAGAAAGAACCGCAACAACAACAAAAGCCAACTTGATTGTCCTCAGTGGAGTCTTCATGATATTACTTATACTAAGAGGATAAACTCTTAAATGGAAAATACTCAAATGTTAGCAGAAGCCAAACACAGGCTGAGGAGAGCTAGTATTAGCTATACTTGAAGCCACCATCATTTTTTGCTCCCTTATCTACAATACAAATCAGGAGATATATTGAATGACTCCAAAGTCATTTTGGCAAACAGAGAAACTGCAGAGCAACTTCTCAATATACACACTGTCCAAGAGAATATTTGTTGGAAGCATAGAACTGTTTACAGCAATCTTCAGGTTAATGGACGTGATCTTAATATCAAGTCATATCTATTTGTACAGGCTACCAATAGGGACTGCAAGTAAAGTTTTATTATTTAAGTTATTTTTAAAAGTTCCTTAAAAATCTTTCTATGGTTTTAAGCTAAAGCAAATAGTTAAACGCTGTGAGTTAGATTTTCATTGTGCAAATGACTCTCTTACAATCTAGCTCAGAATGCAGCACAACCATTAAGAGGATTGGTCACATTTTTAGTTGAAACCCCAGCAAGCCTTCAAATCTGAGAAATGTGAAGGGCAAATTTAGGCAAATGTGATGTAGTATTTCTTCTATTTGGGCTGATACTTCTCGGTTGCTATTTCACAGGTCTGTGCCAATTCGATGCATAAAATCAACTGGGTTCACTGTCCAATAAATACAGGCCACTGAAAAGTTAGCAACATTTAAAAGCTAAATATCCATTTCCTAGAAGTGACCAGCAAAGAGACAGGCTTTAACTGTACCCCTATTCTGACAGGACATGAGTTTCTATTTTCCTGAAATAATAAACTTATAGCTACTTAGGGCATGAATGCAGTCAGTAATGGAAGTCCATACAGTAGACAAAACTTAATCTGCCAGAGAAGTTACTGCCAAGACCTGTTACAGAATGAGCTGCTTAATGCTGATGACCAAGATACTTTTATTTTATTTCAACCTAAATAAACACAATTTCAAGCAGAACCTACTCCACTTACTTTGTATACAGAAACTATCCATTCTTATCAGTTTAATGTATTCACTAAACTTCTAAGTAGAAAAAAAAAAGAATTTAAGTTGCAAGTAATATTGTCTACACATTTTCCAAGGGCTGAAGTCCGCTTATTACTTTAGTCATTTAGCAAACTCTTGACACATATAGAGAAGACCAAAAGTCAGGGATAACTTACTTTATAAAACCACAATGTACGTGAAAAGGAAATGTACAACATTTAATTTGTAATACTGAATAAACCCACAAAATTCTATTAAATGTTTTCTATCTCTGTAACAAAGTGTTGGGTTTTACTTTAAAATTAACTTATTTTGCATTTACTCTTTTGGTTACATCAAACTGACTTTTCCTGATGCAAAAAAAATAACACATTTGAATCAATAAATCTGAATTAAAACTGCCCACCAGTGCCTACTTTTTAAAGTAAGTTTTAATGTAACAACGTACCATAATAAATGCCTCCACAAATCCCTAAGAATATTAAAGGTTGGATGGGAGAAAGGTCCCCGATTCTTTCTTTTGGGATGTCATCAAACTGCTAATGATCAAATAGTGAGGTATTTCCACAGCCTTCAAATTAGCATACTGGTTTAAAACTACTCTTGGTATTTTAAAAGTCTACAGATTAGAACTTTGAGCAGGTTCACAGCTACCATGGCATCCTGAGAGAAAGAGTTTTCTTTAGGAAGGGCAGATCTATTAAAAAACATGACCTATGACAAAAATCAATTTGCTAATCTCAAACCAAACAACGGTATCAAAAACATAAAACTGAGATAAAATGTCCGTCAACTTACTGAGCCTAGTTTGACAGGTAAAGAGGGGGAAGATCAGGCCAGCTGATGCTTCCTTCTGATACAACCCAGAGTGAGCTGGAACACCCCTTTCTAATGAATGAATACCAGGACAAGATCCCCCTGAAATTTTTGAATGTCAAACAGGAGTAAAACGTCCCAAATTCAAAGAACCGGCTCTACTCTCTTGGATAAATCACTGAAGTTTGAAAATACAAACTGATGTCCCACACATGCTGCCCAATAAAGTCCAAAGGTGACTACGCCAAGCAATGCAATTAGACTTGATTTTAAAGCCACTGGAACTGGAAAGCTTTCTCTATTTGTCTTGTCAGCTCTAATAAAAGGCATATTCTCTGGCAGACTGTCGTCTTTCTCTCTTTTCCTAAGAGCGGTTAGTGGCATGTCAAGGAGGAAATACTTTACCATTTTAATTGCCCACTCCCACGACACTCTTTTTATCATAAATGCAAACTTTCAGGGACACCTCCACTTGTGCTAGGTAGGCACTTAGGACTTCAGGCTACCTGGGTGTGACTGGGCCGGAGTAACAGGGCGGGGCAAACTCTCCCTAAGATGGGCATCCCGGAGCGTTCCTGGAGAAATCTGCTCTTCATCCCGGCTGACCCTAGTCAAGCCGGGAATCCTCTGAATTCACACGGAAGGAAAGCTGGAGGCGCTAGAAAGGGCTGGTGGGAAACTGAACCGGAGGCGCCCGCCGGCCCCCTCGCGCAGAACATTAGATGCGCCACAACCTCAGGCTCCGTCCACGGCCTCCCGCCTCTGTGCTCGCAACTTGCACTTCAGCCCAAGGAAGAGCCGGACCGCTGGGGTCCAGATCCGGGAGAAAGGGAGGCTTGGGAACGCTGCGGACCCAGAGAGGGTCTGCCTGGCGCAGGGGACAACCCTCCTCCCCTCTCCAGCGTCCAGGACCGCAGGGCGGCTGCGGCTGGCTGGGGCCCAGCACGTGCGCTAGGGCAGTCCCCGGCAGCCTCCCGCGGAGCCCGGCGGCTCGGGGTCGCGGGGACGCAGCTCCAGGTGAGCGCGCGCCCCTCCAGCTGCGCAGCGCCAGGCCCCCGGGGCGAAGGCTCCCACCTTCCGGCTCGCCAACTCCAGCAGCCAGCTCTGCACCCGTGACGTAACCCGGCATTCGATCAAACTTTCTGGCACCTCAAGCCCACTGGGGGGGAAAAAAAAGAGGGTGCCCGGGCTGGGAGAATCCTCTCCACGGCCAAGCGCGCTGGGCCTAGACCGACTGGGGGTGAGGGGGAGGATGTCACCGAACAGTTTCCTCGCAGTTAGAAAGAACACTAAAACCTATAGCTTCCGCTTCCCACCCGCCCCCTTTCGCTGCCCCTAACCCTTAGTGCGCTCTCTCCGCGCGCGCAGAGCGAGAAGAAGGAATCGGGTTTAGATTTGAAAATAAAAATAAATAAATAAATAAATAAAAACGAACAAGTTTAGTGCTGTTCGGCGGGTCCTCAGGCCCCAGCCCTGCGCCCCGCAAGGCTCCGGGAAGGACCTCTCGGCGGCACGCACCCGAGGCTCCCTGCACCCAAGCCCTGAGCCGGGATCAGGCGGTGCGGGCCGGGAGGCGAGGTCCTCGGTCGGTCCCGGGCTCCCGCCCGGCTCCGCGGCTTCCCCGCGGCCCCGGGCACTCGGAGCCGCAGCCGGCCCGGTCGCCGCGGCTTTAACAAAGAGCGGCGCGGGGCGAGAGGCTGCTTCCCGCCGGCGCCCGGCGGCCCCGGCCACGCAGGCTCGGAGGGCGCGCGCTGCCCGCGGCTGGAGCGCGCCGCTCCCGGCCCAGGCCCGCGGAGCCCGAGCTCCCGGCGCCCCCAGCCCCGGCCACCTCACCTGGGGTTGCTGCTGTTCCAGTAGACGGCGTAGCGGTCGGCGACGACTTTGGAGCCCGGGTCCTGGCTGAACACGCACATCCAGAGCACCAGAAACAGCAGCGTCAACATCTCCACGTGCAACATCACGCCTGGCCAGCGGCGGAGCCTCCGACGCGCCACTCCGGGGAGAGAGCGGGGATCCAGAGGGAGGGAGGGAGGGAGAGGGACGGAGAGGAGAGAGCGGACGCCAAATAAATACGAATAAATAAAACGAAGGGGCGAGGAGAGCGCGGCGAGCGCGGGAGGAGGAGAGAGAGAGAGAGAAAAGGCGGCAGTGGGTTGGGGCGTGGGGTGGGGGGGACAGACTCGCACCCCCGCTGAAGGGCTCGGGAGAGGAGAATCACAAGACGGGGAGACGCGTGACCGTGTGCGGCGGTGGCGGCGGCGGGGGAAGGGGTGCGGAGCTGGGTTTCGGGCGGCGGCCGCAGGCCGGTCACCCCGGGAGAGGGAGGTGCGTGCGGGGCCGGGCGGCGGCGGCGGCGGCGGCGCGGGTCGGGGCAGGCGGCGGCGCACGCTGCACAGTCACCGGGAGGCGAGCGCCGCGGCCGCGGGGAGACATACACCGGCCCGCTGGGCCCGGCTCAGCGTGGGCGCCGCGGTCCGCACGGGGTTCCTCGGCCGCGCTGGGCCCTCGCCGTGCGCCCCGCTCTGCTCCAAGTTACTTTGGCGGCGGGTAGTGGAGCCGCGGGAGGAGGGCGCTGTGCGCGCGGGGCGGGAGGGGAGGGCTGTCCTCACGCTCGCGGCCCCGGGAGGCTGGACGCCGTCCGGAGCCTCCCCCTAGAGCCTCGGCCGGGCGGCGACCCCCTGGCGAGCCTCGCGGGAGTCCTGGGCGCCGCGGTCCCCGGAGGCGCGCCGAGGGCAGAGCAGGGAGGGATCCGGATCCGCGAGCCCTCGCCCTCCGCCGGCGTTCCTGGAACTGCCCGAAGCCGCAGCCGCTCGCGCGGGGAGAGGGGGAAGCGGTGTCGCCTCGGAGAACCTCAAAGAAAAGTTTGGCTCTTCACGTCTTCCAGCGGGTCCCCAGGGGAGTCCGGACCGCAGAGGCGGAGAGGAGAGGCGGCACCCCGGGCCGGGGACGGCTCCCGCTGGCTTCCTTCGGCCGGGTGTGGGTGCAGCGGAGTGAATGGAGAGCAGAGGTGGCGAACCAGCCGGCCAGGCGGGGCCGGGATGCCCAAACCTGCAGGGCGACGCCGAGCCAACCGCCGCGCTGGGAGGGGGCAAACAATCACTTTCCAACGGAGCCCTCCGGGTCCGGGATGGGCGGGCGTCAGGCTCGCTGGACCCCCTCGCCGCGTGCCAGCAGCCCTGGGTCAGCGCTCAGAAGTGTCCCCGGCACTCCGACCGCTCCGGCCCCGAGCCCAGCAACTTGTGGAGGTTCATCAATCAGTTTGGAGCCGGGTAGAGGGAGCAGCACGCACGAGCCGGCGGCGCCTCCCCGATGACTACATCCGAGAAACCTCCCCGACGCGAACCTGCCTCCTCTCTTCCCCTCCTCGGGCACGGCAGGGACGAGAGGTGGACGCCACCGACCGAATCCTAAAAGCCTCTGCCCGGGCGGGAAAAATAAAACTTGGGTGCAGCAGCGCGAGCAGCCTCGGAGAGGCGGGGAGGCTGGCGAGGAGTAGAAAGGGGGAAAAGTCAGTTTTGCAAAAGAGGAGGGAAAAAAAGGAGAGAGAGGGAGAGAGAGAAAAAATGCTTTATGGGAAAAAAAAAAAAAAAAGCCTTCCTCGGGCACGCCCCCTCGTTAATGACCTGCGTGTGAAGCCGACTGCCGCGGCGGCCCGGGCGGCAGCAGCCTCGGTGCAGCGCGGGGCCGCGCGCGTGAACGTGGACGTGGGCGCGTACACGGGGGGGGGCTCCGCCCGGGCGCGGGGCGCGGGGCTGGCGGGCGGCGCGGGCGCGGGTGTGAGCTCCGGACCGAGCGAGGGGAGGCGCCGGCGGCGCCGCTGCCTCCGCCGCCCGGGTCATGTGGGCTGGTTTTTTTTTTTTTTTTTTTTCCTCCTTTTTCTCTCCCCCCCCCCACACCCCGCCCTTCCCTCCGAGCAGTTTACTTGGGAGGGTAGGAGGAGGTGGTGGGGATTGGAGTAACCAGTCAGGCAGAGGCCTGCTGTTTGCTTACAGATCGGGTTTTTTTTTTTTTTTTTTTTTTTTTTTCTCCCTCTCTCTCCGTCTCGCTCTCTCTTTTCTCTAACCGGATTGGTCCGCTCCAGGAGAAAGAGGCGTTTTCCTGGCCTCCTCCCTCCCCACGCCCCCGCCCCCACCGCGCCCCACCTTCCTGAAACCTGACTAATTGAATTACCGAGAGTGCCGAGGCACCCTCTCCGCGGCCCGGCCCCGCCGCGCGTGTAACCCTTTGGTGGCTGAAGTGCGTCTGGACTCACAGCGATGTGGCATCTTTTTGTTGTTGTTTGGCTTGGGAGTGGGGTCTTTTCGACTGTGAAGGAGAGAGCCGAGCACGGCCCCTGGGACCGCTCAGGTGACGTGGAGTCTGCGCGGACAGGCTGGAGCGGCCCTAAGTGAACCGGGGTTCGCGCAGACCTCGGCTCGGTTCTTCGCGCCCCGCACGGCCCGGCGCCGGGTCATCTGGAAACCTGAGCATCTCCCTTGTGCCTCTCAGCCCGCTCTTCCTCCCTGAGATTTAGAGGCTCGTGGTGGGGGGAGGCGGGGGGCAGGAAATGGGACTTTTCTTTAAAGTGATGCTCTGAAAGCGGGTTTTGAAAAGTCGGGGGAAAATCTCAGCTTAGAGTGATTCCAATTCAGGGCGACCCTTCGGCTGGAAGGGGGGACCGATGCAGCGCGCGGGGCCGTCAGCACTTTACACCTTTCCCGTGCGGATGCTGGGCTGGGTCGCTGCGCACACGCACACTCACACCCCACATAAATGGCTTGAACTAAACTCCGTACGAGAAGAAAAGGGAGGGAAATAGTGGGGAGGGGAGGAAACGCCTTTACTACTTAAAAAGGCCGTGCTTTCCTAGGTTTGGTCAGGAGGTTGCAGGGCCCCGGCCTTTCGAGGCCCGTCCAGCTCGGGCGCCTCGGGACAGGTCCCCTGTGGCCCTGCGCCCTGGCAGCGAGCCCCGCACCCGGCGCTGCGGGACCTGCAGCCAGGCTTTTTATGTTGTTCTCTACTGGAACAGCCTGGAAGGAGGGCCGAACCCAAGAAAGAAACCAGTTACCTTTTTTTTTTCTCTCTCTTTCAAAACTGCGTCTTTTCCCTTTCACGTATTAGACTCAGTGAAATATCCTACTCTCCATCCTGCGCTTTCCAAAGCTCGGCCGGGGGTTTCCGGGCGCTTCGGAGAAATTTGGAAGCGTCCAGACGCCCTCCAGTGGCGGGCCTGCAGTCCGCACCCAGCAGGGCCATAGCCAGCAGCCTCGGCCCAGTGAGCCTGGCTGAAAATCTAAGGTCGGGCAGAGTGAAGGCTTCAAAGGAGAGAAGGTTCCCGCAGGCTGGGCGTTACCTGACATGATGGAAGTGTCCCTAGTTATCCTGGAGGGACGGTGGTGTCGAGAGACCGCATGTAAATTACAACCATATCTTTAGACTGAGTGACCTGAGAGACTGAATCACTGCCCTGATTTTTAAAGTTTAGATTCGGAATGTTCGCTTAAGTTCTCCTCTGTCTGCTTATTTCACCAAATCCCAGAAACCGTAGGATAAGATTTTATTTTTAAAATCAATTTGTATTTTCCTTTCAAATGCAACTGTCCCTTTGGCCTGTATATAATCTTTCAGGCGATCAAGTTCGAACCTGCTTTTTTTTTTTCTCTGCTGTGGAAGGATAGATTTCTTCCCCTGGTCTTTTTGGTAGCAACCCTAAGAGGCACTCATATGACAAAGGCAGTTTTGCAGGAAATGTTCTGGACCCTTTTAAAGGATATGTGTGTCTTTAGGAAGAAGAGAATTCACGACTCCTGTCTTGAGGAAAATGCTGAGCCTCAGGAAGAGGGCTATCAGGTATCACGGAGCTAGCCAGCTGGCTTCCTGGGACATCACAGTGGGAAGGGGATAGACAAAATGAAGTACCCACTTATTTCTCCCTTGGAGATGCATACAGATGTAAAGTCAGCGTATCAGAAGAACGAGCATATTTTAGTATCTAACGTATTAAAAATAGGATCGGCCCTATTTTAATAGGAAAAAAAGATGGTATGTTGTGGTCTTAAAATGGTCCATGTGGTGGGAATGAGATACTGAAAATTGAAATGGTTCAAAACAAAATTCAGATGTCTATGAGAAATTATTCTAAATTAAATGTCTCCTCCAGAGCCAAGTGTTGACCTTGGACTTACCAAGCAATATGACCCTTAAATACTTGAGTAGATACAATTTGAAGGAAAGGATGTATAAACTATACACATACGGCTAGATAGTGACTAGCTCTGCCGGAAACACACACTTTAAATCTACAGAAAATGGTTTCATATGAAATAATATGTTTAACCCCATGTTACCAGTCTGGCCTTCACACAGTAAGTAGCTTTTCTTCAGCTAAGGCAGGAGGTTCTTGTCTGACCGAAAGAAAACAAGAACCGTCAAAAGTGAAGGAATAAAAATGAAGGGAATCGTTGACGGCCTTAAGATCCACGAGATAAAAACAGCATAGAACCTGAAAAGCTGGCGTGTGAAGGGGCTTAACTGTTCTGAAAATGTTTGCATTTTATCGGCAACCAAGTACCCTGGTGACTTTAAAAGAAATGACATTGAGCCAATACCATATTTGCCTCAAATTAAAACATGAGCTGACGCTAATTTATTGATTTTTTTTTTCTTCTAACTGCCCAACCCTGTGTTCTAATCTTAGCTATGAAATAGAATCACGGAGGGGAGCTATCCGTAGGACAGCGCCTGAGCCCCTTTTGCTTGGGCGTAGGCCTGGATCTGTAATTTTTAAAAGCTCTCTGGAGAATTCTAATGAGCACAGAAGATTGAGAAGCGCTGATCCAGGTAATTTATTTTTTGCCTTAATTACTTAAGTCTTTCAAGAAAATAAGTCCCATTCTTATTTATCAGAAGTACCCCAGCTCACCATCAAGGCAGAGTTTCTTGATCCTGTCTACTAAGCTAAAGGAGGCTTTTAAACAATTTTCCATTCAACACAATTATTTACAAATGTCATCTACAAGATGTGGATGCAGGGGTAATGTTACTTTTAAATGTGGGTGAATCTTTCTTTTTTTGCTTATTGAAATTAACTTCCTAGAGTTCTATTATGTCAAGTCCCTAAACAAGTGAGTGAAATAAATAAATTAAATAAATAAAGGAATCAAGCTCCCACAGTTTGTAGACGAAGCAATTCCTAATTTAGGAAAATAAATTTAACTAGATATTAAGATGTTAAACTGGAACTTGTTTCCAACAGAAATAATAAAGGAAATAAACTCTAGGACAAGGATTAAAAAAAATTATAATTAAGAAAAAAGTCCTAACAGATGACTAACAGTATTTAAGCCAATCCTGTTTTTCTAGAGCTTATAGTGTTTGTTCTGAAGGCCCAGTAAGCCAGCCCCAACCACTAAGCCATCAGAATGAAGTTACTAATGAAGCTTTGCTCCACTGTTTACCCCCCCCCCATTCCTAAGAAGCTTATCAGAACACTTACAAACAATAACTTTGCTGCCTTTTCTCTCTTCAGACATCCTGAGGAGATAGGATGCATTTGTTTTCAATTTTTTATCTTTTTTTAGAGAGTATCACATCTCTACCTTTAATCCCATCACCTTGAACTTCTGTCTCTTCCTCACGTGGCTCCTCTTTCTGTCCTGGGACTTCCTGTAGTTTATTTCATCATGCTGCCTTCTACAATCTGAAAAACAACAACAACAAAACAGAAACAGTTTCTCAAGTTGCTATGCTATTCTAAAAGACGGATTTAAAAATGTTGTTCTTCCTATTTCAAAACTTGTATAAAATAATGCCACTGTAGCAAATTCTCCAGACCTACAGGGGTGTTAACAGTCATTCTGAGAAACACCTAACTCTCACATTAAGGTACACATGTGTGTGTTTCTTGTAGTACAAATGTGTGTGTCCATATGTAATTCTGAAAGCAAATAAGTATTGTCTTAGCCAATCTCCAAGCCATCTTTTATCATGCAGATTTCAGAATATACACCACACGATTGTGTCACCAGCCACTAAACACAAATAAATTTATTCCCATAAGCAATTACTCCATTCTTACTGCTTAAACATGTATGTAGACGATTTTACTCTGCATATCCCTCTTTAATTTAATTTAATTTTTCAAATAAAATTCTATGAAAGAAAATTGTCTTCCACTTTACAAATCTAATCAATTAGTATAAAGTATAATATCCAATACTATCTTCTGTGAATTACTAAATAATATACTAGAATCCTTGCTTAAAACAATATATTGCCCCAAATGTATATCAATAAGATGAAACTTTGTGTTTACATTTTATAATCAGAGACATATATAGCATACCTTTTTAAATAAAAGGAATATATGTCGTTATGACACATATAAATTTAATTTACACATTTTCCACATAGTGATTAGGATATGTTTCTCCCGCCAGTTTTCTCTCCCATTACGCAAAGGGGACACAAGTGTGCACTTTTGTGTTCTTTTACTTGCTGTGATGCTCCACAAAAGGCGGCACCTCTCTGTAAACACTGCCAGAGCTACCATCCTATCCATGCACACGTGCAGACATGTAATTCCTATGTGAAAATATACAGAAGCGCAAGCACAGAGTAGAAAGAATTCGTTCTCTATCAACTTCTCACCAAAGATTTTCATCCACTTCTGCAAGAATTCTATTTAAAGAGGAGCATAGGATATAACCTCTAGTCAATAAGCACGATTATATAAAATGGGAAAGGCTGTTTCCAAGCCCTTTTTAGCTTTGGCTTTACTTTTCCCCTTCGGTTCAAAACTGGCAAAGCAAAGTAAAATGTAGAATTATGGCAAACTAAGATATTCTTTCCTTAAATTATGTGCATTTTTTTTTTCAGATGAAGAGCTTCTTTGGTGGGAGGTATCTTGGTATTTTTCAATTCTTGACTCTATTATTTTACTTATCTAAATAATCTCTCTTCATCTATATATGCATTTTATATTGTATGAATATATATTCATTTACCTGACCATACTATTAATAAAATGGTATGGTTTTAAAAAGTTTTTCTCAGAGCAGATTCATAACTTTAGCCCCAACCCCCTTCAAATACCTTTGCCAACAGTGAGTTTTATAGTGATAAAGACATAGTGAGGGTATAATTTTTAAGTCATTCCACTTGCAGTGTGGGATAACAGTTATAGTGGTCTAGAAGCCACTATGATCTCTGAATTGCAGATAATAACACATAGGATTATAGACCAAAAAATTTTTTTTCTTTAAATAAGGAATGTCTTGCTAAATTGAGTCTTTTTAAACTCAGCTCTGTGGAGGAAAGCGCTCTTAGAGCGGCTGCCCTCTCACCGGAGATTATCACTCTGCATTCCCACTACTCTGCCTTTTCACCGCACGTGAGGTATGCTAAATTAAATAGGATTTATTGGTTCAGCTAGATTCTGAATCACCCCATTTTCCTGTGGATTAGGGGAGTGCATTTCTTAGCCCTCCCCTTCAAGTCCATCGAGATCTTTTATGTGGACTATCTAGCACACCTCCATGCTTACTGTATATCACGCTACAGTATTAGCATAATAATAAACCAGCCTCGAGTACTACAGGGGCTGCTAAATGAGATCCTTCCTGGCTTTGAGCCAAGACATCAAAAAGTTTTATTTCTCCACACGCATATTTAAAAAAAATTTAAAAAAAAAACAACTTTCTATGAAATGTACTTGCGTCCGAACAGTCTGCTTCCTGCAAAGGAGGGCGGTGAAAGGTGTATCTCCCAGTACATATTTATTTGTTTAATACATTCTGAGGCCTGGACTTTCTGTTTTGGTGTTTTTTAAATGGACAAAAATGACAATAACACCATATGTCAAATGAATATCCTTTTTTCATTGTCGAATTCTAGGATCATTTTTACAAAGTTATCAGAGCAGCAGCTAAATATTATTTCTTGTTATTAAGAAGTTCTTTTGTCTGTGACCAGTGATGTCACATTGGCCTCAACTGATGGCAACTGGAAACGTGAGAACTTTCCTCATAGAGAGGAAAAAGAGAGAGAGAGAGAGAGAGAGAGAGAGAGCAGAAAACAGTTTCATTACTGTAATCTCATCTTGGTTGCTCTAAGCACAAGCCTGCTTTTAAGCTATTATGAGGAGAAAAGTAAACATGTTTTTACTTCCTGTGGCTTATAGCTGGGTATGCAGCTCAGAGGTAGAGTGTAAGCATCCCTAATACAGTGGAAGGGAGGCAGGGAGAGAAGGAGGGAGAAAGAAGGGATTCTGGATTCTGTCCTCAGCATGAAGGGGGAGGAAAAGAGAGTGGAGGAGACAGGAAGAGCGGGAAGGTGAGGGACCTTTGACCCACAGGTGAGTCAAATGGGGAAAAATGAGGCATCATCTGTGGTCACTAGCAAACTTATAAAATGGCTCCCGTACACTGCCCCACTGTAACCAGCCTCTCTCATTAAGAGATGCAACCTAGTTTTCTACCTCTTGAATTTGAGCTGCCCTTTCTTATAACTTTTTTTTTTTAACTAAAAGTGTGAGAAAGTGATGTACCGATTCTGAGCCACGCTGTATATATTCAGGCTTCAGTGTTCTTTCTCAAAGCCCTGCCCAGTTGCCAAGGAGACAAGCGCTAGACAAGTTAGCCTTCTGGTTGGTGAGAGAAAGCAGACAGTGACCCTGCGTCTTCCCACCTAAGTCCCAGATGCTGGGCTACCGAGGTGATGGCAGCTTCTGCCATATGCCTGGAGACAGATAAAGATGGCAGCCGAGACTAGAAAGTCCAGCCCAACTGTGAACCCAAAGGGTCTAGGGTGAATGGATGCTTTTTGCAGCAAGATAGTACATTTTGGGGTGCTGTGTTATTCAACAAAAGTGTGAGAAATAGGTTCGCAAATTATTGAGAATGAAAACTTGAATATTACTTCATTCAAATGTTATTCTTTTATAACCCTTCTTCCATTACTGGGTTTCTAGTGTTAAATCCACAACTGGCAATCACAGCTTTCTGAATATCTGTAACATAAGTACCTCTGAATCTCATAGGGAGCCTTTGGCCTCAACAGAAGCTTCAACAAATGAATATGACTGATTCGGAGGCCTTACTGGTCTTCTTTGGATCGTGTCATTTTGTTAGAAAAGCAAACCTGGGCAGTTGATTTATCCAGAAGAGATTCTTGATCCAAAGTAATGTCCTCCAAGAAAAATGAAGTAGTGAAATCAAAGGAGGCCATGTTTAGCTTCATCTCCACTCTTCACATAACTCACCATTATTGCTTTAACATCATGGCACCTCCATATTTCAGCAGGAGGATCTGCCACAAGACAGAAACTGTGGTAAGCCTGCAAGGGTCATCTTGGTGTCAACTTCAAATTACAACATCTCTACTCTTGGCTGACAGCCACAGCAGACCCTGGGCGGCACAGCTATCTTTTTCTAGATGGAATAGGTGTATTTCAAGGAATTGAGATACGAGATGAGATATCGGCAAGTCTCATCTCCCTATAATTTCAAGTTTTAGGCTATGAAGAGGGCTTCAATTCCAGGTGTTTGTTTGCTACCTGCTTACTAACCTGTTTCCAATGTCTGCAGCCCGGCGTCTAGCCCGACCCACAATCAAAGTCCTTCAGCGTTTATTCCTCTCGACTACTCTGCAGCAGCAGAGCCACGCCCATCCTTTTTCCTTGAAACGTCTTTCTTTTCACATTTATTATTTCACCTTTCAGGAGTCTCTTGTGCCTTTGACTAGTTTCTTCTGCAACCTCAACACCAAATAAAGACTTGTGAAATGGATACATTTATAATGCCCACCCCTAATGAAGGTATTTGCTTTAGGCCTCTCTTCTCTTATAGGCCTGATATATATATATATATATATATATATTTTTTTTTTGTAGATTGTGTTTATGCTCATCTCCCACTGTAGTTTCTTGGTGGCGAGATGAACATCATGCCACTGTCAAACTCCATTCCTACCCTTCTCATTGGCTTTGCACTCTTGACACTTCAGAAGGAGCAAGATCAAAAAGCGTGTCTACTCATGCGAGACCTAGCCACCCTTACTGCTGCTGCTTTTCTCCAGCACACCAGGTCCAGAAGTCTCCCGTAGTTCTCAGATGAGAACTTGTAGCTGTCAGACTAATAAAGCAGAGGACTTTATTAAGGAAGGTGACTTCCAAAATTCTCACTTCTATGCTAGGTTACCTCCTGAGGGAAGTTCAGCCATTCATTCTTGCCCCTGTCTGACTTCATTCTTGCCCCTGTCTGCATTTATTCCAATTTATGGCTGGAATAATGCATTCCAAATGGAGCATCTGATGTTACTTTCTACCACTTAAATAATGTCTGCTGCCACTCAAAATAAACTTAGTCTGGCTACCAATACCTGCGTAAGTTGCTTTCTGCCTTCTGCTCTAACCTCAGCCAGTAAAGTCTTCCTCAACCTCGGGACAACCACTCTGGAAATCTGTTGTGTCCTCACAGAAGTGAATGTTTCTGTCTTTGCTTATTTGGTATCATCCACCTAACACATACGAGCCTTCTCCTGGTCAGCTTGGGATCATCCTTCAAATCTCTGCTCAGTTGCTACCTCCTTCATTCAGTCTCCTCCGAATCAAAAGTCCTTCAAATAACTACATGACAATGAATTCCTTTCCTTCATATCACCTGTGTCCTGAATAAAATTGCCTGTCATTGTAGCTGGTTCATCCTCTTCCCTTTCTAACCCAGTTGCTCTCACTGTCTTGCCCATGCTTAGAATTATGCCAAGTGTGGAGTAGACACTCTCTAGATGTTTACAGTAATGGATGGATGGATGAATGTGCCAAGTTTCACACCATGCCTTCCTTTATTGGGACCCAGATATCAGGTTATACCAAAGACAGGAGATAGGAAGGACAGTATGGTGCCTCTCAAAAGTTTGGGAGATTTAAGCAGCAAATCTCCATATAAGGAACCTCAACAGAGTTTATAAAAACTGTCTTGGCAACCGCTTGTAACCTAAAGCCAGACCTAACTGAAGTCCTTTCGATTTTTGGAGATTTGAATGAGAATAGCTTCCACCGGCTCACACTTCTGAATACTTGATCCCTAGTTGGTAGAGCTGTATGGGAAGCATTAGGAGATATGGCCTTGATTGAGAAAGTATGTTAGAAGGTTAGGCTTCTAGGTTTCAAGTGACTAGTGCTATTTCCAGTATTAATTTTCTTCCTCCTATTTGTGGCTCAAGATGTGATCTCTCAGCTGCTGCTCTGGTTCTTCATGCCTTTGCTTCATCATTATGGACTCTAACCATCTGAAACCATAGGCCCAATTAAATGCTTTCTTTCATAATTTGCCTTGGTCACAGTGATGCCTTATCACAGCAATGGAAAGATACCAAAGCAATCTGCAATAAGAGATAAAAACTTCAGGGTGGCAGTGAGCAGATCTTTGAGGTATCACAAACCTTTGCAAAGCTGAAGATTTGAAGCACAGAAAGAAAGGGAAATGAGTAGAATTCTCAGAGGTGAAACTAGGCCTTAGGATTAGTTGGGTCATGATGGGCAGGTCTTCTGAGATCCCAGGACAGTAGAGATACAGACCACCCCATGTTAAAAGCAAAGCTGCTCGCCAGGGGCTGCTGGTACTCAGGACCACATTCTAATCATGCTAAGGAATATCCACATGTGAAGTCTGAAGGAAGTCTGTGTGCTGTCTTACTTTTAACTCATTCATTCTTCTTTCATCATAACCTGTTGCTGCTGCAGAACGAAGTTTGAAAATGAGGAAATGATACTAGAGACATTTGGATATCAACAAATTATCCATACCCTAGAACTGGCCATGACACAAGAGGGGAAGTTTGAAACAGGAGCCTGGTACTTAATGTTATAACCAGCCAAAGAGAATCATGGTTCATATGCAGGTGGGGTATGGCTCCAAGAACAACAACAATTTTGAATTAACAAATGACTTACATTGAAAGAAACAAGGGGGAGGAAATATTCATGAGCCTCAAGAAAGGATTTTATAATGTATCCGAGTCAACCCAATGATAAATGTACATAATTAATCATAGACACCATTTTGGCAAATGATATTTATAAGTGATAGGGGCAATTATCTATACAATTACATATGCACAAGAATGCATTATTTTCTGACTTTCAGCAGTCAGCCTACCTCACAGTAAAGATGAGAACTACCTGATTTAGCATCCTAATTTGTAACCTTCTTCTGTCAAGGACTTTTTTGGTGGCTAGAAGTTCAGAAGATGAATATAATAGTGGCCATCTCTTAGTTGTGTTCTCTTTGTGAAGTGATCTCACCACTTATGGCTTCCATTCTGAATAATAGTATAGATTATATACCCTCCCTTTTCCCATTTCTTTAAAAGAATACAGAAAATTTTTCTAATTACTTTTTCAATTCATGTTCTGGAAAAGAAATCCTGAAAAATATCAGGGAGCAATGGAAGAATATGTGTGCTCTCTGAGAATAAGATTAAAGTAAGAGAAAAATTGATCAACTACAGAAAGCAACAATCTTTTCTTATTTCTTGGAAGAATAAATTTGTCTGGCTCTTAGCTTTGTGGTCGTATCTTAGAAAGGCTGTGTGACATTATGATTTCTATCCGGAACCAGACAAAGGCAGTTTTAAAAGTGGCTCTGCAATTTACTATGATGCTAACCCACAGTTACAAATTACCAATTTCTTTGTATACATGAAAACTATCATATTGTTATTGTAAAATTTGCTACATGAAACTTTTTCTATCAAATATTACACCTGGCCTAATGACAGATATATAACATGCTGAATTCTGTTTTAATTTATTATTAATGTTAAATCTTGACTCCCCCTCGAAGCTCTTTTATATCTTATCCTTTTAAATTAATCATCTCATTCTGTCATTCATTCTTGCCAATATACTGAATGTTATGCATGTGTATAAGATATCAATATATATGAACATCTCATTATATTTCACTCAGATTCCTACGCTTTAAAAAAACCATTTTATTAGCATATTCCTAGTTTAAAGTGGCAGGTTTCATAATGACATTTCCATTCAAGTATATCATTTGGTATGACCCGTATTCACACCCCATTAATATATATATATATATATATATATATATATATATATATATATATATGTACTATATATATAGTCCATTGTGGTAAGGGGAGGTGTGGCTCCTTGGGAGGCTCTCCCTGCGGCAGAGGAAGTTTGTGACACTCTATTCACCCTGGTGGGTTAGGAAGTACTGGGCATATGTGAAGAGGCTCTCTCTGGGAGACTTGCATCCGCCAGGCCAGACCAGTCTTAAACCTTACAAAACAATGTAAGAGATCAAGTGTTCAAATATCCAACCAATGCAGAGCATTTCATATTCAACCCATTACAACAGCCCTTTACGGTTATTGAACATCTAAAACGTGGAGATTTTAAGTTGAGATGTCCTGAAAATGTAAAAACACATTATCAATTTCTTTAAAATCTCGGAAAAAAAGAAAAAGAAAAAAACTACCAAATCTCTCATAAAGACTTTTTTTTTCATATTGACTACAATTTGAGATGGTAATGTGAGGTGTATACTAGGTAATATTTTATATATACTGTTAATACAATATTTTAAATGAATTTATTTATTTGTGCCTCTTAAATGTGGCTATTTAAAAAAAAATACAGTTCTGTGACTCACATTTATGGCTAGCTTTGTGCTCCTAATGGGCAGTAGTGATATTTAAATATTTAAATGCAACAAGAAAGGCAGGGAGAATGAGAAGAAATAAAAGTGAGGGAAAGAAGGAGGGTGAAAGAAAGGAAAAAAGAGAGGGAAGGTGGGAGAAAAGGAGGGAGGAAAAGGGAGGAGGAAGGGAGAGAGGGAAGAAAAAGAGAGGGAGGAAGGGAAGGAGGGAGGGAGAGAAGAGAATAAAGGAGCAAAAAAAGAATCTTCAAGAACCAAACACCAAGCTTACTTTCTTACTTTCTGCAGATGCAGCCAATGCTAGAACACCCAAAAGGACCAGCTAAATGCGGTGCTGAGTACTTGGTACATAATCAGTACCAGCTTTGTTGAATGTCTGTTCACTGATGTTTCCGCAAATCACTGTAGTATATCCTGGAATTATAACAATGAATAAACAATCAAGTCTGCCAAAGAGTGACCCGTCTAAAACAGAACACAAGCAAGACAAAATTTCCCAAACTTTTATATTTTGTATATTTTATTGCTTTTGTGGACCTAACTATGTTAACCGTTGATTTTCTAAGACCTTGTGCATAGTTTCCTATCTGCCTCTGATTAGAACAGAAAACAGGGAAAAATTAACAGGAGCCATATAATGAAGGGTAATTATACTTTATATACCAAAAAGGCATCCAATAATAAAGATTAACTTAGAAGCATCCACCCAGCATCTATCTCTGTACAGTATGTTTCATTCTTACAAAATAGCCTTGCTCATTCCAAATCCTTTACGAAGCCCAGTATGTGGACCTTTACATATGCAAACGTACATTTATATACGTATAATTGCATGCATGGGTGAGGCAGCAAGTATGTTTACGGTTGAGCTTTAACAACCATCCCTCCTCTTCCACCTTTAAGCTTCTGAAAAGTCAGCTTCCTGCTTGGGCATGCAGGACCAGTCTTTCTGATAGGAGTATGAGCTAGCAGAATATGAGGCATTGCAGATTTACATCTTAAAGGAAATAGAATCCTGTCCCTAGGGACGAGAGAAGGAAAGTTGTGTGGGAGGCAGGGTTAGGTGTCAGAATGGAGGCATGGAGACAGAAGCAGTAAACAAGAGTCATGGCAAGCTGTGGCTTCATTGAGATTTGAGGTCATATTGATATTGATAAGGGCTGAGACATACCAACACTCTGAGGAGTGGCACGGCAGAATGATCAGTGAAAGAAAGATCCCGAAAAGGCTTGGTGAGGGTTACATCATCTCTTGGCGACTTCCTGGGAGGTTTCTATGAAGATTTAAAATGCTTCTCTTTAGCATGTGTTATCTGCCGGCTGTACAGTTATTTGACACTGGGGAGAGCAGCTCCAAGGAGCTTAGCAGTCGCCAATTACGGAGCTACTTCTTGGCTCCAGTCAGTCTTGCCTGAAGACTGTCCAAGGGTCCTTGTCTGGCAGCACCTGTAGCAGAGAAACCCTTTCACTTTGACCCTAGGAATCCATAAGTCCTGACTGAATTAAAACCCTTACTGTTTAGAGAAATATTTAGTGTTGCTATCTTTGAATACTAAATAGGTAACAGCAACGGATCTAAGGAAAGCATCCTTGCGGTTCTGGGTGGTGATAAAGAACTAACCCAGATACCCCAAACCCTCATGCTTATGATGCAAACAGCTGTTGCATACCTAAAAGCAGGCTCTGCTCATTTCTTCCTCATCAGAGACGTATGTTCAGTGGGTGATGGTTAATACAGAAGATCACAACTGATAAATATAGACAGTGAGTGACTGTGGAGGCCACGAATATCTACATCATGTTGTTCCTAAGGCTTGGGACCATCTTGGAAGGAGTAAAAAGACTGTAAGAGAATAGAAGTGAAAAATTGTCGTCTGGACATGACAAGACCTCTGGACTCATGAACTCAAAGCAGCTCTGGCTGTCTGCACAGCATCAAGCCAGAATGCATTCTAGCATGGTGTCGAAAGGGGTTCATGAGCGCCACTCTTTTTATTATTAAGATTTAATTTTAAAAAATGGACTTTTTTCTCAATAGGAAACATACAGTCTCCATTTAAATACTCTAGGTCACTTTACTAAAGCCTGCTCCTCTTCTCCTTTCAAAACTCCAAGTGGAAAGGGCTTAGCTTGAGGCTCACACGCTATGCCAACAGCACAAGACAAGAAGGTTAGGTATCAGTATGGAGGGATAGAGACAGAAGCAGCAAACAGGAGTCATGGCAGGCTGTGGCGTCATTGAGATTTGAGGTTATATTGATATTGATAAGGACTGA
Organism: Psammomys obesus; assembly: GCF_907164565.1. Taxonomy (NCBI): domain Eukaryota; kingdom Metazoa; phylum Chordata; class Mammalia; order Rodentia; family Muridae; genus Psammomys; species Psammomys obesus. The sequence goes on along the minus strand of NW_026596100.1, from coordinate 2,926,986 downwards.
AGGAATGGGAGAAGGAAAGTCCCTGAGAGGCCTGCCCAAGACAAGCTTTTCAGTTCTGCATAGGTCACAGGGTAGAAACACTAGATGGTTGGCTTGTTTGCCCTAGATCCCTATTCAAGGTCAAGCCTGGATGATTCTGTCTGAATTCCTGAGCATCTGCATCTTCTAACTGGGCAGTCCCGATGCTTACAGATGACTCACCCTGTCCAGAGCACTCTGTGTGTGTGTTCACTTCCTACACCGAGTGTTTGATTGCTGACCAGGCTTCCAGGCCTGTAATTTAGACACTAGCCTAAGGTGACAGAAGAGGGATGCCTTGCTTTGACCCTAACTAGGAAGACCTGCTGTTCTGGTTGACCTGGAAATCCCCAGGTCATGATGTTATCTTGGGAAAATTATTACTAGCTCTTGCTTTCATTCTTTAAAGAATACAAAGTAAATTAAATGTGCATAGAAACCCAAGTCTAGGTATTTTCCAGGGAGTTCTTTCAGTAACAATTTAAATGTCCTTTTCTATTCATCTGATGAGGTTTAAAGTACCCTGCAGGCAGTCCACTCTGTCACACACTGACCCTTCTCCAAACTCTGGAATGTTTTCTCCACACTTCTTCACAGAGGCTGCAACCTGAAGATCTTGTGTTATTTGTCCTGATTTGTGGGTGGGAAAGTGGGGAACATGTCCTGAAGCTCTGTAGGAGTGGTCCATCCTGGGTTTTCTCCAGCTTTGAATTACAGCGAAATGATCTATGAAGGAAAATAAGCTATAGCAAATGGCAGGCAGGCACCTTCAGATATACCCATATATACTGAGCAGTGATAAACCACAAATCACTACAGAGGCCCATGCTGGTCATCTGGCCTTCTGGATATTCAGTCCAAAGGCAGGCTTCACACAGAGGACTGCAGAGGCCACATCTTCCTGACCAGCTCTGACCTTTCATCCCAATGCCTGTGTCTGATGTAGTCTGTTGTGGGATACTAGGCCTACCTTTCCTTGCCTTTGCCTTGCAACCTAACTCTCAGATCTCATGATCCCCTCAGCTTGCACTGACCCCACCTTGTGAAGCATTTCCCAGCTTCCATTTGTGATGGTGGAGATTCTCAAAAAACACACAGCAGCACTTAGGAAACCACCTCCAGGTAGAGATGACCCTCAGGCCAATTCAATGACAGAACCAATGGGCATGGCCATAAATGTAGCTTGCTTCTTCTTTACTGCCTGATCTGCCCTCTTCTCATCAAAGCCTTGATTTGTCTGAGTGATGATAGGAAACAACTGGAACTGCTCTGTCTGTTTTCACTCAGTCCTGAAGCTTCTTCCTCAAACACCTTCCTCCCCTTTCATCAGGCTTCCACACATCTTCTACGGTCCTTTCTTTCTTTTTTTATTTTTTTTTACTTTTTATTAATTACACTTTATTCACTTTGTATCCCCCATAAGCCCCTCCCTCCTCCCTTCCCGATCCCACCCTCCTTCCCCCTTCTTCACGCATGCCCCTCCCGAAGTCCACTGATAGGGGAGGTCTTCTTCTCCTTCTTTCTGATCTTAGTCTATCAGATCTCATCAGGAATGGCTGCATTGTCATCTTCTGTGGCCTGGTAAGGCTGCTCCCCACTCAGGGGGAGGTGATCAAAGAGCAAGCCAATCAGATTATGTCAGAGGCAGTCCCTCTTCCCATTACTATGTAACCCACTTGGACACTGAACTGTCATGTGCTACATCTGTGCAAGGGTTCTAGGTTATCTCCATGAATAGTCCTTGGTTGGAGTATGAGTCTCTGGAAAGTTCCTTGTGTTCAAATTTTCTGGTTCTGTTGCTCTCCTTGTGTGGTTCCCGTCCTCTCCAGCTCTTACTATTTCCCACTTCTAACCTAAGATTCCATGCACTGTGCCCAACAGTTGGCCATAAGTCTCAGCGTCTGCTTTGATAGTCTGCAGGGCAGAGGCCTTCAGAGGCCCTCTGTGGCAGGTTCCTAGGTTGTTTCCTATTTTCTTCTTCTCCTGATGTCCATCCACTTTGCCTTTCAGAATGGGGATTGAGCATTTTAGTCAGGGTCCTCTCTCTTGATTAGTTTCTTTAGATGTACAGGTTTTAGTAGGTTTATCCTATGTTATATGTTTATATGAGTGAGTATATACTGTGTGTGTCTTTCTGCTTCTGGGACAGCTCATTCAGGATGATCCTTTCCAGTTCCCACCATTTACCTGCAAATTTCATGATTTCCTTTCTTTTTCATTGTTGAGTAATACTCCATTGTGTAGATGTACCACAATTTCTGCATCCATTCTTCAGTTCAGGGGCATCTGGGCTGTTTCCAGCTTCTGGCTATTACAAATAAAGCTGATACAAACATGGTTGAACAAATGTCCTTATTGTGTACTTGAGCCTCTTTTGGATATATGCCGAG
>NW_026596100.1:2876622-2924478 GCF_907164565.1 Psammomys obesus | reverse complement strand
TTCTGCATCCATTCTTCAGTTCAGGGGCATCTGGGCTGTTTCCAGCTTCTGGCTATTACAAATAAAGCTGATACAAACATGGTTGAACAAATGTCCTTATTGTGTACTTGAGCCTCTTTTGGATATATGCCTAGGAGTGGTATGGCTGGATCTTGAGGAAGCGCTATTTCTAGTTGTCTGAGAAAGCGCCAGATTGATTTCCAGAGTGGTTGTACAAGTTTACATTCCCACCAGCAGTGGAGGAGGGTTCCCCTTTCTCCACAGCCTCTCCAGCATGTGTTGTCACTTGAGTTTTTTATTTTGGCCATTCTGATGGTCTAAGGTCCTTATGTACAGACTCAATTCCTGCTCATATGAGTTGCTATTGTAGGCTTTTTCCTCCCACCTCAAGCTCCCAGAATAACAACTCATGAGACTCAAAATATATTTACAAACATTTCGGCCATATAGCTAGGCTCGTCTTGGGCTAGCTCATAACTTAAAAACAACTCATCTATTCTAATCTACATTCTGGCTGGTTACCTCTGCTCATGTACCATGTGTATGTCCACCTCCATGTTTTCCTGGCTGAATCTCTCACACCTGGCTCTATCCTAGAATCCTTTCTGCCTCCAGGATGTCCAAACTCCTATTTCCTGCCTACACTATAGGTCATCAGATTTTTTTATTGACAGATGTTCCATAGAGTATACAAGATATTCTCTCAACAAGTTGCTAAATTTGTTCCTGAGCCAAAGATTGTATACTATTTTTTTGTTTGTTTGGTTGGTTGTTGGTTGGTTTTTGTTTTTGTTTTTTTGAGGCAGGGTTCTTCTATGTAGCCTTGGCTGTCCTGGACTTGCTTTGTAGACCAGGCTGGTGTCAGACTCACAGAGATTCACTTGCCTCTGCCTCATGAGTTTTGGGATTACAGGAGTGTGCTCTACCACTAAGGTTGTGTACTATTAAATACCAAGTTTCAGGGCTGCAAAACTGAGGTAAATAAAGCAGAGGTTATAAATGCAAATAACCAGAGAGGAACCTGACAGGTGCTTGATAGTCTGGGTGGTGGGAACTGGGGCAAATGTACCTGCTGCATTTCAAGTGTGCAGTAGTAGGCTGCAGCCTTAGAGCAGTGCTGGTGCCAGACACTAGAGATTTCCATTTTCTCCAAAAGAATGAAACCAAGATTTCTACAGGCATTAGTTTTCTAAAGAAACGTTGACTGACTTTTAAGGATTCCATACTGGCTAAACACAGCTTGTGGGTAAGCAGGATCTTCTCTGCTTTGCAGTTTGCAGTGGCTCTTAGAAAAGGATTTGCAGACAAGCCTTTATGAGGTGTGGTTTGAAGACTGAGAAATGATCTGAAACTGACATGAGGTCAGGTAGTACAAAGTGAACCTACACTTGCTGCTATTTATGCACGGAAACAACAGGAACAACAACAGGAACAACTATTAAATGCCAAACAGCCACTTAAGAAAATCTTTTAATGAAAGAATATTTTAAGCATCCTGTAAGAGGTCCACTGTGCATTCTTTTGTGTCTGAACACCTCATTTTTCATAGACAAAAGCCTCTAATTGTCTTCTATTTAAAAATATCTTTGTCAGCAAGGATATTGAAAAGGCCGTAAAAGTTGGTGGCGAAATCAGTTTTCATATCCCTTATGACAGTTTACATTTTGAACGACAACTAATGTTATCTGTTTACAGATCTTGTAGCTTTATTCATGAACAAGGTGATAGGAAAACACATTATTTCCACTATCACTGGACATGACCTTGAAAAATGATGAAAAATGTAATGCTATAAATTAAAAAAAAATTTTTTTCAACATAGGTTGACAAAAATGAGCAACTGGCTAAAATTCTGGGACAGTTTTTTAACCTCAGTACTATTGACATATGAGTCAGATAATGTCTGAAGACAGGGGTCTGCTAAGTATGCTATAGGCATTTAGCAGCAATCCTGGCCTCTGCCTACTAGATATCAGTGATACCCAGCTCCAGACTATTGGTAACACCTAAATAGCATCTCCAGACACCACCAGGTATTTCTTGTGATGTAATTTTGCACTCAGTTTAAAAAAAAAGGAAGGAAGAAAGAAATCTCTGCTCCAGGAGAATTGTACATGGCAACTCAGATTCAGAGCTACAAAAAGTCTTGAAATGGCAGTTCACACTGAAAGAGAGCTATTAAAAGAAACCTCACTCACCATGGCTTTTCTCCAAGTCACACTGTGGAGATGAGAAAAAGGAGCCAAGAGCACTGAACGATGCAAGAGCTGCTGTGGGTGACGGGGTTAGGAAAGGCCCCAAACGGGAAGCCTACTCTTCCAGGTGCCAGTAATATCTCAACAAGTAGAAACTGATGGAGATTAAGCCAGGTGATAAATAATCTGATAGATTCCAAATTCCAGATCCAGGCCCAAAACTTCCATCATGAGTCAAATTGAAGTCAAATGTCAACATCCATAGAAATGAGATGAATCTGAAGCTAGACATTAAATAGGGAGCCCCCTTTTTTCCCATCCTTTTCAAATCAAAACATTACTTCCAGGAAATTTTGAAAAGCCATAAGAGCGATTTGAAATAAGTAACTCTCAATTTTTTTTTCCTTTTGCTAATGGAGAAATCATCAATTCTAGTTTTCAGTAGACCTCATAAACACAACTGTCTCCATGCCAGAACAGAAATTAAATGACTGTGTGATCCTCAGGGGAATGCATGCTATCAAGTCTTCACACCAAGCCTGGAGAGCAGGGCACAAGAGCAAATGAATCAGAGGATGTGTTGTGTGCATTTGCAGTTTTGACAGCACTCCTTATCAAAACAACCACAGTTTTCGAAGGCAAGACTACTTAATGTTTCTTGTATTGCTTTTCTGGAAGGATCTATAAGGAGCACAATCACTAAGATGCTGGCTGAGTTTTGGATCATTTAACTTGTTTCAGAACACTTAAATGTTTCAAAATGGCATCTTCCAGGCTTCCTCACATGGTGTGTTGCAAACCTTAAGTCTGCTTTGATGGCTTGTAATGATGGACGCATGTCATTAAACTCCCGTTGAACACTTAGAATCTCCAACAAGGGTCAACTCAAAGGTTCATTAGGGACTTCTGATAGCAATTGTTTCAATAGTGTTTCATCATTTACAACAAAGACACCACACTAATAGAAGATTAATAATAACAGGGAAGCTGTGAGTTCTGGTAAGGGCTTGTGAGTAGAATTCTCTGTACTCTCCACTCACCTTTTACATAGACTGAAAAGTGCCCTAGGATAATCCTGGTCATCAATTTTATAGTAAAAACTTCAAATGCTAAAATCCTCTCTATGTTTTTCAAAGGCCCTGGAAGATTGATCAGGTCCCTCGTTATTCTCATTCAGTGATGGGACAAGACTTCTTCATGAAGGCCTGACCATGGGGCATTCTTACCTAAACTCCTGAAAAACTAAATTTGACCCTTGTAAATAGTGGACCTCAACATGCATGTATTTTTCATTCTCTTCATTTTGGCAATTTCTCAAGCATTTGTGTTTTCCTTTTACAGAATAACTTTTGAAGGAAAGTTTACTCATAATTGTTTACAATGCATCACCCTGACAGGTGGGATGTGTGTCTAATTTACGGCACCTAGTGCTAGCCAGAGAGAGCAACATGATGAGTCACACCGCCTTTTCTTGGTCTTTATGCAATGGCAAACAAGGTGTGAAGCTGACATACAGTACATTTGTTTTCTCGGTGACATTCTCTCTCGCTCACCCTGTCATAATAGCTAGAGATCCCAGTTTTAATCTCTGCCACAATGGGAGATTTTTATTTTCAATGCACAAGTTTCTTGGCTGGTTGTCAGAGGGAAATCTTCAGGCTCATTAAGACCCTCATCAGCCAGGGGAGGAAAGCTTGCAGCACAGCTTCATACTAGATGTTCTGAGGAGAGTGTTGTGATCTAAAAAGAAGTTTAGACGATTAGGCATTCAGAGGATACAGTGTAGAGCAGTGGTTCTCAAATTTCCTAACACTGGGACCCTTTAGTACAGTTCCTCATGCTGTAGTGACCCCCAAACATAAAATTATTTCCATTGCTACTTCATAACTGTAATTTTGCTACTGTTAAAAAATCGTAAGGTAAATATCTGTGTTTTCTGGTGGTCTTAGGCGACCCCTGCGAAAAGATTGTTTGACTACCCATAAGGGGTCATGACCCACAGGTTGAGAACCACCCATCTAAATGGAAGTCTAGGGTGTACCATAGATATGGGAAAGACCGTGCCTGAAGGAACTCAGAGAAAAGCCACTGAATGTAAGGCAAACTTGGAGTAATCGAATGCTCGATGCCCAGTGAGGAGGCAGAGGAGCTGGCAAACTCATGTCTGTTGGACCTGAAGGAATTCAGGTTCCACTGAGGCTGTGGCACACAGGGCAGGTCACACTTCTGAACCTTCATGTCTGTGGAGAGAGGCATGGTAAAACTTGTCTCTTCAGGTTCATGGCGAGAGTAAGTAGGATTTTCTTGTTGGCGTTCAGAGCAATGCACTCTCACCATTTCAAAGGGTTTTATGGTTCTAAGAAGCTCAATGGAAAGTAAGGTAACTAGATTTTGAGGTCAAAATTTGCATTTCCAAAGCACCAAGAAGAAATAAGTGATATTTTGAAGTAAGACAGGAAGCTATTTTTAGAGATGAGGAAAAAGACACAAAACAGCAGAGAGCAGCTCAGGACTCTTCAGTACTATGTACAAGCTTTTATTTACATTCCTGACAGTAAACAAAATCTGTGTTTTAAGCTGTGGGTGGTGTACAAAGAAGGCTTCTTATATTAGTATTTATATTTTCTGCACACACGCAACATTTTAAAAATAAGTGAACACGTGGAAGCAGAATGGATAAATGTTGATCACTTTAAATATCTGTGTATAGTACTTGGGTAATATTGAGGAATTTTGTTTCAAGCTTTGTGAATTTGTGTTTGGGTTCTGTTTTCTATTTTTTTACATCATTTCATACAAATTCCATGAGAAAGAAAACTTGCCAGCAAACACTGACATAGCAAGTGCCTTTTCAGCTATGGGAGGTTCCATCGCATGGCCCCACTCCCACGGCAATGATTAATTACTAGATAGACAAGAAAAAAAATCAAAGCTGGACTCCAGGAGCCAACGGAAGGAATAATACGTTTATGGCATTACAAAATTTAATTTATTAAAATGTATCTTCCAATGCTTTTCAAGCCTGTAAAGTGCTGTGTAAAATGAGATATACTAGCAAATTCCAAAGTAAATCTCAGGCTCTTGGGACTCTACACACCTTTGATCTCGTCACAAATTGGATCCTGGAAGCCAGCTCTCCAGCACTCAGGTCTCCAGGGACCTTACCCCTGAAGCATCTCAAAACAAATAAAGTAGCTGACACAGATGCTAGGCCCAGACAGAATGGCAACTATTTCACAAAATCAACCCCTAACAATGTGAACAGACAATTCCCCACTTGTCGTTATGTCTCCTCCCACCCCTTCATGAAACCGTTCTATTGCTTTGGCTTAAATGCAATAGATAGAGGTATTCAGCCCTGGCTGGCAATATTTCCGATACATATTTCAATAGATTATCCTGAATTGGCCTCCTGGAAGCACTTACGCTGACCAGCTTTGCAAACATCTTTGTCAGCCCTCGGCCTTACCTGCTCACACCCGGTGCTAATGGATGAAAGCAGGGGGTGATGGTAATCGCTGTCTGTCTGCCAGGCCCTGGGTCGGCTGCCTGTGTTTCCACAACAGCCCGTCTGGGGGGGGGGGGGGGGGAGAATAAGGAGTGTAATTCAATGAATCCTTGGGAAACAAGCTTGAGGCTTTCTCTTTCTTTTTAAAGGAGAAGTGATATCAGAAGCAGGATTATGAAAAAGGGTTAGTAAAAATAGGATCATTGTGAATTAGAATAGCGAGGGCATTTCAAATTGAATTACACAGGATCATGGCAATTAGAATTGGAAAAGATCTTTCAGTCTTTCTCTGTCAAGGCATGATCACTCCCAGTGGTATATTCTTCCGAGCCCAGTCCAGTCCAATTTTAAATGATTCAAGTGATGGAGCGTCCTCTCTTCTCTTGGGATATCACTTAACAGTCAAAAATAGCTAGCTGCCAGGGCATCCCCTGCATACTCTTTCCTTGCCTTATTTCCATTATTATGTTTTGTATTTCCCCAATCCATCTTAAAATTATTTGAATTTAATTTTAAGTGATTATAGTCTACATTTAGATGATGAAATCCAGCTGCGTCTGAGTCCTTATAGCTAGGTTAACTTGTCTCTCACTCTCTCGTTCTTTCATGTATTCCTCCCATATATACTTAGACACATGCATATGTAACCAACAACCACACATAAATACACACAAATATATAATATACACAGTTTGAAAACGTTGTATACTGTGTCATTTTCTTGTAAGAATGGAGGGCCATGACTTCTAGCTAACTCACTAATTAAACAATTACAAAAAAAAAATCAACAATCTATTCCTTTAAAGCTGATAGAAGACAACAAATGTAGAGTTCAATGTTTTACTTTGTGAGTATATTTCTTTCACACAAATAAAATGTTCTTTTTCTACAATGTTCACAATAATTTATTTGGTATAAATAATGTAGATGCACAATATAATACTAATATTATAAACATGTTTCTAGATAATATTATTCAAAGCTTTTCTGACATCCATTGAAATACACTAACATATTTTCTTTATGGATGGACTTATTCTTACAATAAATATGTATTAAGGGTTGAGTAAGTAACGGATACTGGAAGGACAGCCCGGGTGCTCATGGAGTGTTCAAGGTTAATGGGAGTTGCTTAAAAGTGTGTAAAGTTGATCAAAGAGCTTTTGTAGCTTTCTACTTCCTTCAGTATTTGCACCACTGTATTTTTTACACATGTCAATCAATGAATCAAAGTCTGATCAAGGAAGAAAATAAATGCACTAGAAAAAAAAAAGAAGAAAAATATAAATGAATGAACTTTTGAAAAAAGACAGAATTTACTATTTCTATGAGAATTTTATGTCACTAATTCATAAAATCTTCATAATCAGTGATTATGCAGTCACAGTCTGAAAAAAATATAGAGAGCCTGTAAAACTTTAAACTTTTAAATGTGTTTATTAATTAAACTTTAGTTGAATGTGTGTGTGTGTGTGTGTGTGTGTGTGTGTGTGTGTGTTGAACATGTTTCTGTGTCAAATTCCTTTACAAACGTTTTTCATTTTCATTTTTTTTTCCTTTCTGTTTTGGTTCTGGGGATTGAACTCAGGGTCTTGTATACGCTGGACTAGTGTTTTGTCACTGATACATGCACCAAACTTCCTTCATAAATCTTATAAAACATGTCAATAAAGAAATGCTTAAAGCATAAAGAATGTGAAAGGAAACATCAATTAAAGACATGACTATACATTTTGGTGAGAAGGAGAAGATGAGGGCAAATAAAATGAAGAGCTGAATGGAAAAGGCTAACAAGTTTTGAATGCTCAGTATACACTAAGCCTTAGTATAAAAGCTTGCCATGACTTAATTTAGAAATCTCTTCATTGTGCATTACACACTTATCAGATGATGAGTCTGAATCACAATGTATTAGTATGAAAGTTGTTTTACTAGCGCTCACATCTGTGCCAATGGGAGCATTAATGACAAGGCAGGCAATTCGCCCTCTAACCCTGTGAAAGAACCAGCACTTTGAGGACCCTTTGCGGTGGAAGGAGTGAAGGAAGAGTGGTTATTTGGAAGACTCTAGGGGAAACATTTAAGACCTATTTTACTATTTCAAGTGAGTCAGAAGATTAGAATTTTTTTTTATGGTAGAAACTAAATCTTCTTGGGGTTACTTAAAAAAAAGGACACTTTTTTATTCATAAAAGAGCCACTGTGTCGTCTGATACCCACACAGTAGTGCCTGTCTACAAGGGTCTTCTATTTGTAGAAGGCTTGATATTCAGGCCTTTTTGCATCAGTCTCTACAACTGTTTTGATTGATTATGTAAGTTCTTGATAATACGCTGGTTTCCCCATGTGCTTTTGAGTGTGTGTGTATGTGTGTGTGTGTGTGTGTGTGTGATTAATTTTGCTGAATATTGTACAATGTGTGCGAAAGAATAGTAAATACTGAGAAAAACATACACATGTCCATGTAAAAAAATGAAACTTGTATCCTTTCTTAAACAATACATAAAATTAATAATGGCTCAGCCAGGGATTGTGATATATCATGGTATTTTTTTTGTCCTTGAACATTCTGTATCAATATATTTCTAAATGCTGCATTTTTTATCACTTCAGAATCATACCTGTTTTTCTATCACCTTACATAAATCATGAATATTATAGAAAATGTGGATTACAAAGTAAGAGAAAAATAGGCAAAGCAACCTCAATTATTCAACAGAGAGCACTACTATTGGATAAAGTTTTTATGGTTACCCATCTTCTTCTCTCACTGTATGCACATTATGGGAAGGCAAAAACTAGATCAGTTCTCCATGTTAAAGAGGATTTTTTTCACTCAATGAATGTGATGTCTACAAGATGGATTGTACCCAATGGCTCAAGTGCGAAGCTTGATCAAAGGACCTGAATCATGAGGGCTTTGCCTCCAAGAATGAATTGGTCATACATCACTGGAGTATGCCCTAGAAGGGCTTATCTTTCATGTCTTTTCTTTTGTCTCTTCCTCTCTGTTTCCTGGTTGCAGTGGGGTAAACGGCCCTTCTCTGCCATGCTCTTCTGCCATGACATTGCTGCCTTACCCACAGGCCTAACAGTAATGGAGACAGCTGACCATAAACTGAAGCTGTGGACCAAAACAATTCTTTCTACCCTTAAACTGCTTATGGCAGATATTTTCTCATGGTGACAAAAAGCTGATTAACACCATAATATAATATGGTGTAGACATTTTATGTAGCTAATATAGATTTCCAAAATAATTTCACTGCATAACATTTGATTGTACAGATGGTTTGTGATCTATAGGCCAGTACGTTATTGTTAGACATTATATTTATTTCAATTTAAAGTGATCATGAGAGATAAAAAGTATGATTATAATATGAAATGTTTAAAGTATTTGATAGTTATTGCAAAATTGGTTTTAGAAATATTTTCAGAATTTACCTTCATGGCAGGAGATACGTGATCTCTAGAAATTATTGTTTTTATAAAAGCCTCAACAATAAAAGAGAAAGCTGCAATTTATTAAAATTTGAATTTTTTCATATGTGTGTGAATACATGTGTCTGTGGAATGTGTATATATGTATGTGAATATATCTGTGGGGTGTATTGTGTACATGTGGGCATATACGTTTGTGGAGGTTAGAGGTCAACCACAGATGTCATTCTCTGGGTATCATCTATCCTTGTTTTTTGAGACAGGTTCTCTCATTGACCTGGAGCTCACCAGATAGGCATGGCTAGCTGGCCAGGAAGCCCCACCACTACCTCAGGTCAGCAAGAGCCACTATATCCAGTTTTGTTTTTGTTTTCTTACATTCTCAGACTGAAGCTCAAAGTCTCATATTTGAACAGCAAGCACTTTACCAAGTCAGCCATCGCTCCAGCCCTTCCCCATACTTTTGTTGGCCTATTCCATGGCTTATAAATGTCCTCCAACATTCCTGTGTTAAAGGCTTTGGTTCCCAGCTGATGTTACTCCTGATTGGTGATTGGGTCATAAGGGCCCTAATTTCATCAGTGTGCTAACTCATTGATGAGTTCATACTGAAGGAGCTATTAGAAAGTGAGATGGGATTGGAGAAGTAGGTAACTGGGGGCGTGGCTTTGAAGAAAATGCTTTATCCCTGGCCCCTTGTTTTCTGCTTCCTGGTTGCCATTGAGTGAGCTGCTCTGACTGACAAGGCCCTATCCACCATTGTCCTGCCTAGCCTCACAGCAATGAATCCAGTCAACCACAAACACATGAGCCCAAATTTATCCTTCTTCCCTTAAGTTTATTTTTCTTTTCAGATTTTTATTACAAAGAAAAAAAATGGCTTAACAAATCATTTTTATTTCTTTTATTTATGGAAGCATATTTATGTTCATCCAGTTTTCATTGTGGTGTTCTTTTTCTTATTAATAGTCAAAGATGTTAATAAGTTAAGACTATGAATAAAAATTGCCTTTTTCTCTCCTGTTTTTGTAGCAAATTATGTTTGTCTATATAAAGATGTGTTTGTGAAAAGACAGAGAAGTGGAAGAGCAAAGGTCAAAAGGCTTGGGAGAAAGCTTACGCTGCCTTAAGTGTTTGAAAACTTGAGTTAAAGATGACATTTTTAAATGAAGAAGAAAATTGTTTCCCGTTAAGATGTATTTAGAAACATCTTCTATGTATAAATTTGCATTACATAAGGAAGGGCATTAACAGAATACAGCCTCACCTAAAAATTTAGGAGTTATTTCTTGGAATGACAATGAAATTTTTTTCTTTTTAAGAATGGATATGTCTTTTGGCTATACATGGATGAAAGTCTTTTCTCAATATGGCATAATAACTCCTGCAGGCTCACAGCAGTAAAACTAAGCCAGCCTTAAAGTACCCTATTACAATAAAATCAAATTTAACCTCTTAAACCCAAGACATAAATCACTCATTTCTCTTTCAAACAATTTGTGAGTATATTATCATAAATACTACCTGTCACAAGACTGACAGCTGTCAGTAGCTAAAAACTATGAACAAAATTGAAAATACATTTGAATAAGAAAACCATCATAGCATTTTTTTCCAGATATGTAATGATAATAAAAGGTTATGACAGACAGGAGAAAGAATCACAGACAGTTGAAATCAAGAAAACTTTCTTTAAATGAAAGACAAGATCAGCTTCAACAAAGTTTTATTTCCACAAAACTAACAGTCAGTAAAACAGCCATTGGCCCTCGGTAATGTATTGTAGTGGCAAATTGCTTTTACTTTCTGAGTTTTTATATTGGAAGTACGTACTGAATTGCAGGGCATGACTTTAAAACTGCACCATCTAAGTTTACATCTTTGCAAATGATCCTGAACCCTTCATTAATATTTCTCCAACAATATAAAATGAATCTCTTCTGAACCCTAAAACATACTTTTAACCATTTACCAGAGTAAATACGCACAAATGCCTTCTAAAAGACTCAACTCTCAATATATTTTAAATGAAAGACGTTTCTCCCATGTTTTCAAACTCAATTTGTCTCTTTTGCATTTTATGATTTAAAGAACATCGCGTTACGTGCGACAACTTGAACAGATCTCAAGGGCGTTATGCTAAGTGGAAAAAACTGACCTCGAAAGGTTACACACTTTCCAATTCCATTTACATAAAACCCTTGAAATGACAAGCTGAGGAGATGGAGAGAAGATTCTCAGTTGTCAAGGCACAGAGGTGGAGGTGGTTGTCACTAATAAATCCGCAGCATGAGGAGAGTTTCTCAGTGCTGCTGGTTTTGTATCTTGGTTATGGTCGTAGTTACAGAAATCTGCCCATGGGATCAAATCACATGGAGCAACATGCATGCCCTCATGACTGCATGTGAAAACAAAGTCAAAACGGACCAGTCTGCGGTCTGGGGAGCAGTTCTACACCAACATATCCTTCCTGGTTGTGTCATAGATCAAATTATGATGTGTCATCATGGGGGGGGGGGAACTAATGGAAAAAACTCCCAGAAATGTAGTGCATTCTCAAACTTCCATCCAGTGGTTACTTGTCCTTCAAGTGTAGTTCTGATATGCTTGGCTATCTGATATGCTTGGTTTTCACAACTGGAGCAGATATGTTTCCTCAATCAGCCAGGTATTTATTCATTCCTTTCTCAAAATGAAGATACATGGGATGAAATTCAGGAGAAAAAAAATCTAGACAAGAGATATATCATTGCGGAAATCTTATGTGTCCCTTGGGAAGATAGCCTTCTACTTTTCCAAATGGAGATGTGATAAATGGGATGTGAGGATGGGAGAAGATAAATGGGACTAAATCAGGAAAAGCCTTCTCTGTGGGGATTTTGGAAATTGTCCTGAAGATAAAGGTATTCTATCAAAGAGTTGTTAAATCAGAGTATGGATTAAATGGTGGGTTCTTGTTTTGTAGGTCTTCATAGTTTTCACTCTGCATGACTTCAGGTGAAAGATGAGAAGTTCTTGTAACAACTCTGTGATGGCTTGAGATCTAGGAAGATGAACAGAGGCAGAAAGACTCCCTTACAAGGAAAGATTGACAGGACCTGGCTCCAATCCTTCCTCATCATAATAGGAATGGAGATATCCACAGATGTCCCAAAGATGTGTGACTTCAAGAGAAGCTTGGAGCCAGAAGGATCTACTAAATTAATGCTATGTTCACATCACTTTAATAGCTCCAAACTTAAGACCGCCCAAATGTCATTTGGTTAATGGTTAAATAGTCCTTGCTGGGCTCTATAAAATGAAAATGAACCAACTACAAATACACATGATGGTGTAGCTGTGTCTCATAAATTAAATGCTGCAAGAAGAAGAAGAAGAAGAAGAAGAAGAAGAAGAAGAAGAAGAAGAAATAGAAAGGGTAATGACAGTCTATTATAACAAGTCCAAATCCCAAGGAAAAAAAATGTGGTTACTTTTATGAAGGACACTGTGAAGTAGTATGGGAAGAAGAAGGAGACAGAGGTGTCTTCAGAATTCTTTTGAAATTCCTGTGTTGGCCTTTTGTCCTGGATCACTGGATCGCTTCCTATTGCTATGATAAAACACTACAACCAAAAGCAACTTGGGGAGGAAAGGGTTTATTTGTACATTACAATCATAGTCATGAATGGAAGCCAAGACAGGAATTCAAGCAGGCCAAAACCCTGGAGATAGGAGGTAAATCAAACACCATGAACTAAGGCTGCTTACTGGCTTGTTCCCCAAAGCTTGCTAAGTGTGCTTCTTATTTAACCCCGGACCACTTACCAAAGGGAGACACCACCCATATCAATCATTAATCAAGAAAACACCCAAAAGATTTGTCTATAGGCCAATCTGATGGAGGTATTTTCTTAGTTAAAATTCCTCCTTCCCACATGACTCCAGCTGTGTCAAGTTGACAAAAAGCTAACTACACACTCTGTGAAATGCATTCACTTACTTTTTTCTATGTGCCTCAAAGTTTGATTAAAATTTCACACAAAATACGCACATAGTAGCAAAAATATACTGAAATACCAATTTGTCTGCTAATGAAGCAAATCCAGTGACTGTATATTGGGAAAAATAGGTTTAAAAATTTCCTTGTACAGTGATAAGTCCTTCTATTATACCTGCAAATGAAAGGAAGAGGGGATTTGGGCTATTAACTGTTACATTCACCAGATTATCAAGACACATGAAAAATTTAGCGGCTTTGGAAGTATCTATTCTGTATTAGGCCAACAAAAAATGTTACCATACCTACCTTCTATAAAACAAACGTGACTTTTGTTAACATTATCTAGAGAGGTTTTTTTTAAAATGCCCATGTAAAACGCAGTCCAGATATATGACTTCCAGTCCAGCACACTTAGAAGTCGATACTTTGTCCTGTCAAGAAGTGGCTGAACAAATGGAAAGATCAACACCTCTATTTCAGTCCAACTTGGAAGTGTAATGGAGCAAACTGCTAAGCCCTATATAGAAGAGAAAGACAGGAAGACATGCAGCTATAGACACAATTCAACTAACTAGGAGTCTTTTTGGAAGCAATGTTGGGGCACAAAAAAATTAAATAAATAAAACAACAAAAAAAATAAAATAAAAAACCAAAACAAAACAAAAACCACCTAAAGCTAAAGTGGCAAACTTGCAAGAGATTCAATGTCGACATGACTAAAATTCTAAAATCCCAGAATGATTCATTCATGGGGAAGTTCTCACATTCTGTGGGTTTCACCTCCTGGAGCCCCATATTGAAGAAACCTCATCTGGCCCTTTTTTAAGGGCTGACAAGGAAACAGGAAACAACATAAAGGATTCTATTCTTAACAAAACCTGCATTCAGGAAAAACCTTTCATCAGAAGAAATGCCCTGAAGTATTATGAGACCCTCAGCTATCTCTAGGGAGGAGAAACACTGAGCTCTATCTCACCCTTGCCATCCATGTTCAACCTAAGGAGGAAGACACCTGAGTAGGACTTGGGAGGCTTAGAGTCCAGGGAACAGACTTGCAGAATGTTTAAAAACTTTGCTTTATTGGAGGAGACCAGATAAGCTAGGGTCAGATGAAAGGGGAGGAGGATCTCCCCTATCTGTGGACTTGGAGAGAGGCATAGGAGGAGATGAGAGAGGGAGGGTGGGAGTGGGAGAGGAAGAGAGAGGGGGCTACAGCTGGGATACAAAGTGAATAACCTCCAAGTAATATAAAAAAAATTTTAAAAACCTTGCTTTAAGGTTAGAGGATGTTCCACCTTCTCACATTCCTGCCTTACAAAGGATCTGTTTACTATAGTTCCTCTTATGCCACATACTAAAAACAGCGAATTATAAAGCATATCAGAAGGCATAAGACCGATAACAAAAAGCATCAAAAACAGACTCAGATACAACAAAAACTTTAGAATTAACAAGCCAGTGTCTTAAAGAGCTACGGTACCCTCACAGATTTGATGGGAAAACATAACTTGCAAGAAATGGATAATGTCAGCAGAGATAATGAAAGAGTAAAGAAGAAATGGTAGCAACAAAGAATGTTATAGTAAGAAAACAAAATCTCTGACCTTCCTTGGTGGAGACCTAACACTCCTGTTGGACATAGAGATCACCTGGCAAAGGGACCACCCCTCTGGAAGTTAGGTCCACCCAAAGGAGGAATTATCAACTGCCTAATGAGAGTGTGTACTTGACCTCCCCAGAATTCCGACCCCTACTTCTGTCGCTCAGTTCTGCTGGGTCCGTACACTTTTCTGAGTCCCACTAAAAAAAAGAGCAACTTTCCCTTTTTCTTTCAATACTGACCAGAGCCTACTTATGCTTCCTCTGATGTTCTTCGCTTCTTCACACTTTTTTTTTCCTCAAGCTCCCCTCTCTTCCATGTGGTGGTTTATCCTCTATGTGTCTCACCTCCACACCAACATGACTCAACTGGCATGCTTTGTTCTCTTTCTCTTCTCTTCCTCCTCTAAGCAGATCTAGGCTTGCCTGCCCTGGGTTTATCTTCTTTCTCTCCTTGAGCTTCTTCTTGAGTTCATTCTTTTTTTCTTTTTAATTGACAGTACTTGAGAACCCCAAGAGGCGATTCTGATATCCCTGTTACAAAAACTTGCAGAATAAATAAAGATGGGCTTCTCAGGAGAATTAGCATAACTGAAGACAAATTCTGAGTGAGGAAGGATTCAATAACAGGGAGTTCTAAAACTAAAAGGAAAGAGAAAAACAACATTTAACAGGAGAACCCAATTCAACATGTGAATATGTTTAATAGAAACAGCAGAAGGAAGACAAAACAGAGAACACAATAATACTTAAAGTAACAGTGACTATGAATTTCACCAAGTTAATGTAAGACACCAGATATCAGGTCCAGGGAGCCAGTACAGGCTAGTGCACCAAGTAGGATTGATGTGCAAAGAACCTATCTGTAGCCAAATCATACCTAACACCATAAAATCAAATATAATGAAAATCCTTGGGGAAAAAAGGGCAGATGAGGGTGGAAAAATCATATTACCTAAGAGAATGGGGAGTATAATTCAGGAGTAGACCATTTATGTGAGGCCCTGACTCTAATCCCAAATTTTGAAGAGAGAGAGAAAGTTCACCCATGAAAGGACAAAAGATAAGAATCATGTTGTAAATCTCCTTGGAAATAATGCAACCCAGGGGAGAGAAGAATGAAATATTGGTGAAAAAACTAGAAACCTAGAAATGTGTATTTTATGAACTTACCCTTCATGGCAGAAAGAAAAATACATTCTCAGACAAGCAAATATAGCAAGATTTGTTTCCAGCAGACCTTCTTTGTAAAAAAATGATAAAAGGAGTTCCTTAGAAAAAAGAAGAATGATCTAGCTAAACAAAAAAACTTGGATCTAGAGAAAGAAAGGAAGAGTTTCCAAGAGAACATGCAGTAGATAACTTATCACTCAAGATAATAACAGTAATAATATGTTTGGTCATATATGTATATACATATATGTACTTATCTATGTGAGATGAGTGACAGTAATATAAGCACTGAGAGAAAGAATTAGGACTATTTTGTCAATATAAGGTCTATTTGGGAAGTCTATACTATCTTTTATTAGCAGATAAAGGTTAGTTGTAAACAGAGGGTGGCAAACAGAACAAAAACTATGACTAATATTTTTTTATCCACACTTAAAAAAAATTATGTATGCTCTGTAAGGGTGTCAGATCCCTTGGAACTGGAGTTACAGACAATTGTGAGTTGCCATGTGGGTGCTGGGAGTTGAACCTGGGTCCTTTGGCAGAGCAAACTGTGCTCTTAACCACTGAGCTATCTCTCCAGCTGCCTGTATTTAATATTTTAACAAAAGAGAGAAACGAAAGTATAAAAATGTGCAATTGAAACTACAAAAGCAGGGTCTGAGATGTCTCGGTGGTAGAATTCTTGACTACTGTGCACAGGCCCTGGATAAAGACTGGAAGAAGGTGTATTTTGCTAGCATCACTCCTCAAACATGTAGAAAAAAATTATATTAAGTTCAGAAGTAAGAGCAAGTGGTACTATTGATTGTAAACAGGGCACTACATCACAGAAGGTCCTGTACTTTAAGAAGACAACAATCCTGAATGCATATGAACCTCACAAGCAAGCAAAAAGTGTGAAACAAAGGTTAAGCTGAAAAGAGGAACCGATGAATGTAGTATTCTCTGTAGAGAAATATTTCAGCACCTTATCAGAACTGGGCAGAGCGAGCACATGAGCATCATGAGGCACACATGCACTCAATTCTACTGTCAACGAACTAGATATAATTGAAATCCACCTTAGCAACTGTGTCTCTTGCCAACTGTACATAGAACATTCTCCAAGGTAGACCACGCTTGTCACATAAAACATACCTCAACAATACTTCAAAAATAGAGATTACCAGTAAAGGAATTAAACTGGAAACACTTTCAAATAAATACACATAAAGACTAAAAATTTTAAGTATCTTGAATACAATGAAATGAAAACACTACTTATCAAATTATATATGATTCAATAAAAGCAGTAATTAGAAAAAAAGACCTTTCAACATGTGGTATATAGGTTAGAAAAGAAGGAATGGAAAAGACCCCTCAAAAAAAATCAAAGAAAGTATAAACAGGAATTCAACAGAGAAAACCAAAAATTGGCTCTTAGAAAATGTCAGTAAATCTGACAAAACTCTACAAAGGCTAAGAAAGAAGAGAAAAGGTACAAATGACTAATACCAGAACAAAAGGTTATGAATATAATTTTCATAAGTATTAAGTTACTAGCCAAGAACACCATGAACAGCCTTTGTTCACCCACCTAACAATCCTAGATGAGAGAGAACATTACCTTGACACAACCTTTCAAACCTCACACAAGAAGGAATGGACTATTTAAGGAGGCTTGTATCTCTGAAATTAACAGTAGTTAATAACCAGCCCAGTCAGAAGCAAGACTAACAAAGTTCACTGGTAAACTTCACCAAAAGACTTAAGGGATAAAAATACATTAACTCTCCAAAATATTTTTCAGAGGGCAGAAGCAGAAGGGATACTTCCTAACCCATCCTAACCCACCCACCTTAGTTTTACTACCCAAAGCAGGCAAGACCAAAGGAATAGAAAGCCACAGAACAATATTCCATGATGATTGATGCAAAAATCCTTAATAAAATACTAGCATCTTAAATTCCAACAACAAATAAAAATGTTGTACACAAAGATTACGTGGAGTTTACACATGGCATGTAAAGCTCAATGGTTTTCAAAAACCAACTACAGTAATCTACTATATAAGCAAGCAAAAAAGAAAAATCTCATGATCACATGGGAAAAGCAGTTAGCCTGAGCTCATTCAAACTTTAAAATTCTCAGCAAAATAGGACCAAAGGAGGCACTTCCACAATTGCCTTAAGACCGTCTAACAAAAAATATAAGAAGTCTATAGCTTAAATATAGGCAATCATGTTGGTGAGACTATATGTGTAACTTCTGACATTATTAGGAGACACGCAGCAAACCCCTGCCCTGGTCCTCTAGCTTTTACAGTTTTTCCATCTCTCTTCTACAACATTCCTTGGGTCTGAGGTTCGGGAGTCGTATTGTAGATGTATCCCTTGGGACTGGGCTCCGCAGCTCTGAATTTTGATTGCAGTGTTCTGTAACGATCTATGTCTGTTGCGAAGGGCCGTTTCTTTGATGAAGGGTAAGGACTACACTTGTCTGTGGATGTGAGGGCAAATATTTAGACTATAGTTAGGGAGTATGCAGGCCTCAGCCCTACACAAAGAGCTATAGGAAACTACAGAAATCTAAGAGCATTAGTCTTCCTCAGGAAACAGCACATCAATCGGTTATCCGATACCAGTCAGGCCTGAAAACAACATACATGCAGGCAACATGCAGTCCGAGCAGATCGCACTTATACGGTCAGGGATATTTATATAATACATACACATACCTGTATGTATGTAACATCAATGAACTAAAAAGATTCCATGAACATGAAAGTAAGCCAAGAGGAAGGTTTAGAGGGAGAAAAAAGAAGGGGAGAGTGATTTAATTATATTATATTCTCAAAAATAAAGGAAATAACTGTATATATATATATATCACAGCTGAAATCATAAGTGATAATGACAAACTAAGAGCTTTCCAACTACAATTAGGAACAAGACAAAGGTACTTCCTGTAACCTCCTTTTCATCACTGTATGCAGTATCCCTAGCCAATAAGACAAGAAGGGAGCAATAGGCAGATAAACGCGGAAGGCAAGAGCAAAACTGTCTTTGATTGTAGAAAATCCAAAAGAATTAGCATAAAAAATGTTACACCAATAAGAGTTATAGAATTATAGGATTGTGTAAGGTTCACATGCAAAAGGTACATTTTGATGTACCAGTAATTATCAAGTGGCATTTGAATTTTAAAATCCATTACCATTTATACTAACATTCCCCAACATCAAATATTTAAGTATAAATATGGAAAAGATATATAAACTATCTATATAAAGAAAACTATAAAACTGATAACATACATCAAAGAAGAACTAAATAAATGTTAGAATTGTCTACATTCATGGATAGGAAGACAATACATCAAGACAGTGGATTTCTGTAAATTAATGTATAAATTGATTCCAGTTCATTGCATTTCCAATCAAACATCAGCAAGGTACATTGAACAGGTCAGTAAACCAATTCTAAAGTATATATGGAGAAGCAAAAGATCCAAAGTTAGCAACTTAATACTGAAGGAAAGGAACAAAGTTGAAAATCAGACATTGTTCTAGTTCAAGACTTAATTGTACGTCCACAGCAATAAACTCAGTGTGGAATCAGCGAGACAGTTAGACTAATAAAACAAAACGCAAAACCCAGAAACAGACCCACATAAACATAGCCAACTAATCGTTAGCAAAAGCAATATAATATAACATAACAATGATGGTCTTTGAACTGATGAAGCCAGAACCACTAGAAACCCACACATAAAATCACATAGATGCAAACCTAACACTTTCCACACAAACACACAATTAACTCAAGATGGATCACAGGCCCGAATGTAAAATGCAGAGCTATTATACTCCTAGAAGGTAGCCTAGGAGAAAACCCAGATGACCTTGGGGATGGAGAAGACATTTTGATGATCTGATTCATGAAATAAATAATTGATGAACTGAGCTTCATTAAAATTAAAGACTCTGTGAAAGAGAATGTCAAGATAATGAAAAGACAAGTCTGAGAAAATATTTGCAAATGATGCATTTGATAAAGGACTGTTGTGTAAAATACAGAAAGGACTCAAACTCAGCATTAAGAACCAGAGATACAGCTTGGTAGAAGAATGACACTTGTCTAGCTGTGAGAGACCTTGAGTTCATGATTCAGTCCTCAGCATCTCAAAAAGGAAATCAATGAAACACCTTAGCAATAATAAAATGAGCAGCGTTTATCTATAGGGAAAAGGATCTGAACAGACATTTCGCCAAAGCAGACTTGCAGATGGCCAAAAAGCATATGAAAATGTTCAACATCATGTTTCTAGGGAATTGTGAAGTACAGCAAAGAGATACCACTGCACACCTATAGCTATAATTCAGAACTTTGACAACCCCAAATACTGTTGAGGGTAGGAAGCAACAAGAAATCTCATCCTGGGCACTGTAGAGATAGCCCAGACACTAGGAGCACTCGCTGCTCTTCCAGAGGACCCTAGTTCAACTCCCTGCATTCACGTAAGGGGTTCACAAACACCTCTAACTGCAGCTTCAGGGTCCAACATCCTCTTCTAGCCTCCTCGATCCCTGGCATGAATATTAGCACACACACATATACACATAAAAAATAAACAATGCTGGGGGGATGGAAGGGGAAGAAAGGGAGGAGAGAGAACTTATTTAGTGCTGACAGTAATGCAAAATAGAAGAGCAACTTTGGTTAACAATTTGGCAGCTTCTAAAAAAAAATCTAAGTCACTTTTACCTTATGATTCAACAATTGTGCTCCTTCACGTTTACCCAAATTAACTGAAAACTTATATCCACACAAAAAGCTGCACATGAATGCTTATAGCTGCCTTATTCATAATTGCCCAATTCTGGAAACAACCAAAATGTTCTTTAGTGGATTAATTGATAAGCTGTGAAGCATCTAGACTATGAGCAATTTTTGGATGCTAAAAAGCGAAGAGTATCTATGAAGTCATGAAAGACATGGAGGAAATATAAACACATACTAACGAGTTGAAGCAGCTGCTCTTGAAAAGCCTCCCCAGTACACACTTCCAACTATATGGCTTTGTGGCAAAGGCAAAGCACAGTGGACATAGATCAGTGTTGCAGTGGACTGGACAGCAGGAGGGAGAGGTGAACAGTAAAGCACAGAGACTTTTTAGGATAGTATATTCATCTCTTTTCTGATGTCATTATGAAATACCTTACTCTGGATGTGATATAAAGAAAAAGGTTCATTTAGTCCACAGTTCTGGAGGCTGAAAGTTAAAACTAGAAAGACTTGAACCAACCTCTGGTGATGCCCTTCTTGGCCAAGTCAGCACACAGAAGGAGATTCCATTGTAGGGGAACTCTCACATGGTAGCACAGCCAATACTATTATTTCATAAAAGCCTTCTTGCCGAAACTAACCAGGACCCCATGAGAACTACATTGATTCCTTCCAAGGTCAACTGTCCCCAGTGATCTAAAGCTTAGCACTCACAAAAGAAGCCTTTTAGTGTCTCCGATGTTGCCAACCTGTAGGATAAGCTTTCCCCATAGAAACATTTTGGGGAAATACTTAAACTGTATCAAAACTGCAGCAGGTAGCAAAACTATTCATTTCAGTAGAATATTGATAGGTAAATATAATTCTACATTTACCCAAAATCATACAATATACACCATCAAGAGTGAGCCCTACTGTAACTAATGGACTTTGAATTATAATGTGTGTCAACATAGGTTCATTGACAGTAGCGGATGTGTCTCTGTGGTCAGGATCTCAATATTAGGGCAAACTGGGTATATGCAGTACATGGACACTGTAAGTTCCACTCAGTTTTCTTTGAACAACAACAACAAAAATGTATAGTGAGGGTTTCTATTTTTGTGAAGAAGCACAGAGTAAACAAAAAGCAAGCTGTTGAGGAAAGGGTCTATTTGGCTTATCCATATTGCTGTTCATCACTGAAGGAAGTCAGGACAGGAACCCAAGCAGGGTGGGAACCTGGAGGCAGGAGCTGCTGCAGGCCATGAGGGTGCTGTTGACTGGCTTGCTTATCATGGCTTGCTCAGCCTGCTTTCTTATAGAACCCAGGACCACCACCCAGGGATGGCCCCACCCACCATGAGTTAGCCTTTCCCCATCAATCACTACTTAGGAAAATGACTTGCAGCTGGGTCTTATGGAGGCATTTTCACAATTGAGGTGTCCTCCTTTCAGATGTCTCCAGTTTGCCAAGTTGACATAAGACTATCCAGCACACACACACACACACACACACACACACACACACACACCACACACACACCATCATCATATTGTATATATAATAACAAAAATAAAAATATGTTAAAATATATGAATATGTAATATATATATTAAAATTGAAAGTAGTTTCAGCAAACAACTCAATTTTCAAATCCACCATCAGAATTCTCCCTCAGTCCACTGAACTGCACATGAAAACTGAGAGAAATTTTTGGTTTGTTTGAGATGGGGTCTGACTGTGTAGCCCAGGCTTTCCTGGATCTTACTCTGTAGAGCAGGTTAGTCCTGAATTCATACTGATCCTTGTAGCTTGTCACCCCTAAATGGTTTTATTCATTCGCTTTTTAAGATCATCAGTACCATTTAGTATTATTTTTTTGAGTCCTGGGCCATTGCTTCCCTTCAGAGAAAGGACACAGAAAAAGCCTATATGTGAGAGATATAGCAAACGTTAGTGGCCATTATAACACTGTTGTTTTAAATTTCATAGTTTTAAGTTGTCATTTCTCATGTTCAGAATCAATTTTATTACTAATCTTAAAATATAAATTCTAGGTATTTCTATTGAGGTTCTACAAAGGGTATAGATCAACAATTATTTTATAAATATTTTTATTTAAGCTAGCATAAAAACAAATGTATAAAGAAATTCCCTTTATGGCTAATACAAAAGATACATTGCATTTAGATTAATCATATATTGAAAAAAGTGGTTTTCAATTTTTTTTTTTAATTTCAGAAGAAATCACTCAGGCACCAGAAGAGAAACTGCATAATATCTGCTATGAGGTACATCTTTCTGATTGTCTGCAGGTGGTGATGTTTGTGAAGAACTGGGCATTTTTCTCTTTAATGTTGATCCCTGAGCAGATCTCTGGCTGTCACATGAGTCTGTCCCCCCTTCCAACTGCACCTGTTCAATTCGGAGATCACATTGCAAATAATGACATAATTATCTGCCTTGGGAGATTATTGGTATGTTATGAGGAGAAGATAATGGATCAGGCACTTTTGTGTGATTTCTAAAAATGTTACTTGGATAGATGACTCCATGAACAATGAGTAGGGATGGCTTTTCCAGACTGGGCAAGTCCTAGGGACAAGCATATCAGTGTATTTGGACTTTCCAGAGTCTCTGAGGTGGAAAGAGTATCTACCATTTAGGTGGGGTTTTAAAAAAATATTTATTTTATTTCGTGTGCATATGTGTTTTGCCTACATATATGTCTGTGCGAAGGTTTCAGATCCCCTGGTACTGGAGTTATAGACAGTTGTGAACTGCCTTATTGGTGCTACGCATTGAATTTGGTTCCTCTGGAACAGCAGCCAGTGTTCTCAACTGCTGAGCATCTCTCCAGCCCCCGGTCGTTTGTTTGTTCTTTTGTTTTGTTTTGTTTTGGGCTTTAAAAGGTTTCTCTCATGTATGTATGGAAATGGCCATCTGAGCTTTCCAACCTTCCCTCTGCACCAATGAGCCTTCCTTCACACCAAATTCTCTGACCTTACCTCCAATTATTTCCAACTTCACTCTTCTCTGATTTTACTTAATCATCTGTCCTCCAAAGAATTCCCATAAATGGCCTCTCTCTCATATGATTTCCAAGTACTTATCTGTGTTCATCGCTCTTCTTCCTGTATGCTTAATGAGTTCGCGCTCAGACTTGTGTGCTAAGGTCTCTGGGGGGAGATGTCTGAATGTCACCATGGTGATAGGGAACCATAGCGAGGCCCTTTGAGAAAGGAGATGGAGCTCAAAGGCTGAGGCATACTCCTGGCAACATTAATTTATGTGCTTTCCCTTGGAAGGGAACAGGAGGTAAGTCAAGGCACAAAACCATATTCTGAGTCTTGGATGCTGTGAAGCCTTGGAAACCAAACTTAGTTCACGATTTCAAGAAAACAGATCTTGGTTTCGCAGTTCATGTCTCTATTCAAGTGGAAATTTTGCCAACATTCAGTCCCAATAAGCACTGCAGTACCACCTTCCTGTTAGTGATCCTGAAGGAGTTGTATGCATGCCCCAGTGTCGTCAAGGAAAACTCCTTTCTAGGGTTTTTATCTGCAGAGCTGGAAATAGTGATGGAAGAGGCGGTGGAATTAATTACTAATAATATGGTTATATCAAGGTCCTTAACATAGGAAAACAACATAGTCATTTCTTCATGCCTTATTTTAAAGCCTGTTGCTAATGTATGTCTCCGCAGACGCTAGCACCTACAGAACCCAGCTCCGTGGAGGATATAACTAATCTTTATGCACTGACTAACTGCTGTGGGCTTCTGAGTAGGAGATAAAATTACATTCTTCGGTGTAGCTATACATCTGATTTTTTTTTTTTAATCCTAAATTTTTAGGAAGTAAATTCTAAACAATACCCTCTCTAAAATGTCACACACATTCGAGTAACAGTCTCTAAATGGGGAAAGAATTATTTCCTGGCTAAATCGAAGGAAATGCAGGCTGACAAGACTAAGGTTTAGGAAATGGAGTCGCAGGGCACATTTGGTGTTTGACAAAGGAGGCACTAACGGACAACAAATTGTATAGGAACGTGCATTGCAATTCCGACTCTTGTCTATAGAAGCCTTTGTCTACAGAATCCTCAGCATCTTTCCTGGTTTTCTTCTGTTAGTCGGACCTACTTCACTCTCCTGTAGTCTCTTTTGTGCCACACGGTACTAAATATAAAAATGTTTTCCGTCTTGGACCAGGTCCTGCACAAATGCTCAGGGCACAGAGAACTTTCAGGATAGTGGCAGGATCAGGATACAGTTCCCTGCGTGGTAAGGTGGCGCATCTCAAACTACACTGTTGAGGGCGGAGTACCTGCATATCCATCCAGAGATGGGGATATCAGTCATCAGGACCACACATCGAGAACCCCTGTTTGGAACCAGGGATTTGAACCTGGCCACACAGCATAGTAATGCAGGAAATTCCTGACATTTAATTTTTGACTCAACCCAATAGTATCAGTATCATGGAGCACATGAGTGGGTTTCAGTGCTTTTCAAGGCTCCTTTGTATTTTCCAGAGAGTAGCCCATGTGGCCTACCTTATAGTAGTTTTCAGCCTGAAATACCCAATATCCAGTAGAGTTACCTAGTAAAGTCGCTTTTAATTCTAATATAACTAAATTATCATAAAACTTATTTTCTCAAAGTGGACACGTTAGCAATTTTTATTACCAAGCGATTCAACTATTATAACGTTTTCATCACCACCTAGGGGACTTTTAAAATTCTGATGTGTAGTTTTAATACACAGAGGCTGCCAGAGCCTCTGGGAGACACAATAGAACACAAGAGGATTAGCTACTGGTGAATTTCCAAACACCTGCTTAAACCCTTCTTTTTTCCTCTTCCCCTTCCTCCTCTGATATAGTCCTTTCTGCAGCTTTCACATCAAATGTGTTCCATGACCCCATCTTTCCTCACTCTCCTCTTCCTTTGTATCTCTTTCTCTACCTCATGGTCTTTCAATTCTACTTTCACCACACAAATGCACATGCGGACACATATATTTATACATTATATTAAAATTAATTTTTATAAATGAAATAGATTTAGATTCTGCATATGAGAGAAAAATGTGATTTTTGTCTTTCTGAGTCTGGCTTAACTTAACATAATTATATTTAGTTCCATATAGTTTTACAATCATCAAGTTTTTGGGATTTTTTTGGCTTTTTGTTTTTTTTGGGGTTTTTTTGTATGGCTGGAAAATATTCCACTGTGCTTCTGCATCCACCAGCTTGCCTGTTTTAGTTTCTCTGATTTCGGTAGCTGAGAAGTCCTTTTTGAAGGAATCATGGTACTTTGTCTTTTGATGGTGTGTGTGTGTGTGTGTGTGTGTGTGTGTGTGTGTGTGTGTGCATGTGGTTTTCTGTGTTATCATCTGAACATATGTTATTTTGGATATCTATTCCAGTCTTATTTGAGACTTTTATTCACAGCCTACTCTTGAGGGCTTAATCCATAGTACTACTTAAAGAAAAAAAAAGCAAACGTTATGATAGCAACATGAAATGATACAAGATAAAGTAATATAACTGAAATGGATGAAACCTACTAATATGTCACCAGTGACCATACATAGAAAATGGCAAAAAAAAAAAACACAACAATTTAGAATATGATATAAAGTTAAAAATTATTTAGGATAGGGACCTGGAGAGATGTCTCAGTACTCAAAAGCACCCGTTGCTCCAGTAGTGGATCTGGGTTTGATTCCCAGCACCTACATGATAGTTCACAACCACCTGAAGCTCCATTTCAAGGGGCTCTGATGTCTTCTTCTGATCTCTGTGGGCACAAGCACCCACATAGTACACAGGCACACGTGCAGGCAAAACACTTATGCATAAATAAAGTGAAAACATCAGTAAAAGCAATTTTAAAAATTATTTAGGATAAATGATGAAATAGAAAAATGAATGAGATAAAGAAGGTGGAGAAGAAGCAAGAGTAAAGAGAGAGAAGAAAATGAGTGAACAATAAAAGAGAAAATAACAGGAGTGTATGTATCAGTTACTGTTCTATTGCTGTGGAAAGACATCATGACCAAGGCAACTTACAGAGGAAAACACTGAACTGGGGGCTTGCTTATAGGGACAGGCACGCAGGCAGGCAGCTTCTGGAGAAGAAGCTGAGAGCTACATCCTGATCTATAAGCAGCAGACAGAAAGAAGAGACTGGGCCTGGCCTGGGCTTTTGAAACCTCAAAGCCTAAGGACATAGGCCACTCCTCCTACTCCTTCCCAAACAGTTCCACTAATTGGGGACCAAACATTTAAACATAAGAGCCTATGGGGACCATTCTCATTCAAGTCATCACAGTTTATTTTTTAAAGCAAAACAATAATAATAAGACACACACTATCATAATAATGAAAATTTAGTTTAAAAGCAAAATTGGATAAATACAAGAAAAAGAGTAAAAAAAAGTGAGGTTTTTGTCATTATTTTTCTTTGTTTGGTTTTTGTTTTTAAAGATTAAGATCAAGTCAAAGTACTGCTAAAGGGGCCCAAAGGTGTGGGGGGGGAGGGGTGGTCACAGCTCCAGCGCTGGCACAAGCTGTGGACCCAATGTGGGAACTACGTCTGGCCCAGAATCTGGGCCACTCTCAAACAGTGATTTTCACACCCACACGCCAATGGACTTAGTGGGTTATCAGAAGAAGGACAGGAGGAAGAGGAGGAGGAGTTGTGGGAGGAGGAGGGTATGAGGTCTTAGAAGGGAGAGGGAAATGAGGAGGGCATATTAGGGACAATTGTAGGGGGAACTAAGGAATGTATGTGATCCCATTTCATTCGTAAATATATTGATTCTCAAAGAACAAAAACGAGAAGAAACTACTGAAAGTATAGCAGAGAGAGAGAGAGAGAAGAGGAAACAGCGGGAGGGAAATGAAAGGGAAAAAAGAGACTGCCTAATAATTTAAAAGTATGATAGTGTAAAAATATTGCTTAAAAGTGTGATAAAAAGAGGAAAAGAGGAACCGCAAAGAACAAAAATTACAGATGAAGGGTCAGAGCAGCTTCCTTCTGGGTTCTCGGGAACCGGAGACGGGCAGTCACGTGCCCGGGAGAGCCAGAGGAACAGTTTCTTCCTGCGGCCTGTGAAGAGGTTGTACTTGCTCTGTCAAGTCTTCACTGTGGTGGCTTCCTTCCTTGTATACCGGAGGCCTCTGCCGGCCATGCTTAGCGTTGCTCTCTGAGGGATAAGCATGTTCTCCCCTTCCCCCAAGACTTCCCCCACGGTACATCCCGGGTGGCTGTTGTTCTGTGTGAGGGTGTCTTTGGAGCCGTGTTTGAAGGGAGCTCCACGCCTGTCATTGTACCCTCAGGCACCCCCCCCCCCCCCCCCCCCCCGTGTATCAGTCACCCAGCTGGAGGGATGCACTTCAGGGCTCCTGGGGTCTTAGCGGTGGAGGGGACACAGGTGGCCTCGGGTGTTGATCCACAGGCCGACCACAGGCTCCGCACATCAGCTGGTAAGACCTTCTCCCTACCCGCCCGAGACAAGCTTTTCCCAGCCTGGAATCTTCAGCTCGTGTTGGCCCCGTCACTTGCTTCTGCACAAACCCCTCCTCGGGCTGGCCCCGAACATGCAACACGTTAAGCTCGGGCTTCTCTGAACCTAGCCGCTCCCTGTTCTCAGCCTCCCGGGGAGGCTCAGCTTTTAAGCAACAGGGTGCCCTTACGTTGGCACCCAGTCACTGCGCTGAGTCGTACAGACTGACAAAAAGGGACTGGTTCCTTCCATCGCTGACCAGTCCACGGGAGGAATGATCAGCTCACCACAACGCTGAGCTGTGAGCTCTGTGAAGACCGTGGGTCTGTCCTGAGGGCAGGACTGCTGGACTCTGGCCACCTGAGACACCTGCTTGCTTTTTCCCTGCTGGGGCACGGCTAACAGTTTCCGCTCCAGCACACAGCAGCACGCCTTTTCTCATCGCTTTGTAGCTGTTCTCCGTCGCTGCCCTGGTGAATTCCTGGGGGTCGTATCTTTTCTCTCTTTGGGATGCAGGATATTCTTTTCAACACTGAGTCTTCTCCTTAACTGGGACACACGCAGAGGCAGCCTTTAGTCTGCGCCTCGCCTCCAAGTCCAGAGAGGTCTGTTTAAGACACACTCCTCTCTATCTTGAGTTCTAGAATTCTCCCGAAGCTCTAGACTGCTCCCTGACTTGACTTGACTTTCTGATTTCCATTTGTTCTCTCACCAGCATCACGCTGTCTTCACCGTCGTGGGCTTTGTCCATCCTTGGGCTGTTTCCTAACGCCTGCTAGGGCGGATGCCATTTTCACTTTTCTTTTAAAAAATTGTCTCAGTGTGACATAGGCCTTGTTGTTGATGTTACTGTTAATCTTAGAATCAGTTGATCTAGGTGCCTCAAATGACCCTTCTAAGCTTTTTATTAAAACTGAATTGAATTTGAAGGTCACTTGCAGAAGCCTTTATTTTTCTTTTTAATCAAAATTCTTTCATACGATGTATTTTGATGCTTTCCTCTCTCCCCTAACTCCTCGCAGATCCTCCCCACCTCCCCATCCACCCAACCTGATGTTCTTTCTCTATCCCTTTTTAAAAATAATAATTAAAAAAAAAACACCTACAAATAAACAGACAAACAAACCAAGAATCACACAACCACCTACCAGGAAAAACACAAACATGGAAATCAAAATAAACAAAGAAAACACCAGTAAGACAAAACAAAATTCCCAGACAAAGCAAAATTAGACAGAAAGTCTACAAAAATACCGCTGACTTAGCTTGTGATGGGCTTGAGGTCGGCCCTGAGTGTCCTTAATGTACCCAGTGAGACTCTGTCGAAGAAAACCAATTTTTCTTTTGCATGTGGACACCAGTGGAAGACAGCTTCTTGGTTAGGGCTGAGGAGGCATGCACATCCACTACCCCTGTCAGTGCTGGGCTCAGTATGTTTCTTTAGAAGAATAACAGTATTGACATAATCTGATTGGCCTGCTCTTTGATCACCTCCCCCTGAGGGGGGAGCAGCCTTACCGGGCCCCAGAAGATGACAATGCAGCCACTCCTGATGTGATCTGATAGACTAAGATCAGAAGGAAGGAGAGGGGGACCTCCCCTATCAGTGGACTTGAGGAGGGGCATGCGTGAAGAAGGGGGAGGGGTGTGAGACCGGGAGGGGAGGAAGGAGAGGCTTATGGGGGGATACAAAGTGAATAAAGTATAATTAATAAAATAAAATTAAATTAAAAAAAGAAGAACAGTATTAGGTTTTCTCTTGTGCTTTATGTAAATTAACATGTAGTATACACACAATGGCAATTTTGTCATTTGTCATCAAATAATTTAATTTATTGTATCATTCTATTGGGAAAAAATCTCTACTACTGTTTTCCTCCAGTAACACTCTAATAGATAATAGATGAATATTTTCTAAGTCTAGACCCAGCCATTCTGTAACTGTGAAGCCCCATGCCCTCTTTGTTAAAATGTGGTCATTTTCCCACAAAACTTTGTTTTCCTGTGGTGCTGAGCACAGAACATAGCTGGAAAAAATATGCATAAATTGTCTTTGGTAAAACAAATCCAGGGGTTAATTTTGCAGAAGGTCAGGTACTTGTGATAAATACATATTTTGATTTTATA
Source organism: Psammomys obesus (assembly GCF_907164565.1). Taxonomy (NCBI): domain Eukaryota; kingdom Metazoa; phylum Chordata; class Mammalia; order Rodentia; family Muridae; genus Psammomys; species Psammomys obesus. Next base: position 2,894,181 of record NW_026596100.1, on the reverse strand, counting down.
GTTGATTGATTACTGTAACAAAATTAAATTCTCCTCCATTTCTTTTTTCCCTTCTTTCACATCTCAGAAGTTCTCTGGGGCCCCAATGTCTTTAAATAGTTGCAAATTCTTCCTTGACAGACCAGAAGACTTTTCTCTCTCTCTCTTCCTACCTTGTCCTCTTTACCTACTCAGTATTTTATTTTGTAGCATAACTTAAGTTCTCTCCCAGAGAGAAGCAACCCTTCCTTGGTGAGGGGAGAAAATACAATGTCTAAATAGAGGGTGGAAGCAGAGATGTTCTATTCCAACTGCTAGTTTTTATTCTTTCTGTTTACATGATTTGGCAAGTTGGGACTGTATCACTGGATATTAAGGTAGAAATATTTGAAAACCTTAGTTCCTTTGGCTCTGTGCCCTCTACTCTAGCAGCCTTACCCCATGATTTGTTCAATGTGACATCTTCCTGTACCACTACTCTGTCCTATTTCTGTAATGTAATGTGGTTCTACTTATTTAATTATTTAAGCAGCTGTAAAACATTGCTGATCCATTTTGAAATTATACTTAACTAAATTCCCAGTGTTGCCCAGTTATTTGTATAATTACTTTTGGATCCCGTTCAAAGATTTTATGTTAGTTCTTCTTAAAATTCTATTCAAATGCTCTGTCTTACGAAGAGACTTAGAAATGAGTCTCGGTTACCCAGCATACTATCCAATGCTCCAATCATCTTGCTGTTTGTAGAATTTGATAGGAATGCCATCGGTGTGCTCACCCAGACCTTTGATACATATGTCAAAAAGGACAGAGTCAGGGAGAACCCTGAGGCATACCACTGTAAAATTTCCTTCTGGTTGACATGGAATTAGCATTCTTGGCCATGACTCTTCAATTATTGATGAAGTCACCTGACTGTGCTTGCATCCATTTCACGTTTCTACACGTTAGCCACAAGGATTTCATGAAAAACACTGTCAGGTCAAGTGTTTTGTTAAAAAGACTAACACACCATGCATGAAGTATTTCCTTGACCTGTCCCATTCGTAAACACCTGTATTACTCACATCCACTTCAGTTTCAAATGAATTTCAATTTCAACTAGATTAAGCAAAATACATAATCCCTAATTACACCCAAGTGTATATTCTGTGCTATCAGAACACTTGTCCTCACTGTTTATTCACCAACCCTCTGTTTGGGCTTCATTCTTCTTCAATATTCTCTCTACTCATTAAGACAAGATGACTACCTGTGTCTAAACAGCTTTTTTTCCCCTAACAGTTCCTCTTGTATCCTAGAGCTAATGTCATTGTGTTTTAGTAGATCAGGACCCCATCTCAAAACTAAATGCAAGAAAATGGAATGATCTGTGTGGCCAATACTGGGGCATATATCCAGCTTTCATGCTAGGGCTGGACAATGCTCCATCCTAAAGCTCACAAAGAAAAGTCTCAAGAATGGCATCACAACTGAAAGAAGAATGAATAGACATGTTCTATGTTTAATAAAAATGTTTCGGCTCTCAGCAGAGGCTCTGAAATATCTCCTGAACATATTTTTATCTTGAACTCAAGAAAACTACATCAATTATATAATCAATTACTCTATGTTCATACGTAAAGTCTTTGGTTATTATGCACTTGAAAATATGGTGTTTGCATAAGCAATATATTACTAGAAATTTCTTTCTGTAAGGATCACTGAGTGTTTCCCAGTCAACTGATTTCAAACTCACTTCCTGTAGAGCATAAGAAGCTGTCTACAGGCAAGAGGTGGGGACATCATGTCTACATTCTATGGTAAGCTCTCTTGCAACAAAGAAATGATTACTTGGTCCGAATTCATTTGGATGCTAATAGTAATACTTAATTTAGAGTACAGGTCTTAAAGCAGTAGAAAATGTTAGGGTTAAAACACAAATAAGGGAGTATTTTGGCTTTACTATATAACTATTAGAATCGAGAAAATCCAGGCCTGAAAACGGATTTTTCGGAGACAGATGCATTCTCTACATGCACTCGTGGTCTAATTGATTTGTCGCCAATGCGCCTTCCCAGACACTTAGTCTCATCTGCTCCAGTCACAGGTAAGTCCACTGAAGCAGGGTTACCCACTATGTGAGAATCTTGTAAGAGAAAGATCAGTGGTAAAAGACCTTCTGTGGAACTCTGTGAGAAGAGGCTTTGAAGGAAGATATCTTGGGAAACTTACATTAGAAGTGATGTGCAATCATTCAAGGCCAAACTCAATGTCTATGTGTAGACAGGTAAGATCAGTTTTTCTGTCTCTAAGAAGTCAGGCATGCCAGAAGGCCAATAGCAATAATGACAAGACCCACTCTCCTCTTTGATTATACCAATTAATAGAATGCAGGTTTAGCCTGAACTATTGAAATATACTTTCATCGGCATCTTATATGCCAGCTTGGGTATTTTCTACCCTGTCTATATTTTATATTTTACAGAGTGGCCTGGCTCTTGCATCAAGTTAATTTAAATTTAAATCAAAGATAATAGTTACCTGACAGCAACAGAATCACCAAATATTCGACTGCAAAGTAGATATGCAGACAATAGAAAAAGTGAGAGTATTGTCGACTCTTAGGAAACTATTAAGCTTTCCTTGAGCTTATTAGGTATAAAAAAGAAACATCAAATCAAAACATATATAAACATGTCATATATATATATGTGTGTGTGTGTGTGTGTGTATGTTTCTCTCTCCATACATACATATACACAGAGGATAGAGTAGGAGCAGAAGAAGTGAATATTTTAGGAAACTAATGGTAAGGCCAATGGATCACTTTCCTTTTTAAACACAAAGAGGCAAGCCACATAAAGATGGGAATGTGGAGCACCCCCCCTCTTTTCCAGACTGGTCGATAACACTAAATGTTGCAGTTCATCCTGACAAGATGAAGCAAGCAAGAGCATCTCAATGAACACAAAGAACCTGATCATTATCACTTCTACAATGTAAAGAACAACAAAATTGTAATTTATCCCAAGGTTCTTCCATTAGAAAATAGGGCACAATCTTAATTTCCTTTCCCCTTTTCACAATGAGAAAGTCAATCCAGTGCTCCAGGCACTATTACATTAAATATTGATATAGAGTCAGTGTATAGTAGGTTTTCCTTCTAAGAAATTAATAAATTCTTAATGAAGAGTAGGGAGAGAAAGCCCAATATGAATCAGTAATTCATTCAAATACAGTTGACTATTTTTTACTGAGTTGTTCTTTTTCCATATTGCATAATGAATGATTTTCCTTTGGATTTAATATTTCTGACACTAGCGTACATATATCTAATAAATATTTCTAGATTTTAGATTAACATTTTTACAAATTTATCATTTGGCACAAATAAAAATGAACAAAACTTAGCAGGGAGCTGCCTTAAAGTATGTAATTCATGAAAGACCAACAATCAATAGCTCCCACTTAGGAAAAGAAAATTCTCTGGTTGGCTATGTAGTTTCTGTTTCTTTCACTTTCTGACTTCAGTGATGACATTTTCAGCAGAATGTTCTCTGTGCTTCAAATGAAGGGGCCAGTGGAAACTATGACATTCTGGCTAGTGATGCCTTGAGATGGACATCAGCAGGAGGACCACACAGAAGCCTCCACCTGTGTGGCCACTAGTCCAGGATTTTAGTTCCATTCACTTCTGCTCTTCTCACTGAACCCAAAAATAAAGGGATTTGACGTGAAAGTTAGAAATATGAGAAACATAGCAGACATGACTCCAGGCTTCAAGACATATGTCAACCATTACATATTCAAAGCCCGTCAAATGAGCTCAGTAGGTAGAGTTCATCTAGGAGCATAATGTTTACCAAGTAATAGTAATATTTTGTGTATATGACCAATTAAGAAAGATGTTTTGGAGCTTGAAATTGAAATAATAATGAAACGAAAGACAGGCTCACCCTTTGACCTCAGTCAACACAGGTTACTGAAAAATTACATCCATTCAGATATGTTAGAGGAGCTATCTTTAGCTTAGAAGACCACTAGGGAACATTTTTGGTATATAACACTTCTGGCATATAATAATTATCACACACAACTTAGAGATAACCCCTAGACAGACAATTGGCAACCAACTGGCAAACCTATCTATCCGTCAGAAGTGTCAATGGAATAAGACAATTTCCTCATACAGTTAAAGGTAACACGTATTGGGAAATTAGAAAGCCTGACAAAAATGAAATTGTTTATGGTATTCAGAGGAGAATCAGTGTCTGGAGATTCCAAAGGTAGTTTTGATTAGTTACCACTATAGTATGGAGGTTTAAATGAAACTAACCAAAATAAATTAGAATAACTTGGTATTATTTAATAAGAATTACAAATATTCTTGTTTGTCAACAGCACACCTTTTGAATATATGTGGATAAGAGATAGACCGGATTGCAGAGATATGGATGAATCATCATGGATTTGCTTTATGACTAGTTTTACTTTAGTGAATGCCTTTACCTTTGGGCATTTAATATTGTCCGGTATTCTTCATTCCCTGATAGAAACAATATGGAAATAATATTTTAGATGTATTCATCTATGCAGCCACATTAGATATTTTTTACATATGGAGACTCAGAACTTAAGCTTTCCATTGTTTGATTCCTAAGTTCTTTACTGCCATTAGGTTTAGTCTCCTAATCACCACAATATAATATATTACCATATAATATATCATCTACCACAATATAATGTATTACCATACAATATATGTATAATCTCTGTGCTTCCTTATCCACAAACTGAAGGTTATAACAAGTCATACCTCATGCATAACTACAAACATTAACAGTGAAATATAAGAAAAGCTAAGTGCAATGTCTAGCCCTTGACAGCTTTCAAAATATTCCTTAATTATAATCATTTGAATAAAAATAATTATATTCACTACAACCAGCACAGTCAAAAGTTTAAGATTATTGTTCCATGACGGCAAATTCTTAACATCATCACCAAATACATCACTTCCAGTCACCCTTGACAATTGATTCCAGCATGCTTCCAGCATTGTTCTTGATTTTTTTTTCTTGGTACTCTGAGTAAGCCGTTATTTGGATCCTGGCCTGACCTAGACCATCCCCCAGGTTGACAACTCACATTTTTGTCCTAACGACAACTGGGCTAGAGTTGGAGAAGTTAACTTTCAGCAAATGCTTATTGCATGCTTTGTCTTCCTTTCCGGAGATGTGGGCATTGAACTGAGGGCCTCACTCTACCACTGACTTTCAATCCCGCTATTACATGTTTCTCTTTTCTCCTATACAATTCACAGAGCTTTACATTTCTCATTTGTGGTATTATGACTCCAGATTTTTCTCTTACAAGACAGTAGTAAGTCTCTGGAAAAGGAAGATCTTTCTTCTTTTTGGAGATAGCCCAATTGCCTCGGAGTCTCCCTTGCACATAAAAATCGCTCAAGAAGCATTGCCTGGACTGACTTGTCAAAATGAACTGAGTACAGTAAGAATCACAAAAGTGCTGCTATGCTTTGTTCACTGAACAAACATCATTAGGGTTTCTTATGTATTCGGCCTTCAAAACATCTCCTACAGAGAACACAGTCCTGAGCACTTACTCTATACAGTTTCAGCTATTGTGTAACACAGTGCTAACATATGAATGATAAAAGCCATTATTTTGTATGCTAACCTAAAAAATTAAAATAAAAGTAGTACTGAGAACTGAGGAACTTACTAGCTGGTTGGAGAGACGGTATAGCTAGTGAGAAGTGGGTAACTCAGAAGACAACATAACCTGTTCGTCTAGAGTGTAGGGAAATGCTAGAGAGATTAAAGGCAGAATGTCAACAGGAAGCTGACCCTTCACAAGATTATCAAGGAGGTCTATAGCAGAGGCTGTGACGGAACACTGCAGACAACATTTACATTGGAGAAAACAAAACCTCATCAGAGGTGTCTCCTCCAAATATTGATTGAGCAAAACAAACCAGGCTCTGCCCTCTTGGAAATTAAATCTATTGGGGGGGGGTGATAGGATTTAATTAAATTATAACAAAAAATATAAAACTATGTTTCAGTAAGAACACTTAGCACTGGTAAACGCATAGCGTTCAGAACATCTGAAGCAAGAATTGACGGCCTTTCTTCTTCCTGTCGTTACTTCAGGGTATACTGTTCTTTGTCTTTGTGGTCCTAGGTAGCATAGAAGATGCACATAATATTAGTCTATTTGTGCTGCTCTTCCAAGATACCGCAAGCTTGGTAATTTGTGAAGAAAGGGTACTTATTCCTCATATTTTTTGTGACATAATCATCTGTTTAAGTGCCCTACCCCTCCCTGCCAAACCTATAATACAATTACATGGAAAATACCCAAGTTCTGTAGAGAACATATTCAGAAAATAGCACAAAATATAGGGGGTTTTTTTTGAATGAGAATTCTCTACCAAATAATTTTTCCAGTGTTTTCTTATACTGAGATGAGAGATTTGAGGTTTTTTTGTTTTGTTTTGTTTTTAGTTTTGCTTTTTTTTTTTTTTAAGTAGGTAATGATGATTTTCTATGAGTAAATGAATATTTTGCTTTTCAAAGTGGGGAAGGAAGGGATTATTGGGAACCCAGAGCGACATTAATGACCCAAAATTAGATATGTTGTGAGAAGCTGTGGAGCACTAATTATGTCAGTGGACAAGGAAGCATGGCACACATTAGAGAATATGAAAATGATTTTAGAAACTGACAGGATACAGAGATTGCGTCAAAGGAAAGTAAGCTCCAGAGTGTGAGAAGAAAGAAGTTGACGTGCAGGAATGGAACGGGAGGCACGCAAGGTCACATTGGGGACATGTTAGCTAGACTGTCTCAAAGACACTCAACAGAATGGTAAGATTTCTGTGTTGAACCACCAAAGACAAGCTAAGGCTGAATCTTTGGGAGCTACTGAAAATAAGTGATAGCTGGCAATATAAAGATGGATGACAGATCCCAAGAGGAAGAAGAACACTGAAAAAAAAAAAAAAAAGAAAAGAAAACAAACAAAAACAAGGCTGTGTCTTAGGGCCAGAGTGTTTGGGCACAGGCAGCTAAATGACAGAAGATATGAGCTCCAGGGAAGGCAGAAGGGTGAGAGCAGTCAGCCTCCTCAAGCTAAGGTAGACAAACAGGTGCTCCGAGGCTGGTGGAGGGAGGGTACTGCTAGAACACGTCCAAGAGCAAAGGTGTTTCGTGGGAGGAAAAACCAGAAGTTTACAAGGGGAAATGGGTAATGATAAAAAGGGAACAGGGTTTAGAACAGCACCTCCCACTCCTGCTCACATCCACGTGCACACACATATCCTTTTCTTTAATTTAAGAAAAGAAAAAAGTCTTATTTATTTACTTTTTAATTTTTTTATTTATTTATTGCAATTTATTCACTTTGGATCCAGGCTGTAGCCTCCTTCCTTGTCTCCTCTCAGTCCCACCTACCCTTTCTCTTCTCCCCCTATGTCCCTCCTTAGTCCACTGACACAGGAGGACCTCCTCCCCTTCTATCCGACCCTACTCTATCATCAGGGTCATCAGGTTTCATCAGGGCTGGCTACATCATCTTTCTCTGTGGCCTGGAAAGACTGCTCCCTTTAGAGGGAGGTGATCAGAGTCAGCCACTGAGATCATGTCAGAGACAGCCCCTGGTCCCCTTACTAAGGAACCCACTTGGAAACTGAGCAGCCTATTGGCTTCCTCTGAGCAGGGGTCTAGGTCCTCTCCATGCATGGTCCTTGGTTGGAGTGTCAGTCTGTGTAGGCCCCCCTGGGCTCAGGTTTTTTGTTTCTGTTGGTCTCCTTGTGGAGCTCCTGTCCCCTCCAGGTCTTTCTATCTCCCCCTTCTTCCATAAGGTTTCCTGTACTCTGTCCAAAATCTGGCTATTAGTCTCAGTATCTCCTTCAATGCCCTGATGGTTAGTCTTTCAGAAGTCCTCTGTAGAAAGCTCCTGTCCTGTTCCCTGTCTTCTCCTACTTCTGATGTCTATCCTGTTTGCCCTTCTGAATGAGGTTTTAGCCTCTTCCCTAGGGTCTTTATTGTTGTTTAACTTCTTTAAGACTATAGATTTTGGTATGTTTATCCTATATTACATGGCTAATATACACTTATAGGTGAGTATACACTATATGTGTCTTTCTGTTTCTGGGTTACCTCCCTCAGGATGATTTTTTCTAGTTCCATCCATTTGTCTGCAAATTTCATGATTTCCTTGTTTTTAATTGCTGAGTAGTATTCCATTGTGTAAATGTACCACAATTTCTGTATCTATTCTTCAGTTGAGGGACATCTGGGTTGTTTCCAGATTCTGGCTATTACGAATAAAGCTGCTATGAATATAGATGAGCAAATGTTCTTGTTGTATAGTTTAGCATCTTTAGGATATATGCCCAGCAGTGATATAGCTGGATCTTGAGGTAGCACTATCCCTAATTTTCTGAGAAAGCGCCAGACTGATTTCGAAAGTGGTTGTACAAGGTTATATTCCCACCAGAAATGGAGGAGGGTTCCCCTTTCTCCACAACCTCTCCAGCATGTGTCATTCCTTATGTTTCTGATCGTAATCATTCTGATAGGTGTAAGGTAGAATATCAGGGTCGCTTTGATCTGCATTTCCCAGATGACTAAGGATGCTGAGCATTTCTTTAAGTGTTTCTCTGTCATTCTATATTCCTCTGTTAATAATTTTTTATTTAGCTCTGTATCCATTTTTTAATTGGATTACTTGGTTTGTTAGTGTTTACCTTCTTGAGTTCTTTATATATTCTGGATACTAGCCCTCTGTCAGATATAGGGTTGGTGAAGATCCTTTCCTAGTCTGTAGGCTGTCGTTTTGTTCTGACGACAGTGTCCTTTGCTTTACAGAAGCAAAGGATTTTTTTCAGATTCATGAGATCCCGTTTACTGATAGTTGACCTTAGAGCCTGAGCTGTTGGTGTTCTGTTCAGGAAGTTGTCTCCTGTGTCAATGAGTTCAAGGCTCTTCCCCACTTTTTCTTCTAACAGATCTAGTGTGTCTGGTTTTATGCTTAGGTGTCTGATCCATTTAGACTTTAGTTTAGTGCATGGTAATAGATCCGGGTCTATTTGCATTTTCCTACATGTAAACATTCAGTTAGACCAGCACCATTAGTTGAAGATGCTGTCTTTTTTCCATTGTATGGGTTTTGGCTTCTTTGTCAAAAATCAAGTATCCATAGGTGTGACAAAGAACAAGGCTGTGCCTTAGGCCCAGAGTGTTTGGGGCACAGGCAGCTAAATGACGAAGAGCATCCCTGCAGAGAACTGCCATGGGGGCCTCTGAGCCAGGCTGCTGCCAGGGATATGAGTTCCAGGGAAGGCAGAAAGGTGAAAGCAGTCAGCCTCCTCAAGCTAAGGTAGACAAACAGGTGCTCCGAGGCTGGTGGAGGGAGGGTACTGCTAGAACACGTCCAAGAGCAGAGGTGTTTCGTGGGAGGAAAAACCAGAAATTTACAAGGGGAAACAGGTAATGATAAAAAGGGAACAGGGTTTAAAACAGCACGCCCCAACTCCCGCACATGTGCACGCACTCACCTGCGTGCATGTACACACACTCACACTTTTTTTTTTAAAGAAAGAAAATAAAAAAAGAAACAAGGTCATGAAAAAAAAAGAGAGGCATTGCTAGGGAATGTTAGTGAATATAACCGAGTTATTTTCACTGACCCTGGACCTGAAAAAGGTGTCTTTTCTAAAGGGTAGAAAAAGTAGACTCTTACTCATAAGAAATAACCATACATACAAGTAATACGTAGACTGAGCAGGCTATATTCGGGAATATATATGTAAGTACATATATATACATATATGCCTGCGATAACAATTAGTTTAAACGAAGAGGCCATCAGTTTGAAAGAACAAGATGAGATGGGCGTATGGGGGGATTGGAGTGAGGAAAGGAAAGGAAGAAATGTTGTAATGATATTATAATCTCATTTTTTATAAAGAAGAGAGTGGGGATAACCAGATTTCTGCAGGATTATACTGTTCTTTGACAGGCTAGTAGAAGTTATTCATAGATTATTTGGCCCCAGCTCAGCATGATGCAGCAAATGATTAAATATCCATGCCCAAAGGACTTCATGAAAGAGACATTCAGGACCAGAGCTCAGTCAAGCAATGGCAACGGGTTCCTCATTTTTCTTTTGCCATCAGGTTGTAGAGTTGACTACTTCTGCTTGGTGGTTGTCGGTTTAGCTTCGGAAGATACAAGAAAAAGAGAAGTTGGAAAAGACATTTGGAACCCAGTCCCACACAGAGATGTAAAGCCTTAGATCTGGAGGTGTGCTCTTTTCAGAATTCGGATTAGAAATAAGCGGATGGAAGCTTGGGGAACAGCGCCTCTGGCACTATGACTCACTGCTTGAGTATTTCATTAGGAGGGAAGTCCATGTCCTCCAGTCTCTCGTCAGGAAATCATCACTGCCTGCTTATTCCACTAAATCCTGCAGAACTTAGCTGGAGAGGGAAAGAGTCTGGGGCGAAAGCTTCCTCAGTATAATGCTTTCCAGTGTCTTCTATTTCAAGTCATGGTAACACATATGTTTAGATGGACTGATAGACACACGTACAGAATATATATATGTCCTCTTTTTGGAAATGTTTACCTGCCAGTGTCTGTAATTTAGGGTGCCTTTAAATGAAATCTCAACTGAATTAACCTAAAATAAAATGTTTTCATATAAATTCCCAAAAGAAGATGAACCCTAAAAATAGTACTACTCAAATTCATTTCAGAGAAAATGGGGAATAAATGAGAATACCAGGTACAGTTAGAGGGTTATTTTGATGAACTGATTTCTATATAATATGAAGGGAGATTAGAGCTCATGGAGTTCTGTTTTAAAATAAATCACCACGTGGAAACAGAGAAATGGAAGTAAGAATTTTATCCTCAGGCCTGGTTAACACTTTCGTCTCTTACAGAATTCAGTCTTTCTGAAGGAAAGCACAGTTTCTGCAGCCTTCAGTCGGTCAACACAAAGGCAGAGCGGACCTCCCAGGAGCCAGGCACAATGCTAGGCTCTAGGAGAAGGCGGTAAACAAAAGATAGCGCTCACTCTCGAGGAGCTGAGGGGTTGGTGGGGCTAGGGCGGAGGAGTAAACACAAAATGGCACCGATGAATGTATAATTACAAACTGAGGTAAGGGCCTAAAGAGGAAAGAATGGAGACCTATAAGATGCAAGCCACAAAGGGCGTCAGGTGGGATGGGAGAAGGCATTCCTCGAAGTGGACTGCATGAGTCTACATCTAAAGATCAAAACTGAGCAAAAGCTACCAGGAAAGGCTGTGTGGTGGAGAGCATTCCAGACCTAGAAGAGGCTGCAAAGACGTGCCCCACCCCCACCCTCAACCCCCACAGTGGGGAAGCCAAGCAGCCCCTTGTTAAGGATTTGGTCTTTATCCCAAGAACAGTGGGAAGCTATTGAAAGGTTTTAAGCAGGTTGGTGACATGATCAGGCTTGTGTTTTGAAAAGAACCCTCTTGCTGCAAAGCTGAAAACAGATTGGAGAGCCTGTCTAAAAGCCAATTGTTTCACTAAGTAAATGTGAAGGCTTGCAGCTGCCACAATCAGATCCCGTGGCCACCTGACCCCGCTAATATTTGTCTACACCCCTGAGGACATTTGGAAGCTATTTTCGGTGGACGATTAAGAATTTCTTGATTCCCGATTAGATTACTGTATGGCAGTGTTTAAGCTTGGAGACACAATGCTTTTCTGTCTGCTCAGAATTTGGATTGGCCCGCCTCGTCACTGTTCTGCGAGCAAAGAAGCAAAACCTCACATACTTGCGCATTTTAGAATCCAGAACAATTCTCTCTCTCTCTCTCTCTCTCTCTCTCTCTCTCTCTCTCTCTCCTGTCTCCATTTGCTGTACTGCATGCACTTGGACTCTCCAGCTTTCTTCCTTAGTCTGAGCCTTGGCTTCCATAGGCTGGAGATGAGGAACAGTAACAGATAACTTGCCTACTATAAGCAAAGCCCTGGGTTCAATCCCCAGCATGCTCTGCAAAGAACTCCACCAAAGAGAAAGGCTCATTACAAAGGCCCATTTACTTAATTTCAGTTACCAGGATTAAACCATTGCCACTAGTTTATATCAGAAAGAGTGCTGGACCCTTAGGAAGGCTGAATTACTGTATAGAATTAGTGGAGTTGTCTAAAGTACACCAAAAGATGAAAGGGCAAGGTGCTAATGTTTCCTTCACCCCCTCCCCCCTCCCTGTTCTGAGGAACCCTTCCCTTCTGCAGAACTGCCTTCAGGCTTCAAAATCTTGCCAAAGAGACTGAGATGCTCTTAGAAGTCATTCAGACATACTCTCCATCATGTTTAAAGCCTTCTTCAACAGCCCAGGCAAGTGGCAATCACTAGGTATCATGACTCTTATTGTTCTTTCTTCTTAGACGGAAGCCCCAGCTGGCTCCTCCTCTAACACCCCAGAGCCTAAGCTAATTGTGGTGTCTGCAACAGTGCAAAGGGCTAATCCTTTGTTGACTGTTGAGATGGCCATTAGTGGGAGCGCATCATCATGCCTTCTCCATCTTCCCCAGGCTGCAACCCCGGGCGCTTCTCAGGCAAGCTTTCCAGTGTCTGTTACTGTGGCTGCACTTAACTAGACCTGCTAGGAGTTTCAAAAACAGCAGTGGAACAGCAGGTATAAATGTCTCATAAAATAGTGCGCGCTCCATCAATTTCATCTTCTTATCTACTCTTTTCAAACCAGTGCTTTTCATACTTAAGTACAAAGTTTGAAAATAAACAAATAAATGACAACAACAACGAAATTTTCCTTGCTTTTTTGATGTGGAAAATAAGAATGTTTCCTTGGCCATTCAAATCTGTTACTCTAATTCCAGTCCAGTTTAGTCAAAACTCCAAATGCTAATACCTACCCCTTCTCCTCCTTAGACAGGACCTCCTCTCAGAAACCTTGAGGGTGTATTTGGTTATACATTTTATTATTTTTATAGCTCCCCCTCCCCATTAGAGGCTCCTTCCTACTATTTTAGTGTTAGACTGGAGAAAAGGTTCAAGGATCTATCAGTGCCTTTTAGGCTTGATGGTTAAGCAGAACTCATTCTTTCTCATAAGACATTATCTCATGTTTCTCTGAAACATTTTGCTAATGACATTTTAACTTTTCAAAGTCTAGTTCACAAGCCACACACCTACTGTTACTAAGAAGCTCATTAGAAGTATACCTCAAACCTAACGTTTCAGTAGCATTGAAGGCGCCCTGAGGGAAAGCTGCTGCTCCCTAGCCCAAAGAAAGGACTCTACCTCTGAGAGGAGACACGCCATGGTCTCCTTATAGCATAGCTGGGTTAGCCCAGTTGGACTGGCCAAGAGTCGACCAGTCAGGAAGGCTGGCATTGTACACCTGAAGCATTCTTCATGAAGGAGGAAGGACTTGCTGTTTAATGAGACAATATGCGCTTCCTGCCCCTGGCATAGTCACAGGGAGCCACCATAATGTTTGGCTGTGTCTGCCCACCTTTCTGAGTCCTAAAAACAAAGTAATTTTTTCTCCTCTCTTCTTTCCTTCCCCTCCCCCTTTTTCTTTTGGCTGAACCTATCTATGATCCCTGTGGCACTTTGGCCTTTCTCTCTCTTTTTCTACAACCCCACTCCCCACCAAGTGTCCACCAAGTGGATGAAGTCCAGGCAAGCATAACTCAAAGGTATGGCCTTTTATTTTACTCCATCCCATCTTCTAGGTGCAGGGAGCTGCCAAGATGTACAGCTCACCTGCCCTGAGACTTTCTAGTATAAGCACCAATAAAAATGTCTTCACACTTCCTTTTGAGACCATTCTTAAACTCTTTTATTAATGAAAATAAGAAACCCAAGAGGGGACTCTGAAGGAACTGTAAGTATTTTCCAGTAACACTAAGGAATCAAGCTAAGAGCCTGGGAATCTGTATTTGTTTGTTTGTTTGTTTGTTTGTTTGGCTGGTTGGGTTTTTTTGAGACAGTTTCTCTGTGTAGACTTGGCTGTCCTGGACTCAGGACAGTTTCTCTGTGTAGACTTGGCTGTCCTGTGTAAATGGTGAGAAAACCAGTTCTGCTTCCCTAAGACGGTTTGGTCTCTTCAAATTGCTCCTCTTTCTCTTCCTTCCACTGCCCCTAGGCATCCTTCTGACCCTTTAAGATAGACCACAATGTTAATTCTTTTCTCTTCAGTCCTACTGATCAACTTACATGAATGTGATTTCTTTTTCTCTGAGTTCTTATAAATTTTCAGTACTACTCACACTGCATACCAAAATAAATAAATGTGGATAAACTTATCATAGCATCTTTCCCAAACAATTGTATCTTTTCAACACCTGAAAACCCATATCAGGACCCCACCTTTTGTCTTTCAACAAAATACCATCTGAGAACTTGGAATGCCATAATTTTCTTTAATATTTTGCCTGCAGTTTATAAAACAACAGAAAATATTCCTGTGGACATCTTGAAAGATTTTTCCCAGATGTCCTAATTTCAGTCCTATATTGCAAGATCTCCATGACACCCACAGAACAGGCAGATGCAGAGAGCCTGGAGGACAGGAACTAAAAATGCTTAGCCATTCTTGAAGTGGATCTTTTCTGAAAGTAATCTCTATGTGAAGATGGAGGAAGGAAAAGGAAGAACTGGAAATGGGAACTGGAATTCTTTGGCTTAGAAAAGGCAAGGGTAGGAGATGTTGGCAACTGGTTTTAGAGCATCTAAAAAAAAAGCTGTTGCATGAGTGACAGTGAGCAGCTGTTTCATGTTTCTGCTCAGAAGAAGACAGATGCTTTGGGGTATACCAGAGACCCCAGGAACAGTCTTCAGACTCTAAAGCTGGTGCAGCTGTGGAGCAACGCGACATGTTGGCAATCAGAAGGCAGAGGGACACGTACCTGTCTACACTGGAGAGCCATGGTGGTACCATCTTTAAAAGAAAACGGTGTTAAAAGAAAATGGTATGGAGGTAATGTTTACTTGGGGTTTTTGATCTAACGAGGCCACTTATGGCTATGGATGACATCACAGGTAGGTACAGTTATTGAAACTAAAGAGTGAGGCTGCTTCTCTGCGGTCACTACCCCCAGCTGAACGATATCAGGTAGGCCGTTAAGTGACTCTAAGAATCAGTTTTCTCATGTACTTTCTTCACAGAATTTTTTGAGCGGCAAACGAGACACAATAAATGTGCATTTTTGTGTTTGCTGGACTTGAAACACCTTCTAGGCACCACACCAGGCCTGTTGCCAACCGTTCTCTTCTTCACAGAGCAATCGTACGAGCCCTGCGTCAAGTAAGGTGGTGTGATGGCTTCTCACCAGGGTTATGTTCTTTAATTAAAAATGAAAGCCCTGGGTATCAAAGACTATCCTGCTGAGTTCCCTCACCTTTCCCAACCACGAGACATTTCCCTGATGTCTGCAGCAAGTCTTTGACGGCCGGGATGGAAGACCAATTTGCCTCCACCCCCTCGTGGCTCCACCTGTCACCATTATTATGTGATCTTTATAAAATTAAACTGAGAATGTGCTTTTTTTTCATTATGCTTTTAAGCAAAGCCACAAATAGCGTCTGTCTAATTAAATGAATGATATCAGAAAGAAAATCCTGCGTTTTATTTCATATCTTCCAGATGATATGTATGTCAGGAATATATTTGTGTTCATTGTGAACTATAACCTATTTATTGCCATCTGATGAATTTGCAGTAGAAGGTTTGTTTATAGCCAGTGGCTGGTGCACAAAGTATATTTTCCTCTGGGTCAGTACTGCTTTCTTTCTCTACCATGTAAAAAGACTTCAGAAAAAGCCATTTCTCAATGGTCCCAGGTCTCAAGACTTAGGAACGAATTCTTAGGTCTTCTGTTTATATTAGTAGAGAGATCATCACTTTGAGCTGGGTAACAGTTATTGCTTATCAATACAGACACCTGGGAAGGTTTCAATTCTCCATTTGAGAGCCAGTTAAAAAGCACAGCTTGCTAAGTTCCCCGTGTGTGTGTGTGTGTGTGTGTGTGTGTGTGTGTGTGTGTGTCCTTCTTTAAAGGGAAGTGTGGCTTCCTCGAAACAAAGATGACAAAGCATATGCAGTAAAACAAAGAGTTCAGTACAGAGTGTCATATATAGCTTAATGCAAAATGCACTAGTGGTTCTCTCTATGCTAATAGGGAAATTTAAAAATCTAACCTGTTGGGTTGAATTTATATGGCTGACTCAGAGAGAGTCATCATAATTGGAATTTCAACAACATGTTTGGATGATAGAAATCAGTGGAGCGTGACAATCTTCAGTTTGAGTTATACATAAAGATAGCTTAGGACTTGAATGAGACATGCATGATGTATAAAGAAATCTTAGACACTATGAAAATAGTTTACTACTGTGAAGAGAAAAGAGAGAAGGTTAAATTACTTTGGCTCTAAAATCACATGTAATGCAAAAGCCAACTGAGCTGGCCATTGTTGTTTGTAGAATATTGAGTATATGAAGATGATTTCAGGGTATGCCTGATGCTTTCAGAAAGAAAAGGCACTAGTCATGATGAAAGTTTAAAAAAATCAAGAATGGGTTAAGAAAATAGTATTGTATTAGATTTGGTAAATACTACCACATTAGATTCTTTGTTAGAAGATGCTCAAAGTGCAAAGAGATGGAAGCTGAGTCCCACCTCTACCATCCCTGTCCCTAGGACCATTGAAGAGCCCTCCACCTCACTAGGCTTCATTTCCTCAGCTGCAAAGCGAGGAAAAAGACTGACTGCATGAGATGTGAGGGTTTGAAATGAAATAGGAATGTAATTCTCAGTATGAGTCTAGAAGAACGCCAGCCTATGGCACTGATAGTGATGAAGACAAAGACAATACGGAAGGACATAGGAAATAAAGGTCAGGTAAATTCCACAGCTGTCTACCTAGCATCCACCTATCTATTATCTATCATCTATCTATCATGCATTGTGAGGCCAGGGAGCCGTGGGGTGAATACAGGAGTAGGACCACTCCCTGCCTGCCCTGGGCCTGCATACTCCAGCACATAGCCCCATGTCCCTGCCTTTGCCCCCCTGAAAGAGGAGCAAAGGTGGGGCTGCCAAGTTAAATTTCCTTTCTGTCTATAAAGTAAAGTCCACCAGCATCTGGAATTCTTCTTATTCAAATGGGGCATCCTTAGCACCCTGGTCTGGCCAATGACCACTCACCTCAGTAGCCCCTGAGCAGCCCTCGAAGCCTTTTACCTCCCTTTTAAATGAGCACTCTCATTGAAGCTGTCTCCTGAGAAATGTTTCTCCTGTGCTCATAGCAGACCGAGGTGTCTCTATCTCCCATCAGTCCTGCCTTGCTCCCTTGCCCAGGATTCACTGGTCACAGAAGCCAGGCCCAGAATAGCCATTTATCTCTACGTTTATCATCAATCACTCTCTCACCTACCTATCATTTATCTATCATCCATCCATCTATCATATATTTATCATATGTCTATCCATCTATCATTCATCTATCTATCTATCTATCTATCTATCTATCTATCTATCTATCTATCTATCTAT
>NW_026596100.1:2717740-2876612 GCF_907164565.1 Psammomys obesus | reverse complement strand
TATCTATCTATCTATCTATCTATCTATCTATCTATCTATCTATCTATATCTGTATCTATATCTATATATCGACCTAGCTATCTTTTTATCATCTGTCATCTACCTAATCTATCATCCACCCTTTTTTAATCTATCATTTATCTAATGGCCTGTCATCTATCTGTTAAAAGCTACTCCTTAGAGAAAATAATTGTCTTCTGTGATACAATAGGGAATCTGCCCCTTGCCTGGCAGGGGTGGTACTCTGGAGGCAGAGGCAGGCAGATCTCTGAGTTCAAGATCAGTCTGGACTACAGAATAAGTGTCAGAATAGCCAAAGCTACACAGTGAAACTCTGTCTGGAAAAACCACCACCACCAAAAGACTATGTCCTTCCTTCACACCCTCCACATTACAGGGAAATATCTAGATGCATTATAGAGAATTGTTTATCATAAAGTTAACATAGAATCATATACTTTAATCAAGAAGAAAGATTCTTAAGCAAAATGAAGAGCAAGCATCAAGTGTACTACTTTAAAAATTCTATCATTAGCTGAAACTTTATATGGCCAAGAGATTTTCACTTTTCTATTCCAACAAGTAGAGATGGCACATAGCATATCAAAATGTAAGTTTTTTTTTATTTAAACAACTAAGATGACCCTGAAATGCATACAGAAATCAAATAAAAAGTCTATTCTAGACAATTGTTTTTTAAAAACAAAAATCTGAGGACTTAAACTACCTGATTTCAATATTCTATGAAACTGTGATAACGAAGGTAGTGTAGAATTAACACCAAGATTAACAAATCAATAGAATAAAAATAGGAGTTCAGTAAGGAGCACAAATTTATGTGGTCATTTGAATTTTGATAAAAGTGCCAAAACAATCCAGTAGAAAAAGGAATGCTTCCCAAGCACAATAAAGACTAAATAGCTGTCACTAAAGTTGAGATCTGTATAAAAAGAAAGTGAACGTTGATGTTTTTATCATCATGCACACAAATAACTGAGGGTGGGTAATAGACCTGAACACAAAAGGGAAAGCCATAGACTTGGGAAAAACATTTAAAAAATCTTTATGATTGGGTGATAAGCCAAGGGTTTTTTTGGGAAGAGGGGATAAAGGGTGGGAATTCCATAAGTTTCATCAAATGAAAAGTATCTTCCATCAAAAGACACCACTGACAAGATGAATAAGTTACCATACACTAGCTGGAACTACTTATAAAAGCTCTACCCAACAGCAGGCTAGAAAGGCAAAGTCAGAGAAGATGGTGCAAAAGATGTGGACACTTGGCAAAAGACGACATATGAATGGCCAGAACCGTAAGAAACAAGGATTGGTGTGTTTAGTCATCGTGGACATGAAAATGGAAGCTACCGTCACACACACCCAGTCAACGTATCAGTCACAAACAGGTTGACAACCCCAAACCTGGCAAGAATGAAGAATAATTAGAATACTTACACATTAGTCACCAAATCAACTTACTTTATGACCCAGAAATCATTCCAATAAACCATCCATATCTGACTGAAGCTGGAACTTGGGTGGTCTCTGTGGCTATTCTTATACCAGAACATTATCATCCTTACACTTTAGAAGGACGGAAGAGAAGACCTCAGAGTGAGTGGCAACTGGAAGGCAGCCCAGATTAAAAAAAAAAAAAAAAAAGACTCCCTGAAGACTGTTTGCCTCCCTGCCCCTTTCCCTCCTTGCTGCTGGGGATACCTTTTCTATCGCTGTGGCCAATTAGGGTCAGTCCGAGGATGACCACAGAATGAAGGTCCTACCGCCAGACTTTGCAGCGCACTATGGGGACAGGTGAGAGATTTAAACTGTGTGAATCTGGGCAGAGCCTGATGACTGGGACGTGAGTACAGCAGGACTGTTAACCGCCCTAAGAAACACGAGGGTAGGAGAGGAAAGCGCCAGCTCCTCCACTCAGGTCCTCCTCAACAGAGGCGCACTATTAGAGCAGAGAATGCAGCGCCCCACCGCAGGGTCACCTCGTCCTTCCGATGATCTAAACTGCGCCTTGCGGTGCCTTCTGAGGCTGCATTCTCTTCCACATCACAGGCTCATGCTCGAGCTGCACCCCAGGTTTACTGTTTCGAACACTGTGGGGACATAAAGACGAGAAAATAGCTACCGTGGAATTCCTCCCCATCCTTGGCTGCCTCCGAGACACCCTTAGCTAGAGGAGATTAATGGGCTGAGAGGACCTAATACAATATTTATTGGTTGTTTGGGCACTCAAGAAACCCACATTTACATCAGTTTATCATTCTGCCTTCGCGACAAGCTGGTATGGCTTAGCTCGATAATCTAAGCAAGCAGAATGTGGCCACGGGAACATCGCTTTCCACAGCAGCTCCCGGTAGAGACTCCGGCGCACCACGACCTCCGCTAATAAACTGCTAAATTTCTGTTTATTTCTCATCTACAGGTCTGTAACATATAGAAACCCAATCTAGACTACCGGAGTTAATTGGGAGTTTTAGTTTAACTTAATTTTTTATTGTAGAGTTTTATGTCAGTTAAGTTTAGAACATCTAAACTTCGAGAAGCTGTGTTCTACTCCCCGTATTTATCAGAAGCTTTGGCATCAAGAGTCTTGGGATGGCTGTCGCGGCACCGTGGTGCACATAGTAATAAAGCCTACATATCTGGAAGGTAAGTGTCTCGAGCCTCCCTGATGTTGGCACAGAAGAAGAGCTGGCCTGTCCCTGCGCCCACGAAAGGAAGGAATAGGGATCAGACTAGTCTGTAGGAAGGACCATGCAGCCTTGTGGCAAAGGTTCTGAAGGGAAGGTTGCCTAGTTCATGATGGTAGATTGTAATTCAGAGAGGTACCAACAAAATCAGTTTACAAAAATATAGCAAAATATATGAACAGTGGAGATGGGGTGAACTGAAATATACTTGGAAGCTAAGTCGGCTCACAGTGAGACAATAGAAAGATAAAGGCTCCAGCCACAGGACAGGTAGAGAGGCAGAGTCACTGAACTACAAGGCTCCGATCATCACTTCCATTCCACTGTCACACTAGGTTCAGGGTGTAATAAAGATATTTACCAAGTCCTTGAAGGGCAGCAATTCAGAAATCCAAAGGACCAAGTTTCACGATGTCCGATCGGATAAAAACAAACCAAAACAGAGTCAATGATACTTAAGCTTAAGACACTCTGTAATTGGGAAGGATGAGATGCCCTCATTGCGTATTCAGAACTCTGTCACATGAAACGGTTAAACTTGTGCAGAAGCACAAGCTCAGGTTATGAGTGGATGCTGCAAGGAGTCGACTTCAAAACAAACAGTATAAGAAGGACTTTTCTAGAATAAAATGAAGTCTCTCAAAGAGCAGGGTTTACAATGAGGATGCTGGCGTGTGAACCCCAGGCCCCTCCTGACCTTTAAATATTGACCCTCTCGCTGCCTCAGGTTTCTAATCAGGAAACCGCCAGTAAGAACGATGTCTCTTGACCATGATCTCAATAGTCCTAACGTGACCAGAACGAGGCCTGGTGCGTACCAAGCATGCAATAAATGCCAGCAATTGCAGTTATGTGATTATTGTCACTCTTGTTGCTGTGGATAAAGGGAAGCCTGAGGGACGATGTGAAATCTAAAGAATGGCCTCAGCTTCGGAGATCGTGATATGAGAGACAGCAATGGTGGGAGGGAGCGGACCCAGGAGTAGAGGCGGAGCCTGGCTGACGTTAGTCCACCAGCTCTGCCTCCACTCCCAACGATAGGACAGCTACACTTACGTTCTAAGGGAAAACGTTTTTGCGTAAGCCAAAACGCTAAAGCTCTCCCGAAACATTTATGTAATTTTTCTATTTTTTATAACTCTCCATGGATGATTTGTGCCTTATCACATAAACCAATAAAAGCCTTTTAAAAATATTTAAAAGCATGACAATATGTATATGTAAAGCATAGAGATACACATTCATTCTTTTATTGAACACACATTAGATAATTCATATCTACCAAGCCCTGTGGATGAGCATTATGCATAATTATATGACCACTAATGAGCCACGGTCCCTACCTGTCAGGAATTTACAACTTGGGCAGGTTGTTGGAAAGAAATCACAAAACATTCATTAACACTAATCCAGGCGAACGTTAGCAGTGCTAAGGTCTGTTGTTTGGACGTGACCGGTCTCACTGCAGGCTCGTGTGTTTGAACACTGGTGTGCAGCTGGTCATGCTGTGTGAAGAGGTTAGAGAAATCTGGGGACCTGACGC
Source organism: Psammomys obesus (assembly GCF_907164565.1). Taxonomy (NCBI): domain Eukaryota; kingdom Metazoa; phylum Chordata; class Mammalia; order Rodentia; family Muridae; genus Psammomys; species Psammomys obesus. The sequence goes on along the minus strand of NW_026596100.1, from coordinate 2,872,364 downwards.
CTAGCGAATGGACTTAGTATACCGCAGGTGGACCTTCGAGATCGACACCCAGCTGCAGTTCCAGTCTAGGTCTCTGCTTCCTCCTGTCAAGATGTGGCCACCTACCTCATGCTCCTGTCCATGCCTGTGCTGAAATCTCCTTCCTCTCATATGTGACTCCTGCCAGATGTTGCAGCTCGGCCAGGAGGAAAGTAGCCAGGGCAGTTAGTCCGAAGTTCTAGATAATTCTTCTTGTGCTGAGCAGGAGCAAGCAGCAACCCAGAAGATAAGTTTAGTATCAAAAGGAGCCCAAATAAACAAAACCCAACAGCCTAGAACTACTCTTCTTTAAAATTTTTTATCTATTATTTATTACAATTTATTCACTTTGTATTCCAGCTGTAGCCCCCTCTCTTGTCTTCTCCCAACCCCTCCTCCCTCTTCTCCTCCCATTCCCCTCTCCAAGTCCACTGATAGGGGAGCTCCTCCTCCCTTTCCATCTGACCCTAGCCTATCAGGTCTCATCAGGACTGGCTGTATTGTCTTCCTCTGTGGCCTGGTAATTCTGCACCTCCCCCGCCCAGGGGCAGTGCATGGAATGTTATGAAAGAAGGGGGAGATAGAAAGACCTGGAAGGGACAGGAGCTCCAAAAGGAGACCAACAGAGCCAAAAAACTGGGCACTAGGGGCCCTGCAGAGACTGATACCCCAACCAAGAACCATGCAAGGAGAGAACCTAAAACCCCTGCTCAATGTAGCCGATAGACTCAGTAGCCAAGCAGGTACCCTAGTAAGGGGAGCAGGGTCTGTCTCTAGCATGAACTCAGAGGCAGGCTCTCTAGAACTACTCTTGAAGTTGTAGAAACATGTCAGTTAAAAGCACCACAGGTCACTACATTTTTGAAGAGAAAAGCACAGAAGCACAAAATAGTAATCCATGTGTGAGAAAGTATAGAAATGTCTACTGTAGAGAAAATAGAAATACTCTAAAAAAAACAAACAAACAAAAAAAAAACTGTAGAAAACAGAAACTAGAGCTGACCCAGACATATTTATAGATATTAAATCTAAGCATTAAATTCAAATCAGATCGGTAGATCAACAAAATAAAGACTGTTGGGTACTTTTATGAAAACTACATAAGTTGGATAAAATATTACATATACACTTGAAAATAATTTTTGTCATACAATATATTCTGATCAGTTTCCTCTCCCTTATCTCTTCTAAGATCCTTCCATCTCTCTACCCATCCACCTTTAGTGCCTTGCTTCTTCTCTTTAGGAAACAAACATGCAAATACAACCAACCAGAATTTAAAAAGAAAGAAAAACCATGAGAAACACCCGATATAGAAACACACACACAGAGGAATATGACACAAAGCCAACAATTTTAAAGATGCAGTTTCAACAAAAGAAATGTGAGGTAAAGCAAACATTTCTCTTGCAATCAGTTTTCATACAACACTGATGGGAATAAAATCTTCCAGGAAGTCATTCCGTAGCACTTAAGACATGTAAGTATTTCAACTCTCCAAAGCCAGATGGTATTCATTGTAAGGCCCCGGGAGGCTTCCCGTGCGAGTAGCTGTAGCATGGGTCAGGGCGTAAACACAGTCTCAATGTTGCCTTCGTACCTAAGTGCACTGCTTGCCGGGAGGCTTCCTTGAATAAAGATTTCAGGATTGTGCCTCATCATCTCTTAGTCCAGGGGTATTATTTGGAGAAATTAGAAAGTTGCTCTGTTCTCAGGAGATACAAATAATAATGATAATAATAATGATAATAATAATAATAATAATAATAATAATGATAATAAAAACTCTGAACTTCTTGAATTCTCAGACACTTGATTCAAAGACTAATTGAATCAATATGGAGTTGCAATGTTGATATATTCTGAGGTTAAAAAATTAAATCAATATTCAATATAAATTGTTTCTAGATAAGGACAAACAAACAAAATAGGGAGAAAAAAATAACTAAGCTGATATGATTTTCCAAAAAGTGATCTCTATTTTTGTTTGTTTTTTTCAATAATTTTTTTTTTTTTACAAAAACTATGTATGATGTCCAGAATTGGGTAAGATGTTTGAAACAAAGCATTGTAATATACCAACTTTAAAGCATTTAATAAAACATTTTATCTTGGGGGCTGTTATGAATTGTAGTGATTTTACTCAAAAAGATTTAGAATAGGCAAGCATAATGAGAGTTAAATGAACACACTTTAGGTTAGGATCCAGTTAGAGAATATAAGAGGGATAGTTTGAAATGGAAAGGTCTAACCTTATTTTATTCTGCAACAGAAAAGATTTGAGATATACATGTTACTCTGAGTGTATTCCAATATGTACTAAAGAGAAAAAAAAAAAGAAATGCTGTATGAAGCTAATAGCTGTAAAATCTGCCGAAAAATGTGACCGCTTTACCATCCATAAAGCAAAATTATGGGCTATTACGTCAACAATTACAACAGGAAAACCAGAGAGGTTTCCGCTTCAAATCATTAATTATGTTTGGCTTCATAAAAAAATAAAAATTCTATCAATTTCTCATAAATAATGTGAAGTTATCAAAAAGCTAGGGTGTTAATTGATTGCCTATATACAAGATAGCCTTCACTTCCTTTGCCGGTGTCCTCAGCAGGAACCGGCAGACACCACAGACAATGGCCTGCTTGGCATTAGTGTTTGTTGGCTACTAATGGAGCCAGGTCCCTGGGGAGTGAAAAATGCGACCACAGATTGGAGGTGCTTGCTACTCTTGCAAGGTTTTCTTTATGAGATACTTCCAGTCTTTGGTTCAAAAGACCAGTATATTTCCTGGGGAACCCAAAGCCGTCTACAAAATAACCTTCACTGGAAATGAGATGTTTGTCTCTATGTCAGAGAGATGCTATGCTATGCTTTCAGAGCACTCATTTTTTTGTTCTCATTGGACTGAAACAAAGTCAAACACTTGGCGTATGAGCATGCTGGGTCCCATGCTCACCAGTTAGACATGACGAATTGTCAATCAAGTCTGCAGGGCCGAAGCTCCACCCACAGAGCCGATCCATTTACTTTAGAGTGATAACTCCCATGGTGTCCAGCAGCTACTGATTTACTGAAAACTCAACCCCACAATTAATCTCCTGGGGTAGATAAATAAACACAATGCTTATCTTTGACACAGACAAGAACTATCATTTAATTGTGTTCATACCTATCAATGTACATATTCAAATGTTGTAGTTGATGCTATTTAAAAAAAAAATCCTGTGACAGCTTTAATAAAATTAAAATGCCTAAGCAGCCCTGCCCATTAGAACCTTCCTTTGCATATCTGACTTCTGAAAACACATTCTCTTTGTAGGACTCAGGCAAGTTGCCTTGAGCTGCGAGTGAGAGTGAAGGTCAGATGAGAGAGGAAATCTTAAGTAAATCAGATACATTTCATTTGCACCAAGAATTTTCTATCACACTTGTCTCTATCAAAAAATCAGCCTATCTTTACCGTTTACTTTCTACCAGAGTAAAAATTAGAGTTTGCAAATTGTAAATATAGGGGGAAAGATAATTTAGAACACCGTTTTATCACTGTCGACCCTGTGGTTTTCATAACTGAATCCCACGTACTTTGAGAATGTCATTACTGCCTTGCAGTGTTTGTAGAGGAGGGGAGAGCAAGCCCACCTCCACCAAAGGACAGAAAAGAAACTGAGTGACCCAGGGAAGGACACACGGTGACCTGTTTATGATTAAACCCTGAAAAAGATAAATTGAGTTAGGCCAGCCGCCTGAGTGGGAGGGAAGTCAGGTTCACACTGACACCTCTTCATTCCCTGGCCTAGATGGTGCCAAGGTGGACAGCTGTGCCTTCCCATCAGGGCGCAAATGCTATCTTCAGTGCAGTCATTAAAGCTGGGAAGAGGCAAGAATCTTGTTTGGCCGTGGCATGAAGCACTTTGGTTTTTATCCCTTTGTGCGCAGGGACAGAAAAAAAGGCAAGAGGAGTTTACTCGGGATTTCAACATGTGTCAATATCTAGCTGCAGAAATGTTAGCAGCTGAAGCCAATCAGTCTCTGGAAAGCGCGAAGCCGCCATACCCATTGCTCCCAACGAACATAACCTCCGAATGTGCATGACCAGGCATATTTCAGCATGCGCTGCCAGGCGCTGTTAGTAATGCAAGCAATATGCAGCTCACTTTACTTGCTGACTGGCTTAAAAAGAGAAAATTAAATACATTTCTCATAAGGATATTTTGTGGAATTTTTCCACATCATTAAATAAAATGTAGCCTTGGTTTAAAGGCATTTCCTGAGAGAAAACATTTCTTAACCTAAACTAACTGAACTATATGCAGCAGTCTGCCTGTGTACACCGTAATATTTTTTTTCTGATTACACGTAATGGGTCTCCTATCATCCCGCAGGCTTACCCATACCATTGAATTGTTTCATAGCCATCTGAAAAAATTGACTGCAAACTTTTTAAAGCTGTTCTCGGGGAATCGGTGCTTATTCAATTTTCTCTTCAGAGTTACAAAAGAGTAGATGGTATTGGAGATGACATATCTAAAATAATTAAGAAAAATAATGACAGGCTTTCTTTGGCTAGGTGAATACTTTCTTCACAACTCTAACATAACAAGCCGTAACGCTGTTTCCTTGTTGCTCACATAAGGAAGATAAGCTCAGCTATGTGAGACAGAACTCGAAAAGCAGTGGTACGGAATCAAAATGAAAATATTTTCCCTTTGACCATACCGCAGTTGAGCAAACCCTCTGCTGCTGACCTACACACACCCCCAGTCTCTGAGTGCGTTCCCAGCCTCCATCAGAATGTATATTTTCACCTACTTCACAAGGAAGGCAGGGCACATCCAGACTGAATCTGTTCCAGGTGGAGTTTCTGCAATATCCCTTTAATTACTTTTGATCCCCCCCCCCCCCCCCCGTGAGCTGAGTTGTTACCACCAATTTCCCAGGCCTGTGGCCCCTGCCTGGGGAGTAAGGTGCTGTACAAGGCTTATGTATCTTTTTGTTTTGTTTTGTTTTGTTTTCCACTGGAAGAGCCACCTGAGATATTCTGATTTTATTTTTAATAGACTCTCTTGGTCTCTTTGTCTAAGTCGGAAGTTTTCTATTAAAAAGAAAGAAAATTTTCCTCCCAAGAAGATAGCACACATCTTCTGTCTAAACCCCAGGAGCCTTCTAGCCAATTTGAAAGTCAACATCAGAGAGGGAAGGCCTTTTTTTGTTTTGTTTTGTTTCAATCTTAACTCTCACAGCTGCTCAAATTGAATCAAGAAGCAAAACTTTCAAACTGAACGGTGAACTAAAACAAAAGGAGAATTCTTTTCACAAGGCTGTGTGGGATAACCACTGAGTACACCCCAAGAGGGAAACAGGACAAGATATGTTCTGGCCAGAGGTGGCAGCTACACAAGAACCCACGGAGGAGAACTGCCTGCCTTGCCGCCCCATAGGCCCTCCTATTGTAACGCGGCTTGGTGAACTGTGTCAGTGCCGGGTTTAACACAGATGCCCTCAGAAATAAAAACAAACTCAGGTTCCAAGAATCTTAGGGATTCTTGTCCCACGTATGCACGTAGGTACAGGCAGTCACCCGCACACAGCACAGTGCCGTGGGGACAAGGGTGCTGGGTCTAATGAGAAACACAGAACAATACTCTCTTCAGGGTGCTGGATCAAATTCCCGGTCTCCTAACTAGGTTAGAACTCTGTCCCTGCTCTGGGCACTGCCTTGTGGCAGAGAATAACCTCTTGCTCCATTCCTATTCCCTGTAAAAATAAAACCTTCAAGAAGAAAGAATGTCCTATTGTTGGAGCAGAGTTATTCCTCCAACGTCTCAAAGAGGAGGTATTTTCAGCATCTGGGAAGAGATTGTGTCCAGAGGGGCTTCTTAGTTTTACAGCTGGGTCCACTCAAACCAGTCCAACAAGCCAGCATTACATAGAGGAGCCCAGCCAAACACAGGCACTTCAATCATGCTCAATTCACTTGGGTTCTGGTAAATGAAATAAAACCCCAAAGCTTGGCTTTTTATTTTTCTTAGGGCAAAGTCCATTTAGAATGGATATAATCGCTCGCTATGGTTACATATGCCACATTTATTTTTAAATAGCGCCATATCCCAAGGGCTCCTGATTTTCATCCACACGGCAGGTAGGAAGACTGCAGGAAAAATAATTTTCAACACAGTCTACATTTTTATCTGGGACACAAAACACACATGGAGATGCTCGCTCAGGTTGGTGAGGACCTAAGCAAGTTGGCGATTGAGCCTTGCATTTTGTATCCTGGAAAAAGTGTCCAGCTGTGGGCATGGGGTGGCTAAAATATCCTACAATCTGCGGGCTACTCTGAGCATCCCGTCACAGGGTTTTCAATGGCAGGGTGGAAGGCACTTCTATTGTGTGTAAAGACCTGTCTTGTGTGTGCAACCTGTCTTTATTCCAGGGCTGTGGTGACAAGTCAGATGAATGAGCCAGTGCTGGCCCTGATCCCAAAGTCCTTCATCTGCTGTTGCATGCCAGGTGAAGGGGATGTATTTCTGCTAGGCATGCTTCAGGAGACAGACTTTCCAAGAGCTTGGCTAAGTTGTTGAGAAACGCTGGGGTAAGACATGCTTCCCTCGTAAATGGTCATTTGTGTTTTCTGTGTTTCGCCTAACCTCACCCAGCCTCGGTGCTTTCCCTTTCTCTTACCAGTTCCCTGCAGCCAGACACCAGATCCAACCCATCTGTGAACACTGAATGGACTCTGATTGAGTCTCTCTGGTTTTTGCTGTTGTTGTTTTTTGAGACAGGGTTTCTCTGTGTAGCCTTGGCCATCCTGGACTTCCTTGAAGTCGCAGAGATCTGGCTCCCTCTGCCTCTCCCCAAGGGCTGGGATTACAAGTGTGTGCCACCGTGCTTGGCTGAGTTTCTCTAGTTAAAGTAAGCTGACCAAGCTGGCTGGTTGTAGATCATTAGGCCTAAATAGAGGTTGGGAGTTAGGAACCAAGTTTTACCTACATGCTCATGTTTATAAATGGAGAGATAAATCCTCCTTTAATATTGTCACGAGCGCTTAATGATGCCGGAAGACTTTAACCAAGACGCCACAGAGGGTGGCAAGGTATTGATAAGAGCCAACGCCAGAATGATTTTTGAATGCTGCTTTAATCACACAAATCACACAGATATCTAAGAGTTCCCTAGCTCATTATACATCCTATGGGGAATACAACCTGGCCACAGGTACGGGCTCGGACACTTTTGCCTCTGGCTTCGGCTGTCTTCTAGGCCCCGGAACTTCGTTCGAAGTTCTAGCCGGACCTCAGATGCATCTTCTGATGACTTGATAGGCCTCGGAGCTTCTTTGCTCCAGACAGGCCTCAGATGGGAAGGAAGCTGCGGTTGCTCAGGAGCCACCTTCCAGGGCCGGTCTGATAAGGTGGTCCTTTCAGAGCCGGTTTGTTAAGGTGGTCTGGGCTTTTCAAGCAGCCATTCAGGAATTGCCTGGTTAGCGGTGGTCTCTCGGCGTACTCACCAAAGAGTCTGGCCTGCCGCACCTGAGTGGGCTCAGGTTCCAGTTTTTATACATTTTTCAGGGCATAGCTTTGACTTATCATTCTTTCACACGCACGCACACATACACACATACACACACACGTCAGCTGCCTTAAGAGCATTCTTAGCTACTATTACTACGAATGTCTTCTTATCTGTCCTTGACAGCTCTGCTGTCTTACAGGCTCATTACAAATACATATCTATTCATTCTCTCAATTCTGCTCCTCTAGAGAACCTGGACTAATCCAGGAGGGGAGAAAACATGTGGCTTTCTAAGTTCTCCCCAGAGCTGGCCTGGTAGCGATTTAAAGTTCAACAGCGTTCTACCTAGACATCCAAAGCACAGGCGTCTGATTGCAAGGGGAACCAGCCTTCACCGTGGGGCCAGTGGGCCATCGGGTACCAGGTCTAAGGAGACGAGAGGGTTCTCAGCCTTTCAGTGCTGTGGCCCTTTAATACATTTCCTCTTGCTGTAACCCCCAACCATAAAAGTATCTTTGTTGCTGCTTCCTAAGTGGAACTTTGCTCCTGTTATAAACTGTGATGTAAATAATTTTGGAGACAGAGGTTTGCCATAGAGGTTGCATACACAGGTAGAAAACTGCTGTGAGGTGTACTTGACCGCCAACCCATGTTTCAGGATTTTTAATATGGCAGCTGGCCTTTTGCCTGAGACCAGTGGATACTGAGGGGAAAGTCCTGAGAGTCATGGTCTGGGAATTCTGTTGTTGTTGGACAGAGTAAACCATTCCTATTTCCTTCTAGGCTGGCTCCCTTAGCTGGCAGGACTCTACCAGGGAGAAGGTATTACGTATTCAATATTCAGCTCTGCTGCAGTTTCCTCATATTCAAAGTAAAATAATTTGGGGGAAAAATCAGATTCTATCATATATTGAAAAAGAAATGATTTCAGAGGGCTTTTAAAAGCATGGCATAGGCTAATGGCTTTAGGCAGAACCCTCTAAAATGCTTTAGCGCCTCTTAGAGAGATTTAACTTTTAGCTGTCTGAAGCAGACTAATTACCGAGGTGGAGCTAAAAGTGTCCCTGTGATTAGAAAGGACAGGGGCATAAATGCAGTGAACTAAAGGACTGCGTCATACTCTTCATGGTCATTGAACGAACGAAGGAACAAGACAGCTCTGTTTCTGTCTTCATGCCACCCTGGGCTTCCATGGCACAAAGAGACAGATACTTCTCAGGCCCAGAGCTGTTTTCATCAGAAAAGAGCTGGGGAAACAGAAAACCCCTTGACTGAAACAAACACTTTGGCTATTTCTAATTCTCACTTTCCGCCCATTTGCTTAAAACAATTGTGTTTCCGGGGTGCCCTTCCACAGATGCAAGGATGTGACGCATCAAAGCGGAAAACGCAGCGTCCTCGGAGAGAGGAGTGTGTGCGGGATGTCTTGGTGGCCACTTCTGCATCACAAAGGAATGATCTTGGCAAGGAGCTTTAACCCCATCCCCTCACGTTGCAAAAAGAAAGGGGAAAAACGCTGAATGGCTGCAGCTAGACAATACACCGGAGGGAAGGCCTTTAATCATCTGTTTTTGAAGTAGGGGTAGAGAAAGACAGGAGCCAGGGAGGAAACCTAGAGGGCTGATCAGGGACACAGACCCCTGTGGACGCTAGGACAGCCAAGGAAGAAAATACCTACGGTTAGCTCGGACTTCCTCAGTGCTTCAGGGAGAACGATGTACCCGGTCTTCTGAGTGTCTTACAGCCTCCAAAGTACATCTCACAATTAGCCTAACCCATCCAGCGCAGGGCTGTGTCTAGGCTAAAGAAAGAAATGAGCAAAAGGCTACGCACGCACTCCCCTCTGAGGTCTTCCACTTGAGTATCAAACTGAAGTATCCTGGTTGATCGAAGGTGGTGCTTCCCTTCAAAACCCGGATTCTGCTTGTCCTGCTAGGAAATAACACTTAACATCTATTGAACTTCAAAGCAAAAAACAGCTTATTAATGCCATACCTCTCTTCCCTGGAAAGTAAAACATAAAAGTATTCAATGTACGTTCACCCTGACAAGGTTTTCCCTGTAATCTGCTGCTTCCGGTCTCACTGTTAGAACTACCCAGTGATAAAGCACAAGTAATAAAGATAGTGCTCACCTGCCGGACCATCCACGACTACCTTCAACCGCCACCGTTCCTAGAAAGCAGAAGGGGAGTCGGCAGCAGAATTGGGATTTGGATGAACAGCGTCGCTAGCATCCTACTTCTGTTCCTGTTTCCTGGCATCCCCTCAGTTTTGCTGTCTGTGAAATGGGCTGAACTCATATCTGACAGCCGTTTGCTCTTAGCCTTGAATTTTATCATGGAGCAAGTCTCATGTATTTTTTTTTTAAGAAATATTTTGGAATCCTGCTTCAAATTGTATTATCTGCCAACATGAAGTTACAAAACATTGCTCCATGATCTAGCCCTGGCCCCTAAACGATGAACAAAATGTGCTTTAGAAAGCCTGGGAATGACAGAGCAGTTAAAGAGAGATTTCAAACAAATGAATTGGGGCCTGATGGCTCAGTGGTTATCTTTTGTTCTTCCAGAGGACTGGAGTTCAAATCTCAGGACCCACATCTCACAACACCCCATAACTCCAGCTCCAGGGCACAGGATACCCTCCCCTGGCCTTCCCAGGTACTTAGACAGTGTGGCAAGCATTCACTCCAACACGCGCAAATACACATGGGTAAGAATACAGCTCAAGCTCACTAGCCACATTTTGAAATTAAGCATTGTAATATAATTTTAAAATAGAATGACAACTGTCTTAATTTTTAGTAGTATGTATTTTTTAATTTGTCTGTGTGTACAAAGTATTTTTTATCAAATCCACCGTAACTACCATCACTAACTCTCCCAGAAACCCTCAGCCCATTACTCTCCCAAATTCAATGTTTGCTTCTTTTTTTCTCCCTCCTCTTTTTTCTTAAGCCCATTGAGCTCAACCAGAGCTGCCAATGTCTATGGCTCTGGGGCCACACACTGCTGCATCCTTTCATGGCTATAGGGACAGGCATGACTAGGGCCAGTGAGGAACATACAGAGAAAGAAATAGGTGGGGTTGGGTGGACAGGGCTCTTTAATAGAGGACCCTCAGCACGGCAGAAGCTCAGTGCATTTCTTATGATGTGCGGTTGAACAGGGAGGCAGGGTTATTACATACAGCTGGGAAGGAGGCAGGGTTTACGGTACACAGTGGGGTTGAGGAGACAGGTTTAACTCATCTCAGTGGGAGCAGTCTCCATGGGCACGCACTCTTCAGGCTACACACGGGGAGAGAGCAATGGCGTGCATTTTCTGTACACAGTATCCACTTCGTCCAGAGCAATCATCTCCACTCTCTAGATGTAGCCCTAAACTATAAAGGCTCTTTCCTCCCTTGCAGCCTTCAGTTTCCAATACCTCCTCAGCAAGGGTGGGGCCTCATGAGCTCCTCCCTCACAACAGTCCAATTCTCACTGGCTTGGTTTCCTGCAGATCCTGATCTGGTGTCCACAGAGGCTGTGAGTTCATGAGGGCAACGACCATGTCATATCTAGAAGATGCTATTCACAGCACTCTTCCCCACCCTCCGCTTTTTATATTCTTCCTGCTCCCTCTTCCACAATGTTCCCTAAGCCTTGGGAGGAGGAAGGCTGACACATATGTTCCAGCTAGGACTGACCACTCAGAATCATTTATTCTCATCATTGTGACCATTTGTGAGTCTATGTATTAATCACTGCCTAATACAAAGCAAGCAAGCAAACAAACAGCGCCCCTGACCAAGGGTAAAAGCACACAAACCTATAGTTATAAATGTAATTACTTAGAAGGTAGTTTAGCAACATGACCATTTAGAAAAATAACAACCACAGGTTCCCTGCTAGGGTTCATGGACCAAGTTTACAGTACCAAGCATGAATTCATCACATGGACTAAGCCTCATATCCAATCAAAGAGCAGCTGGCTGCTCCCTAACATCATGCCACTATTGTACCAGTGGGAAATTTCTGCTTCACGAGTCAGAGCTGGGTAAAATCACAGATGACTTTTTTCCCCATGTACCCTGCATAACAACTTCAGGCATTATGAACGGCAGCCAGGAGGGAGGACATTTCCTAGTCGGTTCCAGCTTGTACTCTCTAGCCTAAAACCAAAGTACATACTATCTTCAGCAACAGGGTCTTCTCATTTAGCTATAAACAACAAGTGAGAATTATGGTAATGACTTGTGCTGTTATGGGTGCCTTGGGAACACCCCTGACCAATAACATTTAAGTAGATATTCCGTACCTGGCATTGAGATTTTTGTTCTATTACTTAGGCCTTCTGGGAGAAGCCGTGCCATCCTTTGTTCTTTCTTGTAGAATACTCTTTATTATTATTATTATTATTACTTTTTTATTGGTTTGGGTTAATTCTTACTGGGAACATATGTTGAACCATCCCTGCGTCTCTGAAAAATACCGAATTTGTCCAGGGGTGACCATATGCTGTGTTCTTGAATTTGGTTGGCAAGTGTTTTGTTGAGAAATGTTGGGTTGATGTTTAGCAGGAGATTTGCCTATAATGTTCTTTCTGTTGTTGCATCTTTGCTAATTTTCATATCAGGGCAAGAGCTGCTGAGTTTTGCAATGATTCATCCTTCTGTGTTTCAGGGAATAGCCTGAGAAGTGCTGGTGTTAGTTCTTCTTTGAGGGTCAGGTAAAATTTGCCAGTGAATCCATCTGGGCCTGGATGTTTTTAGGAAGAAGACTTTTAAATTGTTGCTTCAATTATACTGCTTGTTGTAGACCCATTGTTTATCTCTCCTTGCTTTAACTTTTGTAGGTCATGACATCTAGAAAGCCATCCATTTCTTTTAGATTTTCCAGTTTAGCATAATGTATGTTTTTGTTGTTTTGTTTTTGGTGACTTGTGATAATTGACATTATTACCTTGTAGGATTATTATGTTATAGGAATCAAAGTTGGGTCCTTTGGAAGAGCAGCAAGCACTCTTAACTATGTAGCCATCTCCTCAGTTCCATAGTTTATTCTTTCCTGTGTCTTTTGGATAGATTTATTTTCCCTTCAGTCTGAAGGACTCCCTCATGTGTCTTCTGCAGAACTGACTTAGTGGTCACAGATTCCTTAAAATGTTTTTGTCGTAGAAAGTTTTTATTTTTCCTCCAATGAGACAGACAGGTTTGTAGGCTACATAGTCTGAGTTGTTAGTTGTTAGCTTTCAAAAGTTGAACTAAAGTTTCCCAGTCTCCATTTGCTTTCAGAGTCTCCGCTGAATCTGGTGTTAGTCTGATGTGTTTGCCTCCATAGCCACTTGGTGTTTTAATTAGAATACGATGCAGACCATTTTCTGCTCATCTGGTGTCATACATTTCTCCTGTGTTTGTATTAGCATTTTTTTGTCTCAACCGTTGGAAATTTTCTGTTACGATTCTTTCGAAAATGTTTTCTGTGCCTTTAGAATATATCCCTGTCCTCTTTGCCTGTTATTAACCGATTTGGTCTTTTCAGAGAGTTGCATGTATCCTGAAATTCCCTCCTTGTCCTTGTTAGAGCGTTGCAGTTGCTGGATCTGCTTAAAAGCTTGGCTGTCCTGCCCTTTCTTTGACCCATTCTGCTGTTGTGGCTTTCCACAGAGCTTTCAGTTGATTTGGGTTTGTTTGTTTCTAGCTCTTTGGATCAGTTTTTCTTCAGTATTTCTCTTTATTGAATTCCTTTTGTATCATCTGTCACCTTACTTATTTTATATGTATTTATATATATTTATTTTATGATGTTTGTGTCTGTGAATATGCTTGTAATTGTTATTGAGTTATCTGTGCTGGCTAGTTTTATGTCAACTTGACACAAGCTACAAATATTCAAGAGGAGGGTGTTTCCATCAAGAAAACGCCTTCATAATATCTGGCTGGAGGCAAGCCTGTAGGGCATTTTCTTAGTTAGTGATTTATAGAGAAGGGCCCAGCCCTTTGTGCACAGGGCGCTTCATGCACAGGGTTCTATAGTAAAACAGGCTAACTGAGCAATGGGGAGCAAGCCAGTAAGCAGCACCCCTCCATGGCCTCTGCATCAGCTCCTGCCTCCAGGTTCCTGCCCTGTTTGAGTTCCTACCCTCATTCCTTTTGATGATGAACCGTTATATGGAACTGAGAGTGGAACAAACTGTTTCTCCCCAGCTTGCTATTGGTCATGGTGTTTTACCACAGCAGTAGTAACCCTGACTAAGTCAGAGTCTATAATTTCATCTAACTTATGCTCAGCAGACCTCATTTCCGTAGTGTTAGTAATATTAGTTATCTTGGTTTTGTTTGTTTGCTTGCTCTTTGTTATGTGTGTGTGTTTCTTACATCACAGTGTTGAGATTCACATATCTAGTGTTATTCTGTTGCTTTTTAAAATCAGCTATATTTTTTCAGTGGAAGTACAACGTTCAAGTGAAACTTAAATGTATATAATAGTCGAGACATTGTTAGGGTGCACAGAATTATAGACTGCTAAATCTGTGGGAGTTTACAATTAAGAAATAAAAAGAGGAAGCAACAAACATGAGAGAAGGAAGAAAAGATGTAATAATAAGAATGGCTTGAGATGTAGCTGAAGGTGTAATAAAGAATGTCATATTGTAGTCTGAGCAGAGAAACATAAATAACAGTCCTCATACCTAACCAAGCAATATCCAGACAAAAGTAACACCACAAGAAGACACAGATGCTGGAGCAAAATTTAAATAATAGAAGTTAAGAAATAAAAAAGATACGATGGCTTGAATGACTGGCACAGCTACATGGTGTTGAAAGGTAAAGTTTTCAGACCCCTCTAGCTGTGGTAGGGTCTACAAGGTGAAGTGTGGGGAGAGGAAAGGAGGAGCCCTGGGTTGCTGCAGCCTCATTGTTCTTGGAGTTTAAGGAACTTGCAAATCCTTTACTGCTACCTTCCACTCACTCTAGGACTGTACCTCACCGTGGCCTGTTGTATCCCTGTATGTCTGCTGCATGTGTCGGTACCTTCCTCAACAAAAGGGGATTTTAAAAGGAATGATGATCTAATCTTTGTTGATATTTTGATTTTTAAAAGCCTATCCCCCCCACACACACACCTCCGACTCCATTGCCTGGGAGAGTGAAAGAACAATGACTTACACAGACCTCCTTTTTTGTTTGTTTGTTTGTTTGTTTGTTTGTTTGAGATAGAGCCTCTTGACCTTCTGAGCTTCCTGCTCCACCTCCCAAGTAGGTTTTTTTTTTTACCACACCCATTTTATGCTTTGCTCTTATACTCTGAGCCTGTAAACAGTGCACATGGTGAAGGGCCTGTTCTCACTGAGGTACACATCACCAGCACACTCTGACTTCTTCACAGCAAATCCATTCTCTCATTGTGTTATTTAAAAAAAAAATAGCATTGGGTTTGTGCAAATGAGAACTGCACCTTCATGTGGTGAAGAAAAAAAAATCAATATACTGTGAAATGTGATTCGATGGGAAGGAAACCTCCATCCCCTGTGGTAAACCCCGGGTTTCATTCAGCAGGGCTGACAAGCCATGGCCGGTAGCTTCTCACAGACATCAGTTTTAAGTGATGAGATATATGTCTGTACCGTATGGACTAGTGCAATGATCAAAACAAGCCAGAGTTTTGGTTCACGGGAAGAAAATATGAAGTCAAGTCAGTTGCCAATGTGCATGGAATATTTTGTGTGATTGTTCAGGCAAACGACAAGGATTTGTGTAGTTAACAGGAAACATCCCTGCAGAACATCTGTCCGGTCAGGGAGTTAGAGCAGCTAGCAACCTAGCATCCAGAAGAAGCACAAGGCACAGTCAGATTGGAATAAGGTGTTGCATCCGAAAGTCGTGCTCAGCTGCTCTTACATCCCGAGGGTCACAAATTCACGTGCCTTCTTGGCTGTGAAATAAAAGTGACTGGGGTTGGAAGGAGTCAAAAATGAATAGGGAACTGTGGGAAGACGGTGTCTAGAAAAGAATGTTTAAAGAGAGAGAAAATCTATTCAGACACGTACCTTACAGAAATGCAAACTACAGCTGCCCTGTTTTGTTTTTGTTTTTGTTTTGTTTTGGTTTGGTTTGGTTGAGAAAGAGCAGAGATAGAGTCTTCTATCAGTCTTTTTTTTTTTTTCTATTTCTAAACCCTGAGAGTTTATTTTAAAATATTTAACCACCCTGAATGAAAACCCTTGTCTGTGGGCTGCCTTAGCACATTATTTTCTCCTCACACAGAAGTTTCCTGGCTAAGGATCACCATTTCCTGAGCCTCAAAGAGCCTGAGAAAGCACCTACTTCCACCCATCTCTTTCTCAGGCACATCTGGCTGGGGCACATGTTGCCAGCACATTGCCAGTTTGAATACCCACCCTAGAGGGGTTCAGGGTCTTGAGGCCAGGCCACAGTGACAAGCCCAGCCATAACTATGGCATCTCAACCTCCTAGATGTGTCCCTATCATAATGCAACATCCTCCGCCCCAAACCAGGCCCCGGGAGGCGGAACTGCGGCCCCCGAATCTGAAGTGCTCATTACCCCACCACCACGGGAGACTCAGAAAACGCGTCGGTAGGAGACATGAATATGGCCTCATTAGTTTTCCTTTAGAATCCACTTAATATACTCGAATACCTTTCCTCATTCTAAAGTATTCTTGCCGTAATCCAGGCCTTATTTATGTTAACAAATTTGCCCTTGAGTGTCCCTGAGTGAATTTACTCTCTCTCTCCTAAGAGGCAAAAAGGGAGCAAATTCAATTTTCCATAAGCAGAAAAAGGAGAATACTGCCAAGCAGCTGCAGGGCAGCAATTGTGGATGTTTTCCACAAGGGGAATTGGAGAATCTGCTATGTAAAAATGACAAAAGGTTGCTAGCAAGAGTCAACAACCCAGTCTGGAAGCTGATGTCCCATAAAAATGATCGTCACTTATCATGGTATGGGTGCTATTAAAGGACACTGGAACCCAGCAAGGACCTCGGGTCATGTTTATGATGAAGCAGGCATCAACTTCCTCAAAATGGCTTACAACTCATGTCTTTGTTATCTCCATCCCTCATTCCCCTACACCGAATGGAGAGCCTTGCTGCTCGAATGTTGAAGTATGATATCAAACAAGCCCATCAATCTTTTTCTGCTAGTCATTTGCATTTCAAATCCGTGAGATCATTTTAAATATTCATACTTTTCAACTTGGTAGCACACCGCTCCTATGAATTTGTTCCAAGGAAAGAATTCTAAACAACAGCAGAAATAAAAATGAAAACAAGTTAAATATTCAATAATACTGGAATGCCAAGCAAAGCACAGTTTAGGTTCTCAGGGAAATGTTATACAATCATTGCAAAGAGTATAAAGATTATGTGATAACATCAAGAAATACTTACATTGGAATGTCGTCAGAGAAATCAAAACACAAAATTCTAAATAAGTATGATTATATTTTATGTACCAGCCAGCCAGCCAGCAAGCTGATGCAGGAAATAGAAGATTAAGGGGGGGGGGGGGGGGCGTCCACTGAAAAGTTAACAGTAGCTTCATGTCTGAATATACCAATTTCCCCAGTTCCCTTAATTGACTACATTTTCTTAAATGAGCATGTATTACTTTATAATGGAAAAGTATATACATTCTTAAAATGAGGCTTAACCACTTAAAATGAAGCTGTCTCAACAAAGCGGGCTTCAGGCTGTCCTGAACAAGACTTTCTAAAGTAAAAGGTTTCTCTGGTTCCACAATGATCCAAAAGCACGGCTTCAGAGGAAGGGAAATAAATCCAAGCCTTCCCTCAGATGACTTTGCCAGCATTCTGAACAGAATCAAATTAATCATTCCAAGGATGGTTTACAATCCAGAAATGAGGGGTTTTTGTTGTTGTTGTTATTTTTATCATAATCTCAGCTAAATCCGGTCGGTGTGGTGCAATCAGTCAGAAATTTAACCTTATTAAAATCCACCTACAGCATCAAATTAGGATTTCTATGGAAGCAGATTCAAAAGGCTGAATGAACGTAGTGTGAGGGGGAATTTCCTTTCATTTTCCCCTCCCGCCCTTCATAAATCTCAGCCCTTCAATTTCATCAAGTCATTCTTTGTACTAGCATTCTGGGCAGGAAGTATGGAGAGAACTGTTGCGATTTCCTAACACCTCTCATGATTTTTTTAATATTGCACGTGTTTGAATCCATCAGACACATCTGCTTCAAGACAGTCCATGTGAAATAGTCTCAATATGTGTGATTCATATACAACTCGAGCTCCTTCCAGCCTTTCCCTTTTATATACCGCACATGCGTGCGTGCGCGCGCACACACACACACACACACACACACACGCGCGCGCGCGCGCACACACACACACACACATGACTTTCTCAGCCTGGCTTTTAAAGTAAAGGAAAATAAATTAGTGACTAGAATGTGTAAAGTGGTTCCATCGTACTGAGCAAGTGTGAGGAGAGATAAGCACAGAGCTGGCCTAGGGAGAGGAGAGAACCTCAGAGCTGGGCTCCACTGTGCGGTTTTTCAAAGCCTCTTCTGAGCTTTCTCCTTCCTCTCCATGATCACCTTACAAATAGCCTGACTTGGTTGGTCTCATTAAGAACCGAATGAGAATGCTTTGCTCTCGGTGCATCTCTTCCATTTCACAATAAGGTGATTACTATACGGTTTTTGCTTTTGTTTCTTCAGAGGGGCAAAATGATGTAAAGGAAGTGATCAGAACATCCCTGTTGGTACCCTTTTGGCTTACACTCTCATTGGTTTCCTTGGTGTTCCTGGCTCCTATTGGAAAAAGGGGTGGGGGAGACTAATTGTTTAATTATTATTCCCAAGACTCTTCCCACGAAGGCATGGGTTAACTAACTTCGTATGAGTATGAACTAAATTTTAAGTAAGAAGTTATTATAGGAGTGGCTTGGAATTTTGAACACACAACATCACAAATATCCTGGTACCCACTCAAATTTGAACTAGAGAGATGAGGCTGCCTGTGAAAGGTCCTGGGTGAGGACCTCCTTGGGGAGTGTCTCTGTAGCCTGTACAGGGAAAATTAGTGGACTTACGTGCTAGCCTTAACAGTAGCTCAACGTAGTAAACATTTTAATAAGACTTTTTTAAAGACAAAAATAGAGTTCCATCAGTTGGGATACAAAGTGAATAAACTGTAATTAATAAAAATTAAGTAAATTGAAAAAAAAAAAAAAAGAACATCACATACAGAGCTGGGAATGATGGATCATGCCTGTAATTCCCGAGCTTTGGCGATTCGGGCTGTCCTGAGTGTGAGCCAGCCTGGTTTACAGAGAGAGGTCTACAAGCAGGACTCCCTTCTGAAGACCGTAGAATAGTGTGTATTGTCTGCCCAGTTGGGGTGATTGCTTGGCTTCTACGGACCTTAGTTTTCCTCCCAGCCCCCTGTTTTCCAGGAGGAATTTATGATGTGACCCCAAATCCTAACTGGTTTCAGCTCTAAGGTGATTCCGTAGACATTGCCCTCAAAACCTAAGACAGTCTTTTTACAGCGAAACGAGCAGGCCGCCTTGTGGGTTTGAACCCAGAGGAACGCGACCCCGCGGTCACGCGCTTGCTCCTCACCTTTCCCCAAGTAAATTCTTCTCTGCCCTCCAGACCCAGATACTTCCCTTTCTCTTTGATTTTTCAGCGCGTCCTTTCGGGAGTAAAAAAATGTACATTATTTTAGGCGGTTTTCAGTGACTGGGTCATTCCCCCACATTACGAGCACATTCAGGGATAATAATTAACGAGAGGAAGGTTTCTACGAGAGTGCTAGCATCCGGTTTTCAGCTCTTCACCATTCCCCTACACACGCACGGATCCTATTACCCCTGGGAGAGCTCTTATTAATCTCAGTGTCGAAGCTGTTTCAACAAATCTACTGTAATAATGAAAAGTCATCTTATCACGCTTTGCTCTCAGTAAATTTACCATCCTTTGATAAGGTTGCAAACAACTGGGAAGTAATTGATCTGTAATTAGTACAGCCGCTGCTGAAGGGAGCCTTCGCTGCGGCTTCATCATTTATCTGCCCAGCGCAGCACATCCTGCTTCAGAACACTAAATTATTTAGTATTCTTTTCAAATACAAATGGTCTCAATGGGTCCTCCATTATTTTAAGAACTTTCTGAAGAAGAGGCTAACATTTAAATTTCTGATGTTCTGCCACGAGTGCAGTAGTTAAAGGAGCCGGGAGTGGAAGGATCATTTTTCACACATGACTGTCTGTTGAAGCCAGCCTGAGCTATGAATGGAGAAAGACAGGGGCCCTTTGATCTGCACCAAACTTGCACAATTTATCTTTTAAATGCACTAAAGCTTTTGATAAATGTCAATTTGACAATTAAATTCTTCAAGGGCCACAATATATCACCATCAGAGAGCCTATTTTTGAGGGTCGGTCAGCCATAACATTTTCCAGCAGTCTGCAGCCAGTGCAAGTCATGGGGGAAATGATGGCTCTCAGGCCTGGCTGTTCTGCACATGGTATTTTTATCTCTTGTTAAGTAAAATAGCTGTGATCTTCTCCTTCAACACAGGGCACAACTCCAATGCCAGAGTTTGTGGTTGGCCTCGCAACCCAAAGCCATGATGATTTCTGTCATCTTTCTGACGGTTCAGGGGAGAAAGGAGCCAGGGAGGCCCTTTTTTAATCTATTGCCGTGTTGATTTTTTTTTCTCCTCATTGCAAAGGTATTTTCTTGTGTGTTTCAGGAGAAACAAGCTAAAGCGAGTGTGTCACTCTCAGAGGCCTTAGAGTCAGCAAGAAGGGCAGAGGTAGAACCATGGCATTGGGACTTTGGTTTTAGGAGGGACCCTGGTCATGCTTTGATTACAAAGGTCACTGATTAAGTCAAAGACCACAAATGGTAGACTCTTATAATAAATAGCTGGAAAATAAATAGCTGGCAGGAGGATTTGTGGGGAGGCTTTGCCTTTGAGGCTATTCCACTTTTTTAGTATGTGTGAACTTCAAAGTCATTTCATGCCTCTGCCCAAACCTTTCTGTATCTTTGAGAACTAAAATAGCCATCAGATATGAGGAAGAACTAGCCCTTCCATCTCAGGCTTTACATTCAAAAGCTCTTCTCCTCTCTGCTCTTTTGGCCCCATTAAAACTCAGCATTAGCTGGAAGAATGACAATTGTAATGTGACATTTTGAAATGCTTCACATGAAAGATGATTTCGAACTCTGTGGTTACTAAGGGGTTTGTGAGGGGCTGACAAAGGGACAGATCCGAGATGCCTGTGATCTCCTCTCAAGAGATAGCGTCTCCAGGGCCCGGTGTAGCCCCGCCACCCAGGTATTTGGCATGGGTATGATGCTATCTTTTGACAAAAGTGACATTTCGGTGTGATTGTGAAGAAAATTAAAGCTCGCAGATCAGATAGCTGACCCGCTGAAAACACAGACACCTGGTGCTCTGAGGGTGCCTGTGTCGCTTCTTTTCTCAAGGACAGGGGAATCAGTATAATCCTTAAAATCTCCAAGAAAAAGTGAAAAAGAGCCACCTGACTGAGTGTCTCCAAGGCGCCTCACTGTTTCCAACACAGATTAATTTTTTGGATGGGCTCTCATGCAGCATTGTCAATCAAACTCTGCTAGAATTGTAATGTGGCATCAGCCCTCCGTACAGCTGAAGCCAAGAGTGCGGAGAGGTTTTTCTTTCTATGAAAGAGATGGGGTCACTTCTCTGACCTTTATAATATCTGCAGTCTCCAACTTTTTTTATGTGAAAAACTGAGAATGACAATTGTTTTGTACATAGAACTAACAGAGTATGTTTGTCATGTGCCTGGAATTATTTCCTGAAGGTAAAACTGGGTGTAATGACTCAAGAAGAGGAGTCATTTTGGCTAATGCCATTTCAAGGCAGAGTTCTGAATAGCCCGACGACCATCCACGAAATTTCCTTGGCAATCATTGAGCCTTCCAATGGCGACCTTATAATACGTAGGTCATGCCATGCTTATTAACTGAGGCATGTAGTTGCGCTGTAAGGAAGATCTTGTGTGAGCTTTTCTCACCTTGTGTTGAAGTATACATTATTGCATATATTTAAGAAATCCACTGATGGAGAAACAATGGCCTGTTTTAAATACTGACATCCGCTCTAGCACCCATTGCGGCGTATATTTTAATGTGTTTTTGTGGGGTTGGCAAAGTTCTTTGGCATGTGATTACTAGTGCAATAAACTTCTTGTCTCACCCCTACATAAATTGCCTTTTGACATATCACTAAATGAATCATGAAGATTAAACATATGGAAATCAGGTTTATAAATTAATCCAAAGTAGAGAACTCCATCATTTACCCGAAAATAGCACTGGGTAAGTATTTCTAACATTCTCTATATATCATCTGGGTTGAAGAACTGCCACAAACTGTCCCTTTCATTGCCTTTTTGTGCATTATATGCTACAGGCAAGCTCATCGCTGACACTGTGGGGTCTGACCTTGGAGCACAAGGCTAAATATTGTATGTCAACATACTAATATATATTTTATACATAGTATATATATTTATACATAATACATGTTATGAATAAAATGATAGAAATCATACTTTAAAACTAAAATTTAATGTTGTTGATTTTTTTTACCTTGTGAAATGTAGATAAGATCAAAATGGAGTGACATTTACTTCTTAGGCCCAGATTTTTTTGGTTCTGTTGCTCTCCTTATGGAGCTCCAGACTCTTCCAGGTCTTTCTATCTCCTACTTCTTTCATAAGATTCCCTGCACTCTACCCAAAGTTTGGCTATGAGTTTCAGCATCTGCTTTAATACCCTGCTGGGTAGAGTCTTTCAGAGGCCCTCTGTGTTAGGCTCCTGTCTTCTTCCTTATTTTCACCTTCTTCCAATGCCTATCCCATTTGTCTTTCTGAATGAAGATTCAGCATCGTACACAGGGTCCTCCTTCTTGCTTAGCTTCTTTAGGTGTACAGATTTTAGTATAGCCAGAATCTGGAAACAGCTCAGATGTCCCTCAGTTGAGGAATGTATACAGAAATTGTGGCACATTTACACAATGGAATACTACTCAGCAACTAAAAACAAGGAGATCATGAATTTTGCAGGCAAATGGTGGGAACTAGAAAAAAAGTCATCCTGAGTGAGCTATCCCAGAAACAGAAAGACACACATGGTCTATACTCACTCATAAGTTGCTTCTTTTTTTATTAAAAATTCATGCAATATATTCTGATCATGGTTCCCCCAAATCTCTGAGATCCTCCCCATTTTTCTATCCAAGCAATTCTATGCAATGTTTCTCTCTTTAGAAAACAAACAGGCAAACAAATAGGCAAACAAACCAGAAGAATAAACAAACAAACAAATAAATAAAACAGGGCAAAAGCATAAGAAACACACACATTCATACAAACACACATACACAAAGAAAACTCACAAAAGTACAAAATCAGAAAAAATAGATAAGCAAAAGACTAATGAGGCAAAAAAAAAAAAAAAATGCCCAAGTGAAGCAACATGAGACCAAAAAAAAAAAAAAAAATCTACAAAAGTACTATTGAGTTCATGTTGTGTTAGCCATATCCTGTTGGGCCTGGGGTCTGCCTTTAAGTGTGGTTTATGAACCCAGTGAGACTCCTTTGGAGAAACTGATTTTTTCCTTTGTAAGAGGTTGTGAGCCTCTCGGTTAGGGATGAGCGATCGTGTCTACTTCCCTCGTCAGCACCGAGGTCCTGTCTGGCTTGGACAGGAATCATGCATGCTGCCACCGTCTCTGTGAATTCAAACATCCATCAGTCCTGCTGTACTGAGTCAGCACTGTTTCCTCAGAGTCATTCATCCCTTCTGGCCCTTATAATCTTTCTGCCTGTTCCACAAAGCTCCCTGAGCCCCAAGGAAAGGGATTTGATGAAGGCATTATGTTTAAGATGAGTGTTCTACAGTGTCTCACCTGTACATTTTCCAGTTGTGGGTTTCTGTATTGGTTTCCATCTACTTCAAGAGGACGCTTCCCTAATGATGGCTGAGAAGAACAGTGATCAATGGCTTTAGTAGAGTATCATTAGGAGTCATTTTACTGCTGTATTCTTTTAGCAGAGCAATAGCATTTGGTTTTCGCATAGGGCCATGACCTATCTAGCCTCAGACTTTTGGCAACCTGAGCAGTTTCAGGCACAGGTTCCACAGTTGGAGTAGGTCGCAACTCCGGTCAGAGTGGTTGGTTACTCCACAGCGTCTGTGCCACTATTGCACCAGCTCGCCACCCGTGTCGGTCGCCATTGCAGTGCAGGACTTGTAGCGGAGTTGGCGCCTGCTTTTCTCCTCTGGTGGTGTGTGGAGTACCTTCCAGTACTGTCAACACTGGTCAGTAGGGGAGGGGACTCTAGGAAGGCACCAGCTCAATTTCTCTGTGTTCAGTGAGACATGTGAGAGGTGTCTTCAGCCATAGGCCTTTACCATAAGTTTTCAGAGAGTAACCAATAACCTCGGCAATAGTTGTTTGAGTTGTTTGAGCATTTCTGTGGAGTGCCTTTGACTAATGACATATTTTTGTAATGGCTAGAATATGAAGTAACTCCTATAATTCATGTGTTAAAACTTTGGTTCTTACTCAATAGTTCCATTTAAGGAAGCGGTAGAGACATTAGGAGATACAGTGTCAGTAGAAGAAGTAGAAGGATGCTATACCTCATCCCCAGTCCCCTCACCCCCTGCTCCTTTCTACCAATAAGTAAACAGCTTCATCCTCATGCTCCTGCTATGTACTGTGGTCCTCTGTGTAGGCTTAGAGTTTTTCAAATACCTACTTTATTTAAGGTTGTTTTTTTTTTTAAAGATTTATTTATTTATTTATTTATTTATTTATTTATTTATTTATTTAATATGAATGCCCTATCTGTGGGTACACCTGAATGCCAGAAGAGGGCATCAGATCCCAATATAGATGGTTGTGAGCCTCCATGCGGCTGCTGAGAATTGAGCTCAGGACCTCTGGAAGAGCAGACAGTGTTCTTAACCACTGAGCCACCTCTCCAACCCCTTATTTAAGGTCCTCCCTTCCCATGCTGCAATTTAGGTAGGAGGTTTGTAGGGAAAAGGGCTGTAAATCTCTTTTAGCTACTTCCTGCTGATTAGGGTCATTGGATTCTTTAGGATATACTAGTCTCAGTCTTCAGGACACCAGCAGTCCAGTCAAACAGCAAAGCAGCAAACCACAGCAGCAGCAGCAAACAGCAAACAACAGAAAAAGCCGTGGTACCCCTCAGCAAAAGCGGCCAGACTCAGCCCAAATGGCAAAGCAGCGCAAAAAGTTCTCTGGACCATTTCTCTCTGCGAAAACCAGCAAAGTGCGCTGAAGCATTGGAAAGCATAGAGATGTAAAAAGCATTGTCTCACTGTCTGTGGGCTTCTATTTACCCCTTCTCAGAGTCCATGAAAGGATATTTTTCAGGTAGCAAAATCACGCCCCTCACACAAAGTAGTTTCTAGCTGACAAACTCGCCTTTTCATGGGGGCAGCTTTCCACGAGGGTGGGGTGGGGAGGGGAACATTCCCACACCCCACACAAAAATATATTCATATGACACAACTGAGTTCCCAAAGAAACCAGAAACTTTCACTTCACCTCTGCCTCGGTGTGGGCCCAGGATCAATACAGCCAAGGACTACAGACAGAAATTCCAAGAACTGTGTGCCAAAATAAGTCCTTCCTCCTTTAAGTTGCTTGTTTCAGGCATTCTGCCATAGGATCAGTGAGTTAAGTAAAGTATAGTATTGGTGTCAGAGTAGGTCCACAGCTGTGATTAAACCTGACTAAGTGGTTGCTAAGTCCCTGGGACTGGCTTGTGGGAGGAAGCTGGGGAGTGGGAGAGAGAGAGACACTCTAATTGCTCTAAGCTCGACTTAGTGAAAGGCCCCAGTGGGGGAGCAGGAGCCCAGAATGCTGACAGGAATGCAGTGAAGCAAGGCCAGGCTCAGAAGCTTCCGAGCGGAAATAAGGGCTTTCGTGGGACCCAGACTAAAAGCCAGTCATGCCACATTCCAGGAGAAGGTCTGTGTCCTAAAACCTGGAGTGAGGAGGTATATAAAAGTAACGGCCCAATTATTTTAGTGGGGGAAATGTCAATACAAAATTTGTTCATGGGTGTGGAAAATATTACAACTATAAAGAAATTAAGCCGTGTATTATGGCTCCTGGCTAGCACCCAGAAGGCCGAAATAAGAGATTCACCATGAGTTCAAGGCAAGACTTGTTTACAGAGTGAGACTGTGTCTCAACCAAAAAAAAAGACTAAAAAGAGAGAAGGAATAATAAATAAATACATCATATTAGGCCAGCAGGAAAGAAAACTTGGACAAATCTCAAGAATTGGCCAGATATCGCCCATCACCTACTGATACAGGTTTTTGTTGTTTGTTTTTGTTTTTTACTTATTGAAAACTTTGCCTTAAGAAGAGTGCAATCGTGGTCCAAGGAGGCTGGCTACTGCTCCAGCTGGCAGTAAATCTTCATGTCACTCATGTGATGCCAGCTTATGGCATGCAGAATATAAGAATTTTATGGTCATGAGTCTTTTACCCAGATTTAAAAAAAAAAAAAGACCTAAGAAGCCAAAATATGTATGAAAGGGAAAAAAAAAAATCCCTTCTGGCAGCCCCTGCAAAGGCAATGTTCCATGCCGTGAGTATGCAACCTGGGCTGCTATGGAAACCCAAGGGTGGTGGAGGAATGTTGAATGTCTCCTGAGGAATGGTGCAGGCAATAAATAAGAGACAGCCCAAGAGAGAAGAAGCTGTTTGCGCTGCAAATGGCCAGGCTGGGCTGCCTGACACCATGCTACCCTATGTTTCATCCTGGATGTGAGTCTACAGGATTTAACGTTTGTCCTGCTGGGCTTAGCACTCTCGTCCTTCTTTTCTATACCCCAGCATCTCCCTTTCAGAATGGGAATGTTTACTCCGTGACATTGCTTCTTAGAAAGAAGAACGGCCCTCTTTGTTTTACAGGGCTGAGAGTCTTCTCTAGTTTCAAAGGAGACTTGGGCTTGAAGTTCCTTACAATGTTGGCACTATTAGGACTGGAATAGGTCATGCAGATGTGCGTTATGAGCCTTTAGGGGGCAGGAGCAGAAGGCTAGGGTTTGAATATGAAATGTCCCCTATAGACTCATGTGTTGAGCATTTGGCCACCAACTTGTGAGGCTGTTTTAGGAAGCAGTGGAAAGTTTAGGAGGTGGGGCTGCCCTGAGAGGTTTTACTTCATCCCTGTTCTAGTGTGTGGCCTCTTCTTTCTGTCTGCCCCGAGGCTGCTAGCTTCCTTCTCTCTATGTTCCCTCCAGCATGCTGTTCTGTCCATGACAAGAATCAACAGAGCCAATGACTAAGGGCTGGGATTTCCAGGAAGTGTGAGCCAAAGGAAATCTTTCTTCTTTTAAGTTAGCTATGTCAAGGATTTTGGCATAGTGATACAAAAGTAGCTAACCAATATTTACTCCTTAAGTTGTTTTCCCTGGACTTTATTCAGCCACATCATATAGTTACATGTGTTTAAAACACTTTAGTAAAGTTAAATCCATGTAACACAGGTGATTGGTTTAGTGGTCCTGAGCACACTCACAGCGTTCTGCAGTCGCCACACCTGTCATTACAGGACGTTTTCATGACTCCAGAAGGAACCCACTATGTTTCCTTCTCAATCTCTGAAACCTTTGATTCTCATGAAAATTTATGTTCTATTTCAAAACTCAAGTTTAGGAAAACCTATATCCATTTAGTAAAAATTTAAATTGAACTTCAAATAGATTTTTTTTCATTTTAAATGTTTTTTTTTTTGTTGTTTTAAGCTTTTTTATTCTTTGAAAACTTCTTACAAAGAAACAAGGTAAATTGATAATATCCACCTTCACTCTATCCCTCTAACTTCCCCAGTCGCCCGAACACGTCTTGATCCTCATAACTACATGTGCCCTTTCTCTCTCTCTCTTTTGCTTTTATTTTGAGATTATTATCTATCATTTCTCCCTTCCCTTTCCTCCCTCCAAACCCTTTCAAGGGTTTCATATCAAACCCTTCCTTACTATCCTTTAAACTCATGGCCTCTTTTTTAATTAATTGTTACATAAATATGTATGAAAAAGTATATTTCTAAATATAACCTGCACAGTCTAATGCTACTTGTATGTACGTTTTCAGGGACGACCTTTTGGCATTGGATAACCAATTGGTGTGCTCTTCCCAGGGAAGACCATCTCTCCCACTCTTTGTATTCCTCAGCTGTCTCTCGTTCTTTGTGTATGGTTGAAGCCCTACTGTCTTTCCCCATCCATTTTGACGTTCCTATCGATGTCATGTAGACGAATAACCTTTCATTGTTTTTATGAAAATAAAAAATATTACTTTAACATCAAATGGCTGAAGAGGAAGACAGAATGACCTTCTATGTGTACAAGGACCTGTCCTGCTTGTCTGCCCTCTGTCTAGAACCCAGTTTTTTTGTTTGTTTTGTTTTGTTTTGTTTTCTCTCAGGCTTACACTGAAATATTGGCTCATCCTGAGTCACCACACTTCAGAATAGACAGAAACCAGCGTCTTTCCTGCTTCTCTGGCTTGTTGACTGGAGATACTGGGACTTAGGACCTTTATAATAGTCTGGGCTAATTTCTTCTACGTTCTCTTTCCCCCTCTCATGTGCTCTCTCTCCTGAGTACAGTAATTCTTTCCTTTGGGGATAATTGTTATTTGTCAAATAACATTTTCAGAGTAATTATTTTGTTAATGTCATTTGTTCTGTTGTGATCTCTGTTTATTCTTATTCTTTCTTTTTGTTTTGTTTAGTTTATTTGTTTGTTTGTTTTTGCCTAGACAGGGTTTCTCTGTGTAGTTCTAGCTGTCCTGGAACTGGCTATATAGACCAGGCTGGCCTCATACGTACAGAGATCCACCTGCCTCTGTCTCCTGAGTGCTTGGATTAAAGGTGTGTGCCACCACTGCAGGGCTTTTTGAGATTTTTTTTTTTTGAGGAACGTGTGATTGTCTTGCTTTCTCCAGATGCTGGGATTACAGGTGTAGACACCACGATCAGCTCCTGGACTAGTCTTTACCATCTGCATTCTTTTTCTTGGGATACATTTATAGGTTCTACTTGGTTTGCTTGGGGGTCAGCTAATGACAGGACACACATTTCCTTAAATTCCTTAGCCACTTTCTAGCAGTCTTTGTGTATGTATAAGTGCATTGGGGCACACCTTCAACACTTGGTAAGTGTTTAGCTCTGACTTAGCCTTGGCTTCCTGATTGTGTACAGTTTCATCACTCCCCACACAAGCAGCTGAGCACACCATCCTCTCTGGGATTCTCCAGAATTTGTCAAACCTCCTCTAAAACCCTAATGCTTATTCCTTTACATTGTTTCTGGCCAGCATCTTGATATTCTGAGTGGGGTTTTTAAACGTTTAAATTTATTTTATCCTTTACTTACCTGAGATGGGAGTCTCATTATGCAGCTCTGGCAGGCCTGGACCTCTATATCAATCAAACTGACCTTAAGTGTATAGAGTTCTGCCTGCCTCGGTCTCCCAAGCACTGGGATTAAAGGTGTCTACTAGAATGACTGGCCCTGCCTGGGGCTTTTTAGGGAAGCTGGCAGAAAATAATGACAAGAATTCTAGCCCCAGAGGCCCCTGGAAGCTGAGTTTTTCTCTGCTATACTATGCCTGTGAGGTTCCTGGTCAAGGCTTCATAGTAGGTGTGAATGAAGAGAGAGGAACAGAGATCTCTAAAACCCACACTGTTTACCCTTCTTATCAAAGTCCAGCACTTAGTTTTAAAGGCCCCTCTGATTGCTGCAAGCCTTTGGTTAATTTCCAGGGCACAGAAAAAGTTGATTTTGACCACTTTTGCCAGGTTTTTGTTGCTTTCATGCAGACCAGATTTCTGAATGTCCTTACCCTGCCAATTTAAAAGAACTTCTCTCATTTCCTGAGTTTTACATGTTCAAAACTTTTGTCTGTCGTCTTTACACTTGCTGGAAATAAAAAAGTTTGGCTGAATATAAAATCATTGGCTTACACTTTTCTTTCCTTGAGCATCTTAAATTGTTGAGGAGCTGAGCTTAGGGAGTTCTGAAGCCAGCCTACTTTTTCCTTTTATAGGTGACTTGACACCTTTACCGTGGGCTTTCCAGACTGGCAGTCCTTCGTGTGTGTTGTCGCACCTCGATGGGGTTGCATTCTGGGGATGATGGAAGCATTCTGTTTGGAACCCAACCAGACACTGCCTTCTGCGTTTCCTCTTCCCATTGATATTCTGCATTCCTTCCCATAATTCAGCATGCTTTGGGATAATAGCTGTCAGCTAGTACTTCTAGCAAATTATCAAA
This sequence comes from Psammomys obesus, assembly GCF_907164565.1. Classification (NCBI taxonomy): domain Eukaryota; kingdom Metazoa; phylum Chordata; class Mammalia; order Rodentia; family Muridae; genus Psammomys; species Psammomys obesus. The sequence continues at coordinate 2,842,451 of NW_026596100.1, read as the reverse complement.
CCTCATGCTGATCGAGGAATCCCCAGTCCTGATGCTGGCTGTTAGAAATAAAGGTGGCTGTGGGTACAACTATACCTTCAGACTCTGCCCTTTACATCAGTCCTAGTAGCATTGCCAGGCATGGTGGCACACGCCTTCAATTCCAGCACTCATGAGGCAAAGACATGTGAATCTCTGAGTCTGAGGCCAGCCTGGTCTACAATGTGAGTTCTGATGTAGCCAGAGCTCTACAGAGAAACCCTGTCTCAGAACAACAACAAAAAGGACAATAGCCAACTAACCAAAAATCCTATAGATATTACATACACTGCCTGAATATAAGCATCATTCAATGTGTGTGTGTGTGTAAAATATATATAACAAATATTTTCTCTCTGTGTGGTTTGCCCGTTACTTTGAACAGTATAATTTGATAAGCAAAAGTTTCAATGCTTAACAATGTGAGTCATTATTTTTTTTCTATAATTAGTGCTTTCTGTGTTCTGCCAAAATGACAACAAAGAAACAACAACAACAACAAAAAAAAAACAAAACAAACAAACAAAAAAAAAAAACAACCTCACCCCTTTGCCCTGCTGTCATGATATTTTGACTGTTTTTTTTTTTTGGGGGGGGGACATTATGGCTCTTCTATGTGCTCTAGAATTTTGATTATATTCATTCCAGTCTCTTCCCTGCAAATGATGTTTACAGAGTTTTCCTTATTGGCTGTGTTGTTCCCGGATGGAGGAAATGCTGACTTACGCTGCACGGTTCATACCGGGAGTCTACGGTAACATCACTTTAATCTCGAAAATCAGTCTCAGTGTGCCATCAACTTTGTATGTTTGGGACGTGATCTGTCACCAAGAGTGCATCTCCCCACTGTTGTGGCTCATGGGAAAGTAAACTTTACATAAAAAGGTTGTAAACTCAGCCTGATGAGTACATGACATTGAAAAGGCTCTCCCTCACTTTTCACGAGGAGCATAACACGTGTTTCAGTTATGTTTCCATTTCTGTGTCAAATGCAAAACTCCCTCTCAGGAAATGCTAGTCTGATCCAGGAAAGGGAAGGGCTACAGACCAACATCCCATACCCCGTGGCAGATGGTGTATTAGTTACTTTTCTTATTGGTGCGACCAAATGCCATAGGAAAGGCTGCTTGCAGGCACAAGGGTTTCTTCAGACTCACAGCTCTAACAGTCCACCGTGGCAGGGTAAGCATAGAGATGGGAGCAGAAGGCTCGTTGATCACCATTGCCTTGGCAGGAAGCGGAGAACAGACAGGAAGTGGAACCAGGCTGGTCCTCATGAATCACTCCTAATGGTCCACTCCCTCCAACAGTGTCAGCAGCTGAGGACCAAGACTCAAAACACAAGGGCCTATGTGACATGGCATCCAGGTCAAGAATGAGTACTAGAAGAAACAAGAACAAAAGGATGTGGGTTTTGGCATAAGAGCCTTTTTTCCCCCTTAAGAAAAAATAGAAAATCTATATAGTTGCTATTTCTATCACAAATGCAAAACTTCCTTTCATGAACTTGGAGACTTTTTGAAATGCTAGTCTGATCCAGTTGGAGGAAGGAGAACTGAATCTGGTTTGCATAGAAAGGAAATATCTCATAAACATAACCTGGGAGGAGGAGAATCAATAAATAAAGTTGTAAACACAAGTGTTGTATAGCTACCCCAACTCTAATCACTAATAAAAGTGTGAATGGACCTGAACGCCAGTCTGAATAGAAGTTAGGTTGGGAGTGAGTACGGGTGACAGAAGGGATGAATATTTCAGTGGATTTAGCTGTTGCCGACTATTCCAGGCTGCGCTGAGATCATGACAGAGTCTACTGCTGGGACTTAGGAACTGCCAGGAAAAATGTTTTGCATAGACATTTTTATTCAAGTATCAACTAAACTGCTACATATATGCATATATGTATGTATATGCATGAATGTTTGTTATTTGTAAAACATGCTTGTGACTGTCATGTTCATCATTTCCTGCCCTCCAGTCTAGGGCAAGTTAAATATCTAATGCAAGACCAAGGAATTCTCTACTTGTGTTTATTTATTTTTACATTTCATCTATTTATGATAAAAGATTAATTTTAAAAATAAAAATGTTCTATGATCTATTTGGTCCCATTTGCAAGGCAGATGACATTTAATTTAGACTTTTTATAAAATTTCCTTCAACTTCCTAACATGTCAATCTGAACGTTGATTAAATATGATAAAGCCTAAAGTTTGCCCCTCCTATTGGCACTGAGGAGTTTTATAGTGTTCCCTTGTACTTAGAAATCTCGTTTTTGCCATAGGTGAGATAAAAACTATTTCCCTTCAGATACCTGTTGCTCTTACTGCACCTGACAGGAGAATATTCAACAAATTCTTGGATTCTTGCTAATGTGAGTTCATAAGGGGAAAAAGGGAAAGAACAGAACTCTTTGGAAAACAGGAAGTATTTATTTGCTTTTGTTTTCCTCCAAGGTGAAGAAAGTATCAATTAAAGAAAAGGAGAACATCAATGAGCCGACAAACATATAGACCATCTGTCTCATCCAAGGACCTCCCTATTTCAAAAATACAGATACAGAGCATTTCTTTAGATTTATATTTCAAGATTAAATTTTAACACTGTAATGCGCTTGCTCTGTCATAAACTATAGGTAATAATCAGTTTTATCTTCAGTTCTGAAGTTACCCCACCTATCTTCACCCTTTATCATTCCCTCCTTATTACAGAAAAGTCTGTAACTCTTGGTCAGGTGAGTTCTACATCTCACACCCTTCCAGAGCACAGTCGTGGCACAGCTGGTGCTGTGGTGTCCACCTTCAGCTCAATGACCATTCAATGACCATTTACACTTCTCACTTGGTTATGTTTGGTTTCTTCCCTAATTCCAATAAAAGGTCCTGTAGTCGCAATGAAAGCAAATAAATGTCACTAATTTTCTGTTGAAGCCACCGAGTCATTTATTGTTCTGATAGAGCTACTTTCTGCTGGCACTCCTTCTAGGCTAGGCTTACTTTTCTAAAAGTAAGAGGCTGTGGCAGCCATTTTGCAGTGGCAATTTGAGTCTAAGAGCCGTGCAGGGTAGGAACAGTCTTCAGCCAGAACAAAGGAAGGAGGCAGGAATTAATAAGTAAGTGCATCTTGGAACATCTTTGAAACACGGGATCTGCTCTTTCCTGCAGAGCTGTCAGGGCTAATGTCCACCATGCCTGCCCGAAAAGACCAAGGACTCCAGCTTGTCCCATACATTAGAAATCGTGACATCGTTTAGAAATACATTTAAAAAAAAAAAGCAGGGAAGAAAGAAAGACGGAAAGAAAGAAAGAAAGAAAGAAAGAAAGAAAGAAAGAAAGAAAGAAAGAAAGAAGAAAGAAAGAGAAAACAGTTTTTACCAGGTTCATCTCTAAGTTCCCTTTCTGTCTTGATATTAGAATAATCTTAAACATATCAATTAAGGAAAGCTGACCAGATTTTGCGGTTGCCACATGGAATACTGCTATCAAGCAGAGTACACTCAAGAGCTTTAAATGGTATGGAGCTGTGATGATTATGACTAAGAAGAATGTTAATTTGGCAATATGCACAGAGGAAAGTCTCGAAAGGAGTATACACAGGAAACGCGGACAGACCTTCTGCTGGTTTAGATGCCATAGTGATTCCTCTCATCCCTACATTTTCCCACAAGTTTCACTTTTGATTAATTAATATGTGTTAACTTTATAGTATGAGCAAAGTTAAATTTTTCATTTATTTTATCTGCCATGATCAACTTGCTATTATTTCTCTTTGGAACTGCCTACCTGAATCTACTTTCTCTTCGCGTACATAATCAGTCATTTCTATTGGGGGTCAGAGAACTGTGGCCCACAAGTGCTGTGAGAACGCAATCTGGTTTTCTAAATAAAGTTTTGTAGGAACACAGACACTTGCCATGCACTGTGTATGCTGCTTTCACCTGACTAGTTCAGTGTGGCAAAGACCAGAGGGCACACAAAAGATACTATGTCACTGGTCTAGGATTGCAGGTTGCAGAATTGAAGGAACTTCTCAGGGCATTTAAGAGCTCAGTCAAGTACAACAGTCAACTGTGCAATAGGTGCTGATGACTGGGCCTCTGAGGAGGAGATTCAATAGGAGGGTTAGCTATGTTTGAGGTTTATTGTTATTCTATGAAGAATAAACAGGAGAGGGCCAGGGGGACGGCTCAGTGAAGTAAGTATTTGAAGCCCGAGAGTGATGACCAGAGTTCAGACCTTCGGCACTTACGGCAACATTGGGAGGCCATGACAGCCCGCCTAGAATTTTAGTACCCAGAAGTGAGACAGGGGATCTCACTGTCTTGCTAGACTAACCCATACTGTCTAACTCTGACCTCACCTAAGAGACACTGGCTGAAGAGAGAGATCAGGTAGAGAGAGATGGAAAAGACTCCTGACGTCACCCCTGGGCTTCCGCTTACACGTGCACACATGTGCCCCCATAAGCACATAAACATGCTGCATACAAGCACACCACATACACATCAAATATTTTTTCAAAGGATTAAAGATGAGGAGTAGAGGATAAGGGATTGCTGATAAGGGATAAGTAGAACGTCAAAGTAGCATGCTTGTCGAGGACACCCACGCTCTCTCAACGGGGCAGGCTCACACTTCACACACTAGCAGATGCTTCTTAGGTGTTCGAGGTTCAGCTCCACTACAGCCCAGGGCAGCATGGTTGGAACCCAGCACTAGTATTTAGACTCTCTGGAGTCATGGTGTCTACACCCCTGTTCAACAAAACTCAGGGCCAGGACCACTATTGTAGTGGATTCTGAAGGTAGAAGACAGGACATGGCTATGGGAAGACAAATCATTGAGCCAGAGATGACAATTCTTAAGTCTTAAAGTTGAAATGGCTTTCCCCGTTGACTTTCAGGCCTACTGGGTGCTTGCCTTTCTAGTCTTCCTTCCTTAAAATTTCTCCCTTTTGGAATGAAAGGTTGATCCTGCACCTCTCATTGTTTTTGCTTTGGGAGTTTTACTGTGTGTACTATTTCTCAGTTTCACAAATGTAGAATAATTTGCTTCTCAATACTTTGAGCCTTAGCCAAATATGATTTAGATGACATTTTCATGAGACTTTGGGCTTTAGGCTTTTGATTCCAAGCTTGAAAGGTAATACCTTTGGTGCTATTTGGATAGAAGTTTGCTTTTAGGAAGGATATTTTGGGGGGTGCTTTTCCAGAAAATTGGAAATAGATCTACCTCAAGACACATCTACACTACTCCTGGGCATATACCCAAAAGATACTCTACCATACATCAAGGATTTGTTCATAGCAGCTTTATTCATAATAGCCAGAAACTGTAAATAGTTCAGATGTCCCTCAGCCAAAGAATGGATAAGGAAAATGTGGCACATTTACAAAATGGAATATTACTCTGCCATTAAAAACAAGGAAATCGTGAAATTTGCAGGCAAATGAATGGAAGTAGAAAATATCCTAAGTGAGGTAACTCACACCCAGAAAGACACACATGCTATGTACTCACTTATAAGGGGATATTAGCCATAAGTACAGGATAACCACGCTATAATTTACAGACCCAAAGAAGCTAAGTAATAAGGAGGATCAAGAGAGGATGCTTGACCCTCTCTCAGAAGGGGAAATAAAATAGACATTGGAAGTGAATAAAGAGAGAGAACTGGGTGGGAGAGAGGGTAGGGAAGGAAACAAGGGTGTGGATCAGATATGGGAAAGCAGAGCTAAGAGGGCTGAGAGAGAAAAAGGAAGCTGATAGGAGGGAATTTCTGGGGCAAGGTAGAGATCTGCAACAGGGCAGGCTCCTGGGAACATATGGGGGTGACTCTAGCTGAGACTCCTAGCAGCGGGGATATGGAGACTGAAGCGGCCATCTACTATAGCCAGGCAGGACTTCCAGTGGAGGAAGGAAGACACCAACCCACCCACAAAACCTTCAAACCAAAATGTACCCTGCCTACAAGTTGTGTAGGGATAAAGATAGAGCAGAGATTGGGGAAATGGCCAAACAATGACTGGCTCGACTTGAGACCCACCCCGTGGGAGAGAGTAAACCCCTGACACTGTTAATAGTGCTCTGCTATGCTTACAGACGGGAGCCTAACATAACTGTCCTCTGAGAGGCTCCACCCAGCAGTGGATGGAAACAGGTGCAGAGGCGCACAGCCAAACATTAGGCGGAGCTCCCTAAACTAACTGTGGCCCATCGGGGCTCACAGAGACTGAACCACTGACCAAAGAGCATGCATAGACTGGACCTAGGCCCCTTACACACATGTGGCTGATGGGCAGCTTGATCTTTACAAAGGTTGAGGGTCCCATAGCAATTAGAGCAGGGGCGTCTCTGACATAGACTCTATTGCCTGCTTTTGGATCATTTTCTCCTAGCTGGGTTGCCTTGTTGTGCTCCAGTGGAAAAGAATGCACTTAGTCCTGACTAGACTTGATGTCCAGGGGCACGTTAGGGGGTGTGACCTCCTTTTCTGAGGAGAAGGGGAGGGGGAAATAGTGAAGAAGGTGAGAGGGTGGGAGGGCAGGAGGAGGGCTGCTGCAATATGAATGTAAAGTGAATAAATAAATTCTAATTTAAATATTGAAGTCTTAGCAATCAAGTTGTTGGCATAAGAGAAAAGACTCTGGGAAGGTGGCTTGTGTCACAAAGGTAGATGCTCCTGTGAGGGATCACTTCTCTTATAAACAAGACCCTAGAAATCTCCTTGCTCTGTTTCACCATGTGAGAACACATCAAGAAGATGCTATCCATAAATCGGAAAGCAGACCTGCATTAGAGGCTGTGTTTACCTTCCTATTGTTGTGATACAACAGCATGACCAAGAGTAACTCATATTCTAAAAAAGTGTTTAATTTGGCTTCTGGCTCCAAAAGGTTAGAGTTTACAATGGTGGAGTGAAAACATGGCAGAAGGAGAAGGTGAAAGATCACGTTTTAACCTGCAAGTGGGAGGCAGAGGGCACACCGGGAATGGCACAAGTCTTTTGAAACCGGCAAGCCCACCCCCAGTGAGACACCTCCTCCAATAAAGCCACACCTCCTAGTCCTTCCCAAACAGTTCTACCAACTGGGGAAAGGAATATTCAAATAGCACCAGCCTGGGAGGGCGGGGCGTTCTCATTCAAATCACTACTGACACTGAACCTACTGACACACTGAGCTTGAACTTCCTTGTCTCCAGAGAGTGAGAAAGGAATTCCTGTTTTTGGTTTTGTTCTCTTGAAACTAGGTGTCGCCATTCAGCTCTTGCTGGAAATCAAAGAGCTCCACCGGCCTCTGCCTCTCAAATGCTGGATTAGAGGCATGCGCCACCATGCCTGCCCTGAATTTCTGTTCTTTATATGGCACTCGGTCAATGGTCAATGGTATTTTGTTGTTACATAGCAAAGGATTAATATATGAACTTAAGAAAATCAGGCTGTGCCACTCAAGGAGAAACTAGCGTTTGGCAAGTGCAACAAAAAGTAACGGTTATTTAACTGTGCTGCGGGGCCAGCCTGATGATGAGGCTGGCAAGGAACTTTACAGTCAGACAAATGGAACTAGAACTCCCACTGTGCCATATCTGAAGCTCACATGAAAGTCAGGACTTTTAGTTCTGTGGTAAAGTAAGTTTTCTCTTTCCTGAACGTGAGAGCTACCACCTGAGTGAAGGAAGAAAAATCTTGCTGCCTTTCATCTTTCCAAGACAGAGTGCAGCAAAACTGAAGGTCAACCAGGAAAGTTCAGTGGTGTTGCTCATATATGTTTGGTTGCCAGTCACAAAAGCATACTCTACTCCAAGTGACATATTCAGTAAAAGGTGCTGTGCTCTAAACCCGGAACCTGAAAGAAGAATGCCAAGACCTCAGGGGCTCCCAGGAAGACACTCAGCCTCAGGGGGATGCTCATCCACGAAAGCCTGGTGACCTGAGTTTGTTCCCTGGAACCCACATAAAACTGAAAGTTCAAAGTTCAAGTTTAAAGTTGTCCTCTGACCTTCACATGTGCGCTATGATACTTAGGCCAGTACATCCATCAAACACACACACACACACACACACACACACACATCATCATCATCATCATCATCATCATCATCATCATCATCATCATCATTGTCATCACCATCATCATCATAACAGCAACAACAGCTATCATAACAACAATAATAATGAATCTGAGGGTCTTTTCCTCGCCCCGATCTCCCAGCAGCCTCAGCTTTGGCAAAGATGGCTGCCATTTGTCATGGCAACTATATCTAACAGAAAAGAGTAAGAACACAGAGTCCAGATCCTTCTCTTGTGTTTAATGGGGTCATCCGGGACCAACAACATGTGAATCGGATGGCTGTGTGGTGGAACAGCAGGACTAAGACTTAGAATGACTGATATGTGTTCGTGTGTACACATATATCCAGTGTCCGGTGTCTTTAGGTTCAGAACAACCTGAGTCTCAGGCGCGGCTTCCAGCAGGACGATTATATTAACCAGTAATTGCTGGGCATGACCTCATGCCAAGCACTCTTCTAACAGCCTTTACAAATACTACATCACTGAGGCCTCACAACTGCTACGGCCTTTGGAGGCTATTCTTATCATGCCTGCTTTGCAGAGGAGTTAACTATTTTGTCATCTTTGAATCATAGAGGAAGCAGTTAAAGGCATAGAGGTGTGAAGTAATTTGGAGAGAGTCACACAGCCAGTGAGTGCGAGCCAATGTTTGTCTTAGTACCAGACAGCTCTGCCCAGGATGTTTGACTCAGTTGTTCCCATCTGTCCAGCCAGGCAATTCACAGATCTCTGTGCCTCCACGCAACAAGATCGGTGACATCACTGTTTCTGTGGATTCTCCCCAAGACCATTTTCTGGTTCCATAATTTACTGAGGCTCACAGAATTAAAAAAAAAAAATCTGTTTTACCTAAGGTAATAGTCTATTATAGAGACACAATACACATTATAATCAATAATGTGAAGAGCTGTAGAGAGAGTCCAGGGGGGACCAGGAGTTTTAATTTACCATCTCCCTGTGGAAACTGTAGATTATTTTTCTCAGCAATACCCAGTTCCCCTGGGGAATATCTGATAGAGCCTGACCCAGCCCCAGGTAGACAAAAGCTTTTGCAATAGGCAGAATATTTCAAAGACTTAGAAGTTATCTTCTGAGAGCCAGTAGGGTCGGTTGTTTCTTTGGAATCTGAAGGGTTTGTGCAACTCAGACCTGCAGGCTATCTCTTTATTGTGTAGTCCCTTTAGAGGAAGCTGGTGTCCATCCCTTGGGCCTGTTTCATAGGAGCAGGCCTGTTCTCCCTCCTTCATGTCTTCCTCACAGCCAGGGAGGTACGCTTAGCATATCAGGATTTGAGGACTCCAGCTAGCTCCAGCATGGCTGTCCAGAGCTTGATGCTTACAACCTCTCATCATCATCAATAAATAACCCATCATCAACAAATAACAATGAGTGCTTCATCTGTGTTTTGGAAACTCAGCACTAAAACCCTTTCAAATGGGAATATTCGCCATAACAAGAAATGATAATGGTTAGATTTTACAATCTATGACACATCTTTTGGATCGTTTCATCTAAAAATCAAATTGTTGCCTTTATAATTCAGGAATATGTATGAAGTCAAGTTTTCCTGTTTGGATTTCTATTCTCACAATTATAAAGCCCTTTTAATTGTGCACCATCTAACACCTTACTATTATGCCTTTCTAAACACACTTGCTAACTTATGAAATACGGGTACATGTACTGCTCCCCCTGAACAATATGTGTCTGACAAATTGTGTTCTTTCAGTATAAATCTTGAAGATCAAAGTTAAGAGTAAACAGAAATAGAAATTCTAATGCTATCTTATCTTTATACCATCTAATACTGATCATCTGCTAGACTCCTCAAGGGACATAACTCCAGGGTGGGTATCATTTTCTCCACATTGTAACCACACCCATTTCCTTATTGTCGCTCTGTCTTGGCTAACCCGGAACTCATTCCACTGCCCCTGCGTCCTCACTATTGTCCTTTAGAGAATATGGTGCAGTAAGGCAGTAGGTGAGAGAGTCATTATGAATGAGAGAACCCAAAGCCATGGGATGCTAAGCTATGTGTTCAGGGACTCGAGGCCATGAAGACGGTGGATTTACTGCGTGAGGGTCCACAGGGGGCCCATAAAAGAGGAAAAAGAGAAAAAGGGGTTTCTCTTTAAGATGGGTATAAGTGGGTTGGGAGGTAGAACTATAAAGGGAACCAAGGCTGAAAAGGAAGAGTAAGGGTGGCCAAAATTGTGGGGAGCACAGGCCAACTCAACTGAAATGCCCAGCCCAGGCCAGCCAAGGAGCTCTTGGCCTCATTTCCCTGGGACCACTAACATAATTCAACCTGGTCCCTTCTGAACTCAGGCACCCAGGCTCCATCTGCTGAGGCAACAAACGAAACTCCACAGTTCTCAGATGACAGCTCTCTGTAAACTGCTTTCACTAGATTTTTGGCCTCTGGCTGGCTTTCAGGCCCTTCCCTGCACAGCCATCAATCCTAGGCGTTCTGTAGGCTGAGTATGTTGAGTAAAAGATGGTAGGGGAGCCTCTGTGCTGTGGTAAGCAACTCATGTTTTTAAGCTATAAGTTCGTCCATAAACTATGAACTGTCTCCTCACATGCAGTTTCCACTTGAAAATTGTAGAGAGGGCTGGGGCTAAAATAAGACTGCTCCGACACTCCTACTTCCTCACACGGTTCACGTGGAACTTCCCACTGACGAGGGTGGATATGAGGAAAGATCACTAAGAAGCAAGGGAGCAAGGGTGGTAGATGGTGTGGCAGGAAGTGAGCTCTCATGGAGCTAAAATTAATTGGCATGTGTGTGGTAAGAAGGAAAAATGAAGGAACAGATGTTGAGGCGATTGCCAGAGCTCAGGGATGGATTGCCTGTCTTTCTGCCAGGGCTCCATGCAAACTCCTGGGAGGAATGGTTTTGCTACCTCAAGGTCTTAACGGAACATTAGTCAGGGCTGTGGAGACGGAACTTATGCCAAGGAGATGTCGTTCTGGACCAGACTTTAGAGAGGCCATGGGAGTTCAGGGCTCTGTGCCTCTTTCAGACCAGCCATTTCCAGGTTCAGTCTGTGTGCACTAGCAACTGTCACGACGGCTAACCTCGAGAAGATGGTGCAGGATGTTAAACAGATGCTAGATAACCAGGTTGAATTCAGATATACTGCAAGGACTCTGGTATACCACTGCTTGTCATAGCATTATTGTCTGTTGGAGCATGGGGTTTTCATACATAATTCCATCCGTCCATTTATCATTAAAGTGATGTGTTTTCCTGATGTATTTTTATGTACACACTAGTCTGATCAATAACCAAATAAGATGATATTTTCACCCTCCTAGAGCCAGTAGCGCAGTGTATTTGTAAATCAAAGAAAAATGGGTATAATAAGTCCTTTATATATTTTGTTTCCAAGAAAAAGTGTATTAATGTAAAGGCAATAGGATAGTGAAGGAAGATGTACTTCGAGGGGGTAGACAATGTGAATCCCTTGGGGAAGAGAAGTTCCTTCACAGGCTGAGTAAAGATGAAAGGAGAAAGAAACAAAGTCAAGAAAGGATGGGTCCAGGCACAGAGAATATCTAAGCCCTTGGTCAAGGCCTGGCCTTTGCCCCTAGGTGAAATGGAAGCCTTGGCTAGTTAGAAGGAGAAAAGAGAAAAGGTCAGACATGCTGACTCCAGCTGCGGTGCTGAGAGAATCACCTACGGAGCAATCACAAAAGATGACTCCGGGGCCAAGCTGTCCTCCATGCAAAAGACCATGGGAACTCGGACTGGGGCATTGCCAGTGGCAGGGTGAAGCAGCTGAATTCTAGCTGCTGTTCTTCAGACTGTCTTCTTCATTCCTGTGGCTGAGTTTCCGCATCATCTCCACTGTAGTCAGTACTTGTTCTGTCTCTTCCAGGCCGTTACATACTCATTGGTTGTCCTTGGAAAATATTGTTTCAGTCTCTGAGCCTCTAAGAAAAATTGGTAACTGGACATTAAAACTCAGCATCTTGAACACAGTGTGTGTGAGTGTGTGTGTGTGTGAGTGTGTGTGTGTGAGTGTGTGTGTGTGTGTGTGTGTGTGTGTGTGTGTGTGTGTAATGAGCCAGCATCTAGACTGGACTATCTAGTAGCACATTTTCTCGTAACAGTCTTACAATCTTGCTCAGATTCCTCACATTTCCTATTTGATCCCTTTTACACATTGGCTTTATTTCACTGAACCATGCAGGCAGTATAATGATAGAAACAGTTCTAGAGTATATGAATTTGGAGGAGGGTGGATGAGAGGAGGAGAAAGAGTGACATTGGTCAAGACTGCAGTTACTATGACGATATTAGGTTCCCTGTGCTGGATTTTCTTCTACTCATCTTTGTTCAATGTCCCTAACCAAAATCCTTTGTCCCCTCTCATAGTTTCTTTGCTGAGAGGAGCCATATCTACTTTTCTTTATTTTATTCAGTAAATTTTATGCAATATATTCTGATCAGTTTTTTCTTTCCCAACTGATCCCAGATCTGCCCAAACTCTCTACCCACCCAGCTCCACCTTTTCTTTCTTTTTAGAAAACAAATAGGCAAACAAACAAACAAACAAAAAACAGAATTGAAAAGAAAAAAAGAAAAACCACAAAGCACACACATATACCCATAAAAACACAAAATCAGAAACCATAATATACAAGCAAAGACCATTGAGATTAAAAAAAAATTGCAAAAAACAAAAACAAAAACAATATGAGACAGAAAGTCTACAGAAATATCAAGTTTGTCTTATGTTGACCATCGACTGCTGGGCTTGGGGCCTGCTCTTGAGTGTATTTTGTGTGAGACTCCATTAGAAAAAATGATTTTTTTCTTTGCATTTGGTTGTCAGTTGGAGATAGCTTCTTGGTTAGGGATGGGAGCCTGCGTTCACAGCTAGGACTGTGTTCTCAGCTAGGACTCCATATGATTTGAACCTGTGCAGGCCCTGTGAGTACTGTGACAGCTTGCTAGAAAATCTTCTTTCTCGTTTCTCACTATTGAAAGATCAGTGGATCCAACACAGAGCCTGGGCATCAGACCCATAGACTGGGAGAAGCCATGTACTCAATTTGGGGAACATGATTACCGTATGGTAGATGGTTCCTTCCTTCTGACTATCAGGACCTACAGAGCCAACACTTACATGAGGTTCTAACTCTTTGGCTTAACCCATAGACCTTGGTCCGGAGGAACCAAAGTCACTTTGATCCTCACCCTTTTAACCCAGCATCCCAGAGTCAGGAGCTCCATGAACCAAATATCTTCAGGTAAAAAGTGCATTTGCTTAGAGTTTCCTGTGTGGCTCTGGAATGCCTAGAAATAGCCAAATTGCTGGTGATGAAGGACATAGCCATCCCTTTCTACACAAGGACTAAGCAGGCTTAAACTAAGTGTGCTTAGTGACTAGAAATAACCCAAAAGGCACAGTCGCTGCACTTGTTAGGAAAAAGGCCTCCTCAGCTCTTGCTACTTTGAATCCTATGAAGCAGCAGAATCTATGTTAGCCACCTATGAGTGCAGAATCAGGAAGAGCATCTCTGCTATGGCCTTTACCAAAACCATCCCCGCACTTGATGGTGCTTTCAGTCTAACCTCTTTCTTTGCAAGTCAGAAATAAGATTTACAATGCAAACAAGAAAAGGCTAGGTTTCTGAGAGTACTGTTCCATTTTAGGTCTCCAGGTAGCAGCGGTGGCAGAAGTGATAAGCAAAGATGGTTCGCTGACCATCCTTCAACATGTGATGAGAATCAGGCTACAACCTGGCAGTCTAGGCTGGAGTGAGAGGGGGAAACATTCACAAAAGTCTTATAAAATAACCTGTCTTTTCCCCTTATCACCATGGCAACCCACATCTTACAAAGGCAAGAAACAAAACCTGTGAATCCGGTGGTAGCTCCTCGATCTTCAGGCCTCTCTGACTATTGTCTTATTCTGCAGTTTTGAAGCACACATGCTACATACATTGTGTATTTCAGAGGATTCCTATGGAGAGATGCAGAAAAGGTACACAGGGAACCTCTGAAGGGCCACAGACAGCCTCAGAGACATCATGCTCATAGCCAGCCACTCAGGGCTGCTCTATCCAGGGAAGAGGTCAGGATTCCAACTGAGAAGGCATGGGAAAGAGGACTACAACGGTTTTGATCCATCAAAGTTTATTCCAGCCCTATTTAAACTTCCTATCTTTATGGTTTTCCTTAGCATGTTTAATGTGTACCACAAATAAACATGTATGTTTGAAAGAAGTAACATACACGTTTTACTTCTTGCTAAGGTAGAAGTGACTGGTGGCTCTAATCCATTCCCTAGGACGGCTTTAAACATTGAAAGGGTGAACATAAAATCTAAGTGCACAGGCAAACATTGTGAATAGGCGTACCAAGTATCCAGAAAAGTTGGTAGGTAATAAGAACAAGAACCAGTGAAGTAGAGCATTCAGGTAGCTTTGGGATACAGAGATTGAACCTGGGTGAACTGAGGAAACATGGACCAGAGATGTCCTCTGCCCTCAAAGAGGGCCTAATATATTGAGCTATAAGGCTTTTCTTTCTTTCTTTCTTTCTTTCTTTCTTTCTTTCTTTCTTTCTTTCTTTCTTTCCTTCCTTTCTTTTCTTTTTCTCTTTTTTTTCTATTTTTTGTTGTTTTGGGTTTTGATTTTGGATTTTTTGAGACAGGGTTTCTCTATATAGCTCTGACTGTCCTGGAACTCACTTTGTAAACCAGGCAGGCCTCTAATTCAAAGATCAGAGATCTGTCTGCCTCTGCCTCCCCCTCCCTCTTAAAGCCTGACCACCACCACCACCCAGTGAAGGCTTTGATTTCTAGTGCATTCCTTATTCCAGGTAAAATAAGGAGCTTCCCTGAGTCTCAGCATTAAAACATTCTCAGCACTGGACCAGAGTATACTATACAGTTTACAGGTGACTTTAGCAGGCCTTAATCTGAGCCCAGTGCTCACCCGAAGTCAACTCCCTGTTCCCAACTCATGTGGCATGTCCATTTTTCTAAGCCGAAAGAAGCAGCAGCTGCTGCAGGACTCAGTGGCCCTCAGTCTGACCCTAAGTGGTTCCAGGGTCTCCTCATTTATGCACAAACACGTGTGTTGCTGTCCACAGCCACAGAACTCTCTAACTCCTTGGAAACCTGAGGAGAATTTGGGACCTCAATATCCAAATGAGAAGACACAGTTCAAACATGCATCTCTTCATTGACACAAGGGCCGCTCAGCCCAGGAGGCCTCTGTCAGAGATGGTCTTTTGTGATCTTGAAACCAGCAACAGGAAAACAAGATCCATCTCTCCAGGAATCGGGAAAGGATTGAGTAGGGGAAGAAAAGGGCTCAAACGGCTACCACACGAAAAAGTTTTCATCTGTGAAAGAAAAAAACCAAATGCAAAGGTTCTTATTTCCACTGTATTCAGTTTTCAGCCTTAAGTACGTTTTTGCTGATTCCCTTTATTTACCAAGCTGAGAAGTCTTCAGAAGGAGAGAGAAGTAAGCATAGCTCACACAAGAAATTCCTTTCCTTTCAATACAAATTGCACATTGTCATGCAGGAGATAACTAGTTCAAAGCCATCCCAGGAGGACAGAACTTGACCAAGGTCAGTTATACTTGCTGAGTGAACAACGCCTTTGGAAAGTTAAACCCTGCACAGGAGCATGTTCCACAGCAGTGGATGCAGTGGGGAACATTCTAGAACCAAGAGAGCAACCCACAAAGAGGAGCTTTCTGGGCTCTTAGTAATTTTTAATAGAGTCCAGCTGCCTATTTCCCAGTTTAATTTCAGTAGCACTCTTTGCAGAAAACTAGCCTGCCTCTGCCTCCCAAGTGCTGGGATTAAAGGTGTGTGCCATCACTGCCCTGCTTTATGTAACCTTTTTATGCAAAAGTTCTCACACTCCCCTTCCGAATATTTTATCCATATTCACAACTATGCGAAATGTATTGTATTATAAAGCATTTTAGGAATTTGTTTAAGATGTGCAAAGTATTGTTGCCTTTGATCTCAAGGAAATTCAAATAGATAAAGGCCTGTCTCCTTATGTCTAAGCACACCTTGTAAGCTCTTACGTGTGTGTGTGTGTGTGTGTGTGTGTGTGTGTGTGTGCATTTGCTAAAAGCAGGGTACATTCTAGAGTAAATTTTCTTTCTCCTTAAATTTGGTTTAAAAACGAGCCTAAGAAAAGATGCTATATTGAGTTGTTTTCTCTTAGCACTGGCTTTAAGTTTGGTAAGGGAACCACATTTTGGCACACACGTGTTGTTTGCTAAAGAATCCCCCTAATGTAGCTTTCTCTTGAGTTCACCTCATTAAGTGCACATATTATTCTGCCTCTGTTGGCATCAGAAGCCTTTATCATTTACCATAATCAAGCAATGCGCATAGAGTGGTAAGGAGAATTGGGGCTTCTCTTGCTCTGTTGGCTTCGGAATCTGTTCACTTTTCTAAATTCCTGTAGTGAAAGTCAGTCCTTCAGGTGATATAGCCCATCGCTCTACCCAACAAACCTCAGTAAGAGTCGATGCTGGAGTATTGGGCGGTGCAGCGACCAGGTGTGAGACCTCAGCTGGATCTCATTGAGCTCTAGTCTGAAAAGACCCTTAGGAGAGTTGAGAGAGCACTTGCCAGCTGGTGCCCAGGAGTTAATTAAGCTCCTGAACAATTATTTTTCAAAGGTGAATAAGGGACTTTCATTTTAAATTCAGGACTCTTTCTTAAAAAAAAAAAAAATCACAAAAGAAGACCTCCCCTCTCAGTGGACTTGGGGAGGGGCATTCGTGCAGAAGGGAGAAGAAAGGAGGGATTGGGAGGGGAGGAGGGAGGGAACCACATGGGGCATACAAAGTGAATAAAGTGTAATTATTAAAGAATTTTTAAAAAATCACAAGTTCTGCTCTCCCTACTCAATGAGACAAGCTGATAACACAGCGTATGTGTCCCCACCTGAAAGTGCTGGGGTGGAAGGGAGGAGCCCAGATTCTTGAGAGAGCAGTGGTAACGGTCTATCCCCTGAGTTCCCAGGGTTTTTCACATCTCGCTCATTTGACTCACCTTCTTGACGTCTATAGGATTTAAGATGGCTCTAACCACTAAATTGGGAAGGGACAGATGAAATCATTTAAGCAAATATGCAGTGACAGGAAGTATCTTGGCGCCCTTCATCTGGCAAGACCATCTTTGGTGACTTCATTGCCGTATAACCTTCCCTGTTTCTTTTGAGATGAGTCTGGTGCCCTTATTCCCAGAGGATTGATTCTGTATCGTGCTTTCTACATTGTAGTACAATATCCGCTCAGTATGCTCGGAACACAAAGGGTTGTATATATTAATATGATGACAATTACTCTGCCAGGTCCTGGAAGGGTATTGTGATAAGCGTATCTGCCAAGACATGGGAAGAGATTAGAGGTAAAAAGAAGAAAGGCTACACACTGGGGCTAAGGAGTAGCTCAGGTGATGGAGGATTTCCTAGCAAGCACAAAGTCCTGAGCTGCATCAGCCTGCTGTGGTGCTGCACAGCCACAGTCGCAGAGTTAGGGAGGTGGAGGCAGGAAGACCAGCAGTTCAAGGTCATCCTCAGCTAATAGTGAACTTGAGGCTAGTTTGGAATACATGAGACTCTTATGTAAAATTAACAAACAAACAAAAACACCACAAAATCAAAAGAGCCACAGTAGCAAAATCGCAGTTGTGAAGTGGCAACGGAATACTCTTATGGTTGGGGGCCACCGCAGCATGAAGAGCTGTATAAAAGGGTCATGGCATTGGGAAGGTTGAGAATCTCCGTTCTACAGCCTGCCACATTCAACTTCCAGCTCCTTTGCTGCTTCTGTCAGCCTTGTAGAGTGAGCTTGGACTGCTGAGATGGTCCCAGAGTGACCACTGGCCAACGGAGCTTCATGCAGTTCTTCTAGACCAGTTAGGAAACAGAAATGGCTTCATTCTTAGACACCACCTGGGGCCTAGGCTGAGGGATCTTATCTGTACTTTTCAAGACCGGTGCTTACGGTGTGATTCCCTGATTCAGACTTGCATCCCTTGAGCTTCTGTGGACATCAAATACAATTCCCCAGCGACTGTGAAGTTCTTTCTAGCCATACTCACACAAGTCTGCCTCCCCCGCCACTGCCTGGCATCGCTCAACCTGTAATCCTGAGCAAATGGTTTCTACCCCTAGAAGCATTTTTCTAGAAGCTGCCCTATTCTGGTTTTTACAGAAATGTTGAGCTGTACAAGGGAAGCTATTTGCTTATCATTAACAGACTCCTCAAACTGAGCCTGCGCTTTACCCTGTGGCCTCTGGACTCAGCCAGAGGATGCTTACATTAGATCTCAGGCTACCAAGGGTGGGAGTTGGGCACAGGAATCCCATTTTTGCAAAAGAGATTTGGTGGAAAATACTACTTTTCTGGATCCTAGAGAGCTTATCAAGTTCCTATGTACCAAATACGTAAGTCATGTCTCAATCCTTATACAATCCCTCTTGGTGCTTTTCATGGCTTTAGGTGAATAGGGTGGAGTGATACATCCTAGGGGTCCTTAGCTGAGAAGCTGAGTCAGGACACATCTTCACACACTCCGTTCCCTGTCCACCAATCGAAAAGGTGCAAAGGCACACTGGCTTCCATTCTTTTATATGTAAAGATCACAAAGCATACAGAATTCTTTCATATTAATTTCAAGGCTATGATCACCAGGGTTTCCACAAAACCCCTCAAATTCTCACCCGCAATGAATACCAACCTCTTTTCAGCAGCTTTGGGAGATGGGCAGATTTGTGAGTTTTGGTTTGAGTTAAAATCTCACGATGGAGTCCAGGCTGGCCTTTAACTCACCACGATTCTTCTCCTTGTCCCTGACCTCTGGGTTTGTAGGCATGGGCCACTGTGCTTGGCTTTTCCGCAGCTTTCAGACCATTTGGGCTGTAAATTTCTACCTCTGTTCTCCTGTTAGGTAGCAGGACTCCGTTAGAACACGTGTACGTAGCAGAGTGTGTGCTACACAGAGTGACGCTCAGGGAAGAACCTTGCATTCATACAGATTTATAAGCACCCAGCAGAGCGAGTGTGTTTTCACTTCCTGTTGCAGCTGGAACAGATGGCCTGGACAGAATAAATGTATTCTCTTACAGTGAGTCCTAGAGGTCAGAAGTCTGAACAGACTTCATACAGCTACCATGAAGCTATTGGCAGGGCTTCCTCCAAACACCTCCTTGCCTTTCCCCTGTCTGGAGGCCGCCCATACACCACGCCAAGGGGCCCCCTCTCTCCATTCTCAAAGCCAGCCATCCTGCAGAACTGTGATGCTGTCTTCTGCTCCCCGACTCGTGTCCTTAATGATCTTGCAGTCAGATCGGCCCTTCCTGAATAATCCACATGAGGTCAGCTGCTTAGCCAGATAAAACCTGAGTTCCGAGCCATGCTGTGTGGCAGACATAGTCATGGGTTCCAGGCATGTCGGGAAAGGCGTTATCCTCACTAGTACACTGAGACAGAGAGGAAAGTGGATAGTAAATTGGAAAAACTCACAAAACCATCATTCAACAAGGCACCTACTACCACTGCCTACTGTCTGAGCACTTATGAGATACCTGAGTCTAGACTAAGGGCCATTTGTCTATTTTTGTGTCCACAGTAAGTCCTCAACCTGGTAATGCCCATTTTAGTCCTATTTTCAGATCGGAAGGAAGCAGGGAAAAGAAGTTGTATGTCTCCTATGTCTCGCCTGGCATCCACAGAAGGGCCAACCTCCCCAGCCCCGGCAGCTAATTCCAGTTTCATCCTGTTGTCTGGCCTCACACAGCTGTACAGTTCTGCAGCCTGCCTTCCCCTGTGACTCCCAGACCTGCTTAACTCTACAGTGAGAGGTGGGGGTGAAGCGAGACTTGGCAAAACCCTCTAGCAGGTAGCTCTTCGGGGATTTGTTTTTCCTCTTATTCTTGTTGTTCAAGAAGACAGACGATAATTAAAATGTCAGAGCCCTTCATGCTTCCCTGATCAAGATAACTACTTTCCCACAGGTGATAGGTAGGAAAGAGGGAAAATATCTACTGTGGGAGAAGGTCAGAAATGACTCCACAACTGAGCAAAGCTGGGGAAACCGGGCCCCCTGAGCCTGAGGGACGGCTGATTGCAGCTCCAGCTGATCCAGGACAAGTCCTCACCCAGGAGGTCTCCAAGAGGCTCCTCCCCAGAGCCCCATCTGCAAGAGTGCCACAGGAGCCGATTCCCAGCGGGCCTGTCCGACAGCTTGCTAATTCCATCCAATCTCTTCAATTCTGTTAATTCCCAGTTTCAGAAACAGAGGCAGCAGCTGTCAGGATCAGCAGCTGTGTTCTTTTGCCTCTGTAGCTCTACCTCTCCCTTCGCCCTCTTCAAGCTATCGAAGTGGACCTATACAACCAGGGGGAGAAGAGCAAGGGCCCTGGATTAAAAACAGCAACAAAAACCAAGAGGAAAAAAATAGAAAAATAAGATGTACTTACAGGAGCATGAAGTGTCAGGCCTGCTGAAGACAGTGGGAAGCTAACTTCCACGTGCTGGTTGTGAATTGAACAGTCTGCCCAGCACCTATGTGCTCACTTGGTTAAGGCGTCACCTTTATCATTGTTCCAGTCCACTGCTGAGTGGTTCACAGTTCTGCTGTGCCTGTGGCAACACCTGGCTCTTCTGTCTGATGTCTGATCAAGAGGTGACACAGACTGATGTTGGGACCAAGTTGCTAGCAAAGCGTCCGTTTTTCTTAAAAAAGCCATCTGTTTATGTATCAGTGTTTACCACTCCTGTTCCTGGTACCACAGAGGTCGCAGGGTGTCAGATCCCCTAACACTGGAACGACAGGTAGTTGTGAGTGTTGGAAACCAAACCCAAGAGCAACCAGCGCTCTTCACCACTAGCCATCTCTTTTGCCCCCTACACTTTCGATTTCTACCCTTATCTCAATGGCTAAAACTCTTTTAGAGGCCTCCTGGGAAATTACGATCTATGTGAAGTGAGCCTCACAGAGTTGTGAAGGAGGAATGTTTCAGATGTGGACACTGTAGCTGTGGGGTTATGGTGGTTCTGACAGGTGAGGAAGGTCATGTTGGGCCTTAAGGCTGTTTAAGGTTTTATCTTTGAATGAAATTGGGGGTAGGGGGGTCCCTGTGAGACATGGAGAAAGAGAAGTGTTATAACGCAGCTGTAGTTCCTGCGATAGAGTCAGCAAGGCTATTTAACTCTGCGGCGATCCAAGCAAACAGATCACAGAGGTTCCGATGAGAGTGTGCGATCCTGCAAGGCTGGCTAGAGACCCAAAGCCAGATGCGTTTTGATATGGAAGATGGACAGTATTCGTGAGCAGCGTCAAGGATGATGGACAGATGTCGTGGTTTTGAGCCTGTGTCACCGGACGGAGGCAGTTGTTATGACTGAGTTGGGGAGGGCAGCGTGTGAGGACAGCCTGCTACTGAAATATCAAGAGTTTGATCTTCAACATATTGAGACTATCCTCCACTAGAGCTCCAAAGGGGTGTGAGAGGTGCTGGGCTGCAGTTGGATGTACTGATCTGGAGCATGAGGGAGGTGTCCGGGCTGGAATATAAATGGGAGTGTGGCCAACATTTAATGCTATGAGGTTTACGGAGTCAGCCACGGCAGTAAATTTAGAGAGATAGGCACTCTGGAAAGAAGAGATGAGGACAGGGTAACCCAAAAGGAAGTGGAGGGGTGAGTCAAATGGAGCTAGGGACAGTGTGGTCCTCTCACAGCCAAGGGGAAAAAATGCTTGAAGAGAGGATTTGGGCGAGTTTCCACTCTTCCTGTATCTGCTAAATGAGCATAGTAATGTTCTCCTGAGGTTACTATGGGGATTATAAACGAGCTAATCCGTTTAATACATATGTACTAAGCGTAGTCTCTGTGGCAGGGACTTGAATTAGAGTCACAGAGAGCTCCCCAGCTCAAGTAGGAGATTACACATTTGTAAAACACCTAGCCTGCTGCTTGACCCCAGAAGTGCTCAAGACGTAGCTTTTTGCTCGGCATAGTAATTGCCTCTGTGTGGCCTACAAGGATTTACACTCTCCCTGGCTTCTTGAGACCAATTAAAATTACTTAGTGCTCATTAGTCAGAATGGGTAAGCAAGGGAATCTTCTTTCTCCATGTTCCAACCATGAGTTTATTGCTAGGATATTCTATAGAAAGTGTGGATTCCCTTCTTGCTCGGGGAACTAGAAAAGGCCCACTTTGGGACTTGGTGACAAATTTTACCTGGGCTGGCCTGACCTCCTTCAGGACACGTCAAGAAGGTCAGCAGCAGCTCAGACAAACCGTGCGCACAACTCAGCCTCAGCTCCCCACCTCCCACCTTTAGAAGGAGGTGTAATGAAGCAAAAAAGCAATTTCAAAAAGCACGGGGAAGTTTCAGGCAGGGCAGCCAGAGGCACACAGCCCGGCGACTGTGCCTGCCTGGTGTGTCATCTGTGCTCTGTGGAAGGATGTGGGGTGTTCTTCCCATCTACGTCCTCACAACACACACGTGACTTTTCATGAGTGAGAGTAACAATTTTTATTTTCCCACAAGCTGAGCACCTCTCCTTTGCTTGGTTTTCTCTGAGTCTCCCAGAAGCCTCCAGAGCCTGGAACGATGCCTCCTCTTTGCCTCTCTACCCTCTCCCAATAGTGCCTTCCAGGCTGCAGCTGACACCAGGCTCCGCAGGCCACGTAACCAAGGTAACTCCAACCCCCAGAGCCCAGGTGAAGCTCCCCGAGGAGAGCTGGAAGGCCAGGGCAGTCAAGGTTGAATGAATCCCCCAGCTGCCTTCTCCTCCCTTGCCATTGCCCTTCCCATCTGGAGCACTGCTGAGGGAGGTTCCTCGGAGGCCGCTGTTTTCTTTCCAAGCCTGGGTGACATTGCACGGGCGATTCAGATTCTCCTGCAATGCCTTTGTTTTGATCCGCGCAGCTCTGCCGAGCTTCTTTTGGACCTTGTCATGTTAACAAAAACAAATGTAATAATATGCACTTAAAAAGGCTCACACGTCTTGATATTTTAATAAGCTTTTGATTCTATAGGGACCTCTGAAGCTTTTAAAAGTTTAAAGTTAATAAAGAGAGGAAAAGAAAAAAAATATGAATTGTTTTTAATTATTATTGTACAGGATTAACCAAGCCAGTTGTGTATAATTAGACAGTAGCTACCTTGCATAGTAGAGGCAGTAAATAGGCCCACAGGGGGGCCGCCAGAAGGCTGAGGTGTTTACAAGGCACTGGAGATGTTCTCACCAAGCACATAATTCCCGGTGCAGCTACTATTGCTTTTATAATGGATGTGTTCATTACAACCAGAGACTAATACACACATCCATCATCTTTCCCACACAGAGGACTGGGAATGCAGGATGGCAGGGGACTGTGTGCTAGACTTTGGTGGTGAGATTATTAAGAGAGCCCATTAGCGCGCAGGTTTGGGTGGTTTCATTTTTTGTTGCCATCACTGAGAAGAATTTTAAGAGGTTAAATAAACAATTGCCAAAGGAGTGATAATTAAGATATTGCTAAGACAATTGTTTTTTGTTTTCTTGTGAGTACTTTTAAAATACCCCTGGCAATGCCGGTGTCGAAAGCAAAGGGGCCAGCGTTGCTCGGCTTTACTGGGAGCTATTCCTGTGTCCATAGAAAACTGATTCATTATTTCAACATTTTTGGTGTGTTGGCATATATATTTCAAGCATTGTCTTAGGCATTAAAAACTAAAATAATGATTCAAGAGAGACTACCTTTCTGCCTCCACCCCCAATCCTCCAGGGTTCTAGATAGGACTTGCTTCTGAATCTCCCAGAAAGTGTCCAAAACTCACCCTACCCTGGACCCCATCTTAGACTTAGTGATCTGGGGTAGCATCTCCAGGAGGTAAGCCTGGGCATATGAATTTGGGGAACACGTTTGGACTTATCAGGTAGATTCTGACTGGGAGAACATGGTCGTAATTAAAGGATAGAATGTGGCAAGTGGTGAGAGAGGAGAGCTTTTCTATGAGCATCCCTCGCTCTGCTTTTGTAAGCAGATAGAAGACGCCTCTTCCGTATTTATAGCTTAAGGCAGAGTCACCAGGAAGCAGTATCTAAGAAGGAAGGTTACAGAACTCACCCAGGCATGATCTCAAGATAAACTGTTGCCAGGAAGAAAACTAGCCAGTCGTTGCCCGTTTCCAGGGGTGAGTGTGACTTCGTAGGAAGCAATTCTGTCCTGCCTTAGCCTTATTTCCAGAACTGTCACTGACTGCCAGTTCCAGGACACCACCTCCACTCCAGCTCTTGGGAGCTAGACAGCAAAGGCCTCTCTCCAACAGGGCCGTGGGTGACATCACAGTGACTATACATCACAGCATCCCATGTTTAAAATATAGGTTGGAAACACTCCAAAAGATAAGAAGCTCTTCATTTTCTTGCCCTAATCCATAAATAAGTGTGCTCTTGACAATGACTCTTGAATGTTATTTGTTTCTGTTATAGGAATCATCTGGTTATAATTTTCTGTCACACCATGAGTTGAATGGACTATCCAAAATCCTTTTCTTCCCCCAAGCCTCCTAGTATGTCTTCTAAACTTCCACATGGGCTGAGAAGTCCCACTCCGGGGGAGAATACATTATTTTTGATAACAAACTGGCAGATTCCACTTACTATCAACTCCAAGTAGAAAACATGTGACCATTCTTTAATTTCCTTTCGCTAGATATTTTTCTCGATCTTCCCAGGATGAGAGGATTTATGGATCCAGACAAACAGCTTAAACCTTGTATATCTCTGTTCCTTCATCCACAAATAGAGGAGTTAATCTGAGCAGCCTGCACAGCTCCTCTGGCTCTAGAGTGCTGATTCCTCAAGCCTGCTATTTGGGATGAGGAGAACCAGACTTCCTTGTGATTAAAAACAGGCAATTCAGGGAGACATCTAAATAAAAGGCTAGTCAGATATAATGGAAATGTTACATAGCTCTGCTAATGTACTACACTGTTGGAAGAAGACATTTGTTCCCTTCATTCTCTTCATCTATCCTTGTGGAGACTGTGTGGAGTAGGGAAGTCAAAAGGTTAACACAGTGGCTGAAGGTATTAGCAACAGGGA
This sequence comes from Psammomys obesus, assembly GCF_907164565.1. Classification (NCBI taxonomy): domain Eukaryota; kingdom Metazoa; phylum Chordata; class Mammalia; order Rodentia; family Muridae; genus Psammomys; species Psammomys obesus. The sequence continues at coordinate 2,817,249 of NW_026596100.1, read as the reverse complement.
GAAAAAAAAGAATTAAAGATACTCATATAGACATGTAATATAGGATAAACCTACTAAAATCTGTACACCTAAAGAAACTAATCTAGAGGGAGGACTCTGGCTAAAATGATCAATCCCCATCCTGAAAGGCAAAGAGGATGGACATCAGAAGAAGAAGAAAAGAGGAAACAATCTAGAAACCTGCCACAGAGGGCCTCTGAAAGGCTCTGCCCTGCAGACTATCAAAGCAGATGTTGAGACTTGTGGCCAAACTTTGGGCAGAATGCAGGGAATCTTATGAAAGAGGTGGGAAATAGTAAGATCTGGAGAGGACAGGAGCTCCACAAGGAGAGCAACAGAACCAAAAAAATTTGAACACGGGTCGTTCCTGAGGCCCATACTCATGGAGATAACTTAGAACCCCTGCACAGATGTAGCCCATGGCAGTTCAGTGTCCAAGTGGTTTCCATAGTAATGGGAATAGCTTCTGACATGAACTGATTGGCCTGCTCTTTGATCACCTCCCCCTGATGGGGGAGCAGCCTTACCAGGCCACAGAGGAAGACAATGCAGCCACTCCTGATGAGACCTAACAGACTAGGATCAGAAGAAAGGGGAGGAAGACCTCCCCTATCAGTGGACATGGAGAAGGGCATGTGTGGAGAAAGGGGAGGAAGGAAGGGATTGGGAGGGGAGGAGGGAGAGAACTAAAGGGGGGATACAAAGTAAATAAAGTGTAATTAAAAATAAAATAAAAAAATTTAAAAAAAGATAGAGTAGCATATTCTGGTTCTCGTCTATTGTCCTGGACACACAAACAACATTTCAACCTTAAAAATATCTTTTTTCTCATGTTCCTCTTTCAGTCAAAAACTTAGAATAAGAATTATCAATGTTTTCATTTTCCATCTATTCAAAGAAAAATCTCTTATTAAGCCATTTCATTGTTAGGCATGCTCAAGAATAATTAAACATGAAATATTCCAGGAAACCTAGAACTGTCTGTTCTGGGAATTGCAAGAGCCAACGAGTTCACTGGGGGATAATAGGCTGAAAAACGAGTGCAGTTGGGTGAACACTTGGGACTCTGGGTGCTCTTGGCTAACAGGTGAGAGATGCATCTTCAGTATATCGCTAGGAAAACAGATGTTAAAACACTGGTCTTCAATGATCAGGCCACTGGGTTGCCAACATACAAAGCTATTTGCATGAATATACATTCACATAACATGGTCATCGGATTCCTTCCTCTTCCCTCTGGATTGGAGATGGAGCCTTTCAGGCCAGTCTGTCAGGCATGGCAATCAGGTGACTGCTGAAACCTAAGAGGAGGCTTGGGAAAAGGAATGGCAACCAGAATCTGGGGACTAGAAAGAATATACAGTGATGAAGCAATTTAAGGGAAGTATTGCTTTAGAGGATTGTCAAGAAGGATAGTAATGCTCTGCCTTTGTTGTACACACACACACACACACACACACACGCAGGCACGCACGCACGCACGCACGCACGCACCCTCTTATCCCCATGGCACAACTGTGAGGTATTGCAGAAAGAATTTAAAGAGAAAAATTTGAAACAGATATTGGGGAAGAGCCAGAACTTCCCAATTCCCAGGGGAAGGTGAACATATCCAAGGCTTTTACAAATTGAGGTTGAATTAAACTCTGGGAAATATTTCCTATTGTCGGCAACAATTCTATGCTGGCCTGCTGGGACAGAACACATCTTCTTACAAGACATTTTCATTTCTAATTTCTTTAACTCCATGGAAAATCCATCTTGAATTCTCCACAAATCTCTGCGGTGTTTACTAAGTGAAATAACTTACTGCCCTCGACAGCCTTCACTAACTTACTATCCACTGGTTTCTCCAAATCAATAATAAACACATTAAATACTATTGGTCCCCAAACAGACCCCAAATGCACCATGCTATTAACCTCTCTCTACTGCAGGAGACCAACAGACACTGTTTCTTGCTGCTTAGCTGGTTCCGGAAAGATCTGCAGCTGTTGACTGCTCCTGCGCAGTTTGAGAAGGCCACCTCCATGTTTGTTCCCTCCTCATCAACTCTGCTTGGCCGTCTGGGTGCAAGGGCTAGGGTGGATGCGAGCCTACTCCATGTGGGAGTCTAGGAGATTGAGCGGGGATGGAAAAGAAGACGGAAAAGCTTGATTGTTCTTGCTGCAAACTCATTTGTGGTGCCATTTTTTTTTTTTTTTTCAATTCATTGAGAAATGTCAATGTTCTTTCCAGTCTGGCGGAGGCAGATTTGACCAGGTGTCTCTACACAGAGTGGGTTCTCACAGTTTGGCTGCGTGTGTGTCATCAAGCTAAATAAGGAGCCAGTCTAGTCCGCCACCCCCCTCTGCTTCTGCTGGCCAGACACACTTCCCCATATGACAGTCTTATAAATAGTTGCTAAGCAGCTGGTCCTTCTCTCACCTCCTGACTCTGTCAGCTTCCCCCAACCAGAAGCCCCTGACAGTCATGCAGCTGGGATCTCCCCTTTCTCCTCTTTCTCTCTCTCCGTCTTCTACCTCTGGCATGCAACTGCCCCCTTGGCGATGTCCAGTGTAACCATTTCAGGATTGTCTTCCATGAGCGAAAGGGTCAAGCGGTTTGGGGGCTGCATTTGACCACCAAAGCAAAGCTGTCACCCAATTAAATAAGGGGATAGAAGGTTGGAAGACACCGCAGTGAGACACGAGACAGCCTGCAGCACAGGGGCCAGATGGCTGACCCAACAAAGTATCAGATTCATTCTGGAGCGAGTCAAATATTATAAATACCCATGGAGCCTCTCTCTCTCTCTCTCTCTCTCTCTCTCTCTCTCTCTCTCTCTGAATATCTGAGTGTAGTTTGGGGGCAAATAGATGTAATGGGAATGCATTATTATCAACTTTTACAAAGCACCAAAAATAGGTTCAGAGCTAAAATAAGGATAGTATTTTAGATAAGAACAGAATACGAAAGAGTTAAATACTGGAATCCAGTATTCAATAGGGCACACACACACTAGAAACCATGTTTCTTCGGAAATTTCTGTTGAAAAGCAGAGGCTCTTCCCCACAGTGTCTCAGAGCGTCAGGGGTGTTGAGATTCAACATGTTTCACAAGAATCCACTGAGTGCTAGCTGTGCGATAGGCATATCGCGCACGGGGATGTTCCCTGCCCTCAGTCAGCCCCCATTCTGTGAGCGAGACAGGTAAGGAGAGAGTTGCAGATGCCATAGAAGATGCAATGGCCAGTTTGCTTTTGAGAAAGGGCATGTGGAAGCGTGAGGAGAGGTCATAGGACGGATGAGGGGATAAGAATAGAAGGGCCCTTGGGGAGATGGGCAAGATCGGGCTGCTCAGGAAACAGTGAGTGGAGCTCTTGAGTCAGGGGCACAGGCTGGAAGTGGTGCGAGTGAGCTGAGCTGAGGGGTGCCGCCATGTAAATAGAATTAGAAATCTTAGAAAGCAAAGCCTTCAGAGAAAGTGTGCAGTAACCAAAAGCTAGTGCCGAAGTCGCCAATCCTGGTCAGCATGTGACAAAACCATCTACTTCCCGGCTTATCTCATGTAGGCTATTCCGCATGTTACTCTCAATCTGCTACCACCACCTGCCCCTCAAAAAATCCTCCTTAAACTATGGCCCTCTCAAGAAGAACCTTCTCCACTGTAGAGCTGTATTGAATAACGATACATAGTTGTTGTTCCCCTAAAGGACCTTCCACAAAACCTACAAAAGTCCTGTCCTGTATCCACGGAATAGGACTCCCTCTGGAGTTTCTACGCCATTTGACTGTTTCAGAGTAGGACCGAGGGCAGAGAGCAGGAGGCCAGATGGCTGGCAATTGGCTCCGGGTTCCTTTGGGCAGGGACTGGCGCCTCTTGGGATGGAGAAAAGCAGCCTTTGTCCTGGAGTACTTAGCAGGGCTCAGCAGGAGACCAGGTAGATATGGACAGGCAGAAGCTACCCCACTTTCCTCAAATGCCAGCCAACTTGTCAGCCTCTGAGTGACCTTCCCAGGCCCTTCGCTTTATGCTCTTCCAGCAGCAAGTTAGTACCCTCGGCTCCAATCGCTATCATCACGCTACAGTAACTGGTCTCTGTTTCCCTCTTCCTGGAGGACAATCATCAGCTGGTTTTGCTCTCACTCAACTCTTCTATTTTTAATGTCCTGCCTAAAATGGCTCATACCCTGTTATCCGACTTAATCTTCAATAATTGATAAATAAATAACATTATTTGATCCCCTTCTCGGGATGAGTACATGGAGAATCAAAAGATTGAATAACTGGCCAAATGTTCTTGAATGGCAGATTGACACGGAGCCCAAGCAGCCCGGTACTAAAGTCGGTGCTTTCCCCCCTTGGGTGGGCAATGTCACGTGGTAGCACCACGTGGTAGAATGGGAAGGCAAAGTGGGTTAGAACAGGGAAGGCAGAGGCAGTGGCAGATGTGGTTTTGGGGGAGTTCCTTTTTCCTATTTAAGCTCAAGGGATCCACCTCAAGACTGCCTCCACTTCAACTGTTTTGGGGGTATTTTGGATCATGAATGAGGCTGGCTACCCTGAGCAGATGTCACCCACCCACTTGGGCTGGCTTCTCCAGATGTTCCCTGATGAATTTAAACTACCAATTATTTTCTCTTATCATCCCAGTAGCAGTTCCTGCCAGTATCTTCACAGCTTCCTATTGCCACCCAGAGCCCAGGCTCTGCTCTTGGGAGACAGAAGATTGGTAGCTGAGTGAGTGTTCAAACGTCACCTAGTTCTTAGAACAGGAGGGAGCGCTCAGATAGCCCCCACTTGCTTCTATTGGAAGTGCGTGGTGAATTAGATGGCTTCCTGTGAGCTGTCACTTACCCTAAAGTAACATAAGTGCCTATAAGTCTTCCCTCCATGACAACTGGATATGACATTACAATGTTCTGATAGTCAAGATGGCTTCTTCTGTATATTGTCTGAAGTGTACCAAAGCAGGACCTGTGTTCATTGCTCTTCCTGCATTCTCTTGTCTCATCTTCACAGTTGCTAATGATAGATGAGGAGCCTAGGGCTCAGAGGTCAGAAGACACTTGCTTGGCATTACCTGGAGAATGAATGAATGATGGAGCTGGGATCAGAAACCTACATCTTTCTGGCTGTAGAGTCAAAGATCTCAGCAACCAAGACTATCCTGAAACAATAGCCCATTGTGGTCAACAGGACACTCCATGTATGCCTTTTTCCATTTTAGGATTTTGAACTGAGATATTTTTTGACAATCTGACTCATTACCTCAGAGGTTAATATGAAGATTTTTTTCTTAATCACTTAATTATACCATGACATTATTCTCATTAGGAAATTAGAAACAGGTATACAAACCCCATGTTATTCTGTAGCCCTAATTCTGATACCTTACTGTTCACCTTTTTAGAAAATGGTGCAAGGCAAAAAAATGAGAAGAGTTTCACTTAGGGTGTGTGTGTTTATAACTGAACAACAGTTTTTGCCTAAAAAATTAAATGTGACAAGAAATTAATCCACATTGTGATCTAATTATTTTTAGAATTATGAGAAAAATGTAAGGTGTCTCAACTATTTAATTTTGAAGAGTGTCTATGGAAATTAACTTTAATTATCTTTATAAGGGTTTTGGCTTTCTTGATTTCTCTAGAAGTGCTTGTAACAGCCCTGATCATGCTTTCAGGAGAGGTTACCAGCATCTAGTTAGCTCTTTATAACACCTGACTTTAAAGAACATGTTACATGTGATTGTCGCAATGGTTCAGTATGTTGTTTATTAAATTTGTGCATTAATATGCAAAGGTTATTAAAGATATAACTATTTAACCACCTCTACTACCCCTTGGTTTTGTGAGCTAGAGTTTCATGCAGCCCAGTCTGGCTTTGGATTCACTGTGTGTCTATGGTTGGCCTTGAACTCACTCCTGATTTTCCTGCATAGACTTCCTCCATGGCAAGATTATCTATGTGCGCTTTTTTTTTTTTCTTGGCTTACTATTTCTAAATACTATTATTACCCTTGGAAATTAGACTACAATAAGACCGAAGCAATGGAGGATTTGGTCAAGAAAGTAGGATTAGCTAACTGAAGAAAAGAGTATTCATATTGGACTAAACCTCACAACTGTGACACTTTTATAATGGATGTTTTGAAGATGCTAAGGTCTACTTTATTTGTCCAAAATATGTTTCCTTCTTAAGAAACAGAAAGGAAGCACTTGACCTTCGCTAGAGAGGCTACCACACAATAGGTTGCCATGGGGAAGCCTTGAAACACCAGGAGTAAGACCCCAAGGAGGAGGTGCTCCATAAACAGAGACAGAAGAGCTGGGGAATGCTAATGCTCATTTACCTAGGGTTTACATAGGCCCCTTCTGCATTTTCTTTATTTACTTGACTTGTTTTGGTCAAAATATAATTCTGTCACTTCCTTCCCCCAACCTCTCTCATGTCTCCCGTCCTCTTAACATCCCATGTATGTGACAGTCAACGTGAGCCTGTGATTAAACTCCCACCTCCTGAAATCCCAGGAAAGCATTTGGTACACTTCTTTAGTTCCTAATGTACACTTTAAAAATGACGACCACATCCGATGCCCTGAAGGTCTATGAAGTGTCGTTCTCTATGACGGGAGATGCTGGCTGCAGACTCCGCTGGGACTAGGGAGAAACTTCATCAGCAGAACCGCTTAGGCAGAGAAAGGCAAATTAATTAACTTGTCAAATCCTTCCTTTCGCAAAGCCGGAATGCAGTGGATATCAAAATACCATCTCCCAGTGGTGCCAAGTGTCCATTTATTGCTGCTTTTCTTTCTGCAGTGGGGATTCCCACGTCAGCACTGCAGTCAGAGCACCACAGTCGCCAACGGGCAGTGCTCTGAACGTTCCTGTTCACTGCTGTGGGCCTGTGACCTCAGGGCGTGGCGCCTTTCTTCCTAGGAGGCTACGACTCAACAACAGAGGGTAAACAGTTTGCCTCATGCCTCTCCACCTTAGTTTTTGAGGCAGGGCCAATCGGTGAGCCTGGAATTCATTTGTTCAGCTACGTCGGCCGAACGGTGAGCACCGTGATCTTTCTCTCTCCGCCTCCTGCTTTTGCGTGGGTTTTAGGGACACACACTCAGGGTCTCAGGTTTGCACAGCAAACACTACCAACAGAGAACCCCCTCCCCCAACTTGAAGTATTTGTTACTGTGGTGACAGGAACATAAAATTTACCATCACAGTAAGTTGTAACTGTGCAGTATAGTAACAGCGACTAATTGTGCTGCAATAGGGCTCTAGAAGCTTCTCTCCATGAAAAAAAACGAAAACACGCTACCCTTTTCACAGTAATTTGACCCCTTCTCCCATTCTTTAAATTCTACTTTCTACTAAACGACAAATGTTTTGAAAATATCAGACAGTTTATTTATGTTTTTTTTTTTTCATTTTGGACATTTGTTTTCATTTTCATCAAAATAAATTCAAAATTTGCCAATGTTTAAATATAATTTTATCTTAATATTTTAACCCTTGAAATATCAATCGAAGTGAAATATCCATTATATGAACATCTAGTTATATTAAACTAGTGATTTTGTTAGAGTGAAGAATTATGGAATCTCTGATAGTTCATGAATTATGCATGTCTTTATTTTATTACTCATCTTCAGCTCTTCAACAGAATGCCCAGACATATGCAATAACAATTAATTCAGTCATTTTTGTCATTTTGCCAACGTGAAGTCATAGAAAGGCCAGAATTTTACTCACATTCTTCAGTTTTTGTCTCTATGAAATATGATTGTCAAGGAAGGAAAACAGAACATATTTTGTTTGACAGTTTATTAGCTGTAAGCGCTTAGGCATATGGTATGTGGGCCTCTATTTGTACTCTTGTCTTGGTCCCTAAAATATAAGCATGCTTGGGTATAATTGGATGTGTAATGATCTCTCTTTATTGTGGTAGCATAAATGTTGGAGAGTCAATTATTTGTCTTGTTTATCATTGTATCTGCCATGCTGGGTACAATCCTAGTACATAATCAACCTTCAAAGAAATACATTGAATACAATAAGTCACCTTTGCTGGGGACAACCAACCAAGCTACGATATGTGAGCCAAAGATGGAGAAGACACAAACTCCCATAAGGAAATTGACGTTTGATTGGGAAGCAGATCAGAGTTATAAAAAAGACTTCTAAAACTCATACAGGTGCATACTAATATTTTCAAATAGTAAGGCTTTCTGAATTCCCGAAGGTTTTTTTTTTTTTTTTTTTTTAATATGGAGATAATAACAGTACATACTCCACAGAGTTGTGAAGATTAGAAAAGTCGATTTCCATGAAATGCTTAACCCGGCCCTGGCGCGGACTTTGATCCAAGTAATGGCAAATGGTGGTGGCGAGCCACTTAGGAGAGGTTTAGTGATGGAAGTCCTAACAGTAGTAATGGTGGTTGATGTGGAAGTTCTCTGCCGAACAGTGTCTATGGGCTCAGGGAGTTGTGAAAGGCATTATAAAGAAAAACTTACAAACGTTACAAAGTTGAAGGCACTTGTAAAAAAAGAAAATGTACTGTTGAAAAGATAAGTCGAGGAGCCTGCCCTGGATAAGAAAACAATTGAAGAGACTTGACATGCGGGATCCCACAGGTCAGGAGACAGAGCAGTGGGAAATGGGCAGGTTGAACACAGGTGAGAGGTTTCGCTCACAATGCGAGTGACTTGTGAAAGACGAAAGTGGGGCTCTTATGATCAAGGAGCAGCAGCAGGAAGCAAAGAAGGGCCTGTCCCCTCTTGCCAGCCAGAAGGCATATTGGAGAATAAACAGTCGGACTTGAAAGGGCTGCAGGGGACTTAGAGTCATTGGGGAAGACCCAGGTGTCAATTAAAGGAGAGAACTAAGAGAACACTCTGAAAAACAACTGAAACCCCTGATTTACTGGAATCGGGCACCTCCAGGCAGCAAGGTAGAAGCTTTGATGGAACTGGAGTTGAGTGACGGAAGATGGATCAGGAGCAAGAGAAAAACAGCCTCCCTGGGACATGGAAGAGTTAAAAAGAGATGTGAGTGCTGAGTTTCTGTGGGATCCATGCACTAGGTGCTTCTGCTGCTGGCCTACAGAGGAGGACAGAGGAGAGGCCCTGAAACTTCATCGCCTCTTCCTTGGAACAGATAATTTATTATTGCCTTGTTGTCGTCAGATGTGCACGGATCTTAGCCACGAAATGAAACTGTGTCCCTCCCTTCATTTAAAATATCAGTGCAGTCATACTGGCCTGTGTGTCAATGAAAATAATAAAATGTATAAACAGTTGGAGATTTAGAAAAGTACAATGTGCTTTGAGAGCTCAAGATATGATCACGGTACTTGTGTGTTTGGACATACTGGAGCTTAGTGCCAAGATTTCACAGTAACGTAAATCTGCAGAGATTAGCAGCACACCGGCTTCAATGACTTGTTGAGTTTTATGAGACACCAGCATCTCAGAAGACTGAATCTAAGGATCTCATCGCCTATTAGCATGTTGCAAGTCAAGATGGATGAGAAGGAGCATGAAGAAAGGCTGGACTACAACAAGAAGCCAGGCCAGGCATATAGAAGCTTCCTTGGAGTTGTGGAATGAAGATAGTCATGAGCACTCCATTACTGGGCTTCTGCCTCCCTAGCAAAGCCATGGCCCATTCACGCCAAACAACACAATGGTCTTGGGTAGTAAACAAAGAACAGCTTAGCAGAATACTAAATAAATTAGTTCTATGGAAGGCTCCGAGTCATACTTAGGACTAAGAGTGATACCATTTCCCCAGCCCTGCTAATAATTTTCTCTCAAAGCTTGGCTGTGCACAGATTTGGACAAACACTTCTCTCAAGAGTTGCAATGCACGGAGGCTCTCATGTGTTACTGTCTCACAGTGCTTGCTGACAGGACCAGCATCTAATTATCTGACTGCTGCACTTCCATTGTTTCGTTAGTAATGAGAACTTGATTCTATACCAAAGTGTGAAGTACCTGAGGCTTCTCAGAGACACTGGAGCTTTCCTGTGGGTCCCCTAGGAATTCAGTTATTCGCATAGACCCCAGGAGGATAAAGGAAGCAACTGTCTGGAGATCTCAGGAAAACTACCGAGTCATCTCAATTATCTGGATTTATGTAACATCTCATTGCAACAAACTTTGAGCAGCTCTCCTAATTATTTTGGGTCTTGAGGACTGTTTGAAAGAGAAGTAAATCATCATTAGGGTGCATCTCTCTGATGCGTAAGTTGTTGCCATTGTGATAATGTATAGCACAAGCAGATTTAACAGGATTAAATTACCTAAAATTTGATTTAAATAGAAACTTTTTTAAAAATCTGTTTGATAATTTCATACAGCTGTACAAAGCGCTTTGCTCAAATCCATCCCTACTCTCTTCCCTCCAACTTGTCCCATGCCACACATCTTTCTCCCAACTTCGTGTATTTTTTTAACTCATTAAGTCCATTTAGTGCTGTCAGTATGTGCATGGGACTAGGGCCATCCACAGGAGTAAGGCCAGACTACCAAGATCTGCTTCCTTAAAGAAAATTGACTCTCCCACCCGAGTACTCACCAACCGTCAATATCTCCTCAACTATGGCTCCATGCTGGAATTTTTGCTGGCTTGATCTTGTACAGGTCTCCTATATGCGGCCACAGCTTCTGGGTTCTTTTTTTTCTTCCTCTTTTTTAATTTTTTTAATTTTTATTAATTAGAGTTTATTCACTTTGTAACCCAGTGTACCTCCCTCCCTCCTCCCCTCCCAATCCTACCCTCCCTCCTCCCCACCTGTGTCCCTCTCCCAGTCCACTGAAAAGGGAGGTCCTCCTCTCCTTCCTTCTGATCCTAGTCTATCAGGTCTCATCAGGACTGACTGCATTGTCTTCTCTGGCCTGGTGAGGCTGCTCCCCCCTCAGGGGGAGGTGATCAAAGAGCCAGCCGCTGAGTTCATGTCAGAGACAGTCCCTGTCCCCGCTTCTGGGTTCTTATGTGCCCTGTCATGTCTGGAAAATACTGTTGTTTGTTTTGTTTTGCTTTGCTTTGTTGTTTTGTTTTCAGCCATTCTCTGAATCCACTGGCTCTGCACCCTCTCCTGTGAAAATTTCTGAGCCTTGGGAAAATGGAATATGACATGTGTGTTCTGATTAAAGATGAGCACCCAACACTCTCTTGTTCTCTGCATTCTGACAAGTTTTGAGCATCTATATTACCCACAGTTGTAGTGAAGGAAGCTTCTCTGATGATGATTAAGAACTGCATCAACCCATCGGTTGATGGGTACAAAGACACATATTTAGAGGGCAGTTTGACACTATGTTTATTTAGCAAGCTAGTAGAAGCAAGTCCTCCCTCAAGACCTCAGGCCTATTCAACCATGAACTCTTGAGCTCCTATACAGAAGCAGACCCGAGTTCTGTTTTGTGGAGTAGACCTTAAATCCAAGCATGAAGTAGCTGGTTACTCTAATAATGCCCATGCCACTATTGCAGCAATCAGCATATCTTGCTAGGCTGATCGTTATTTTGGCTTTCAGTTGATGACTTCTCTCCTAGAAGCCAGTATAGGCCCTTCTGTTCTTACAAACCTAGCCATAAAGAGGAAAACTCCAGGTTGGTACCAGTTTGATTTCTTCTTGTACAGTTCAGGTCGATGTTGTCTTCAGCAATAGGGCCTTATTTTCAGGTTCTGGTGTGTAAACAAGAACAACGGCAACAGGCTGTATTTTGAGGAGTGGTCTATTGGACACTCCTTCCCCTTGCCAACAACTTCAGAAGAGATGACCGATACCTTTGTTTGATAGTTTATGACATCTGGGAGAAGCAGTATACCCCTGTGTCAGGTAATTCTATTTAAATGTTGTAAATGAATTTTTTATTTTTTAAAGTAATAATCCACCTTGAGTAAAGTAGAAAAATGTCCATATTGGCAATGCGTTTACCATGAACACTATCATTGCCAAATTATGGTTCTTTATGCAACATTACATTATCTGAGAACCTCTGAATGATGTAACTCAGAAGCTATCAGAATTATATATTAAGACATTTAATTGTGTGCATCTTACAACCTTGCCTTGGGTATATGCTGCCCTTTTCCTAAACACCTTTCCCCCTTAAGTGCTTGAATATACTTTAAGCTGTTTCTTTGTAAACTCAGGCTTGCTTAAACAAACAAACAAAACAAAACAAAAATAAACCATGGTTCTTATAAAACAATGGGATCTGAGTTTCATTGAATGATAGCAGCTGTGTGTTAGGATTCCCTTCCTAGTCCATGTTGCGACCCAGGTAGGCTTGGATCAGTTTGCGCACGGTACGGTGCTGTAAGATTTCCACCTGAGAGCTGCCCTGTCTGCTCTGACTTGTCCTGGCACTCCCCATGTGGTAAATATTGGGCTACTCTGTCTACCAAGATCACCTCTCACAAGCCCTTCCTTTGGACGTGGCAAAGGAAGAGTGTAAAGCTTTGCAACCTCACATTCTCATACTAGTATGAAAGCTTTAATATCGTGAGGCCTTGAGATACTGAACCCCATTAAGGAATAGTCTAATGCCTCCAGGGTGCTGGGATTAAAAGCATGGAACACCATGCCCAGATTCAAGTTCATTGTTTGTTTGCTTCTTTATTTATTTAGGTTTTTCAAGACAGGGTTTCTCTGTATAATCTTGGTGTCCTGAACTTACTTTGTAGACCAAGCTGGCCTCAAACTCACAGAGCTCCGTCTGCCTCTGCCTCACCGAGTGCTGGGATTAGAGGCGTGCACCACTGTGCCCAGCTTTTCAAGTTCACACTTTAAACTACCCATTGCCATCAGTACCTCGAGTTCCAGTGGCAGCTTCAAGGCCAGTGGGGTAGGCCAGTGCTGAAATGACTGCGAAAAGTCTTGCCTGGAACTCTTACCCTGTGGTCATCCCTTCCTCTTGAGCAGGCTAAACCGAACTGAGTCACTGGACTTACTTGTAAAACTCAGCATATGACAGAAGTTAGGGATCATAATTCTGAGTGTAGATTCCCAAAGGCTCTGGAGTGCCCTGCTTGTTGGCTCTGGCCTTTTTGCCTCTTTATGGCTTCCTTGTATATTTGGCCCACAGCCCTCTCCCATTTTCTGTGTCTAAGAAAAGTAGCTTCCATATGGGCAGACAAGAAGTAGATGCCTTAGGTGACAACCAGCAGGCACCTGGGACCTGACCATAGCAGAGCCACATGTGTATGTCATGTGAGCTGGCTTCTTGGGGGAATTACTAGTCAAGCCTCAAGATGACTGTATCCCTGGACTAACACCTTGATTCAGCCCCAGAAAGCCTCTGAGTAAGAGACAGCTAAAATGTGCCTGACCTCCTAACCCATGAGAACTACAAGATGATGAATGCTTTTGGTTTCAAGCTAATTTGGGAAGGCAGTATGTTCTAGAATTTAAGTGACCAACATTGGCCCTGTTTTCTTCAGTTATAACCATCTGGTAGATGCTGTGTTCCTTCTACACTTTACTGCTGCTCACCGAAGCCCAGCCATACCCACCTGATTTTAAAATGTTGTGGGGTCCTTTACTGTTCTAAAAGCAGAAACCCAGTATGGGCTCTCCCAAGTCCTTGGTAATTGGACATTTATCAGGATCTTTTCAAGGTAGTTTTTTCCCCTCCAAACACCGGCAATTTCTAATCACACTACACTTTCCTCTGATTTGTGGAGGGCCTCCCCTTCATTCCTATAGTTCTCAGTTCTCTCCCTGGATGAACTATAGTCTTCCCATCAGGGAAAAGGGCTCTTCAGAGCATTAGCCGAGCAGAGCTGATCTGACAGGCTCAAAATCCTAATCCCACTTTTCCTCAGCTGTGAATCTTACACATAGTATTCATTATGTCATCCATTGAAATCTCAATCTTCTAATCTGTAAACTGAGAATAAATAATAACAATAATAATGACCTATCTGTTCTGCTTTTTAAGAAACAGTTAAGTGAAGGATAATATGTGAGGAGAGCTCAGTGGAGGACCTCCTCATACTAAAAGTTCAATACATTTTTTAAATTACTAATTGTACCTGAAACTACAAAGATCAGCACAGATTAAATGTCAACTAGTGTCTCATGATCCCGTTGGGATTGTTTGCACTTTCACGGGGGGGAAATTACATAAACAAGTAAAAGCAGAATTTCAGACACCACGAATACCTGTTTGCCCCCTCCCAAAAGGCTGACCCTGAATATTGTTAATATTAAAATAACTAAGAAGTTAGCAGGGAGGTGAGTGAACAGAGTTCATTCATTCGCTGTACCTGAAAATGAGCAGGTTTTCTCTAAAGTAAAGATAAATATTAATGTGATGAAGTAATTGTAGTCTTGAGCATGCAGAAAATAGTTCCATTTTTCTGAAAGGAAAAAAAATGCCAGAGAATGCATGTGAGGGGTGTGTGGTTTTTGAAGGCTCTCCAGCCGTAGGAGGGGCCTAGACTGAGTTGCTCTGGCTGGCGCTCCAACTCTCCACTTGCTAAGTGTGGGCCTTGGGCGGGACACATGCAGGCCATCTGTTACAGGGTGGACATGCCCAGTCTCCCTGACTCACGGCAATGGAGGAAGGAACAACAGAGATAATGCATGTGAAGACAATATTTGAAAGTTGAGGCAAACAGAAATGCATGCTGTCACTATCTCTATGGCTTCTTATTTAAATAAGAAGTAGCCAAGCGCGTGTGAGGACAGCAATGGAAGCTATAATTGAGTCTGCTTATGGAAATGTGGTGTTTTTCTTAAGAGCTTTCCAAAAAATTCTAAAGGAAGTCATAAGACTAAAAGTCATTTTAAGGAACTTTTTTTTCTTCTTCTTCTTTTTGGAGTAGAAAAGACTTTTCATTTTTGGAGCTAACAGAACACACACACACACACACACACAAAAAAAAAAAAAAAAAAAAAGATTCAGTATTTAACATGAAGGAACTAAGCTGCAAAGCAGGAGGCGGCTTCTTCACTCGGAGTTTGAGGCCTTCCAGATACCACGAGGCAGGTAGATTACCTCCTAAGAACCAGTGTAACATCTGCTCAGAATTGTGTTTAACAGTTTTCCCTGGAAGGGGCAGGCAACCTGTTTGAATTTAAGCCTTTGTTTAAGTTCTAAGCAGATATTGGGGTGGGAAAACTGAAAAAATGGGGGACTGCTACCTGTAAACACAGTTGCTCTTCAAAGGTACATCATTCTAGCAGGGAAATACAGCAACGACCGTGGTCTGCCTTTGCAGGGCCTCCAGGACCAGGCTTCGATTTTCTTTGAGAGTCTAGACCCTCTTGTCACGATGTCTACAGTGCTAAGAGCCTCTCCCAGAAATAAGCAGAAGGAGACAAGTGAGAAACAGGCCGGTGAGAAAAACCAACCCGATGGGAAATTGACAAGCTTGTTTAACTGGGGGCAAGAGAGCCAAGGCTGACCCCAGCGACCTCCATGGCACACCAGGAGACATTTCTGTCATCTCCCTTAATCTGTTCGATGACATGACATCACTGCATTTTTTTAAAGTCAAACATCAACTTAAATTAACTTTTTTTTTTTGCCATTGTGTTTTAAATTCTGCTTTCTTTCTCTCCTCTGCACTAAATTATTAAAATCACCAACTGCTCAACAATTAAAAATATTTCAGAAAGCAGTCATGCCAAATTTGGATTGACTAAACTGAAATCCGACAGAAGGAAAGATATTTTCAACATTTCCATGCTTGATGCATTGTTTAAGGGTATGGCGACATGGAATTAAAACTGACTGCTCCCCCCCCCCCCCATAAAACCAGCACACAGGTTTACATGTGTTCGGAGCCGTTAGAGCCTAATGCAGATCAGAAAGCACCTGAGTGAAACATGTATTCACAACACACCGATTTTTTTTTCTTTTATGACTTCCATACATGTTTTTCGAACATATTCCAGCTAAGACATGATGATACAATAAATAAATTTTAAGAAGTTTTGTTTAGGGAATTCAGAACAAAACCAAATTAAAGAAGTTCTTGGTTTTATTTTTAAAGGAATGTTTAGAATTCTATTAAAACGTCCTAGAGTAGCAAACCATCTAAATCTGGCCTGTATAGACTCCTCATGCATCGTCTTGCTATGTGTTCCCGCGAACAGAAGTGTGCAGCGAGCACCCCAGGCAAGCAGAATTGCACTTCGCCTCAGACACACCTCCTGCACTGACCTCCTTTTCCAGCGGGTGCGAGGCCTTGGGCAGCTTCCCTGCAGGCCAGGAGGTTATCCTCAGGCCTGGCGGCTTCTCCCTCTCCTCCCTTTATTACAAAGTTTCGTTTTCAATTTCATTCAGCTCAATAGCTGGGTTCCAAAACACATACTGAGCTTTCATTGTTCGTGGTGCCAAAGATGCAAAGATAGACCTTGCTGCTTAAAGGTGCATGGGCTGATGAGTCCTTTCACAAGATAACTGTATTTTAGGAAGTAAGGGCTGTACTAGTTCAGGTGTGGACTAATTATTTGATTTCAAATCAACTCTCTCTCTGTATGTATATATATATATATATATATATATATATATATATATATACACATATATATATACATACATACATATAAATATATATAAATGTATAGAAGCAAATGTTCACAGTGGTGCTAGTGATTGAATGGCTGATCCAATAAAAGCTCCTCTAATGCCTAATGTGGTCAAAATCCTCAACAATGGCATAGAAAAGTTCAGCGAGTGGAAACTACACTGTTGTAAATATGGACCATTTCAGACACGAGCTATTCCATACCAATTTTCAGAGCGTGGAAAATACTTTCAAACATTACCTTGCTTGGCCACATGAGGCTTATTGGTCTTAATTTCTATGTTAAGAAATCAAGTACTAAAAAGTGACTGCCTAGGGATACGCTAGTTAGGAAGGACCAGGTCCATGTCTGGAACGAGGCTCCTGACCTGAGCGCCCATGTCCTTCCTTGGGATATTCTGAGACTGTCCCAGAGTGTCTCCTCCAGGGTAATGCAGACAGTCATAGCAAGGCAGTGAATTCTGTTTTAAAGTTGTAGCTACAGTGTCCACTGAGGGCTTTCTGTTTAAACATATTCGCGTTCTTCCTTGTGCCTTTGAAGGCGCTGTGTGTGGACAGACTGCTCTCCCCTGCAGCAGCTTGTTTAGCAGCAGGGAGGAGCTGATAGTTAAGCATATGTCACCAGGTCGGTTAGCTCTTGACTCTATTTCACTGATCATCTTTAAAAAGAGTTTCTCTTCAACTGTCAGGTCAGGTACTCAACATCTGATT
The DNA here is from genome assembly GCF_907164565.1 of Psammomys obesus. Taxonomy (NCBI): domain Eukaryota; kingdom Metazoa; phylum Chordata; class Mammalia; order Rodentia; family Muridae; genus Psammomys; species Psammomys obesus. The sequence continues at coordinate 2,799,997 of NW_026596100.1, read as the reverse complement.
AATTAAAAAAAAAAAAGAAAAGAAAGAAAAGAAAGAAAGAAAGAAAGAAAGAAAGAAAGAAAGAAAGAAAGAAAGAAAGAAAGAAAGAAAAGTAAGGAGGAAGGGAGGGAGAGAGAGAAGGAAGGAAGGAAGGAAGGAAGGAAGGAAGGAAGGAAGGAAGGAAGGAAGGAAGGAAAAACTAAGATGCTGCTTTAAAAAAAAAGTTGTGAAGACTGGTCCTGTTTGGGTCACCTGAGAACATTTTGTCTCTCCATTTCGTGGTATAAATGAAGGGTTAAACATCTCGGGCCACTTATTAATGCATTAGCTATGCAAGCCTTAGGTATTTTAAGCAAAAGTTTAAATACTCAAGAAAATTAGACCAATGTAGGAATTTCTTTCTTTCCTAAGAGACCAAATGAGGCTCTTGTTAACAAATAAGTTGAATTTGAAAAAAAGAGAAAGAGAGAGAATCAAACAATTTTAAAATTAAAATCCCTGGATATTCTGGATAGAGACGTCTGTGCCACTAGTTGCCAGGCGGGTGTCAGCAATGAACCCATTGTGACTGGCGGCCTAAATGCAGCGTCTCTAGCTGTTTGTGGGCTCGTGCATTCACCCTCTGGGAGAAGACTGTCCTTGCGCTTCTGCCTAGATCCATCTGGCTCGCATACACACATGGCCTGTGAGTGTGGCCCACTACTCTTACTCTGTGGGTAGAATATTGCACTCTCCCACATGTGACTAAGCCGCAAGCTTTTGTTAGCTCTCTTGGGAAATTTGCAATGGTGTGAAGTGAACTTCTGTCACCACTCAATGGATTGCAAAAATAGTTTAGTTCTTGCTAAAGACCTGGATCATATCTTGAAAGATTGCATGATCCAATCAGACTCTTCAACAAGATTGCTTATAGCCAGTCTGGTTTCAATGTGTGAAGTGGATGTAATATGCTTCAGAGTCTGTAGCTGGCTGTATGCTTCCATTTTATGCCTTCAAGATAAGCCCTTGGCATGGATTTTTATAAGCACATAAAAAGAAAACACAAGGTAAGTATACCTAAATACCAATACTGGTATGCTGTGGGCATGGAACTGACCACAATTAGGGCTTACTGTGAAAAGAAGGGGGCTTTAGAGAACTTCTCATTTGGATTCTAGGTCAAGCTGTGTTGCTAAATATACTCGCAGCCTTGGGTAAGCTGCCTCGTCCTTCTGGGCCTTTGTTCCTGTCTGTGCAGACGGAGTGAGTGATGTCTTCACTGGCTCGCTTGGGAACTACTAAACACCTAGCAGCCGCCTGCATGTTAACTTCCCTTTGTTCTCTCTGGCCACCATTCTCTTTCCTGCCCTACACGTAAGCTATAACCTGAAAGTATGTACACATGTCTAGAGGTTTGTCTGTGTGTGTAGCTTTCAGACCACCGAACACGGAGCCCAACACTGATATCTGGGGTGAGTACCTTTAGAAATTTCAAAAAAAACATCTTTATATCATTTGGCACGGGTCATTTTGAGTATTTGAAGAATTGTGTTTCCAATGTGCATAAGTAATATAAATATTTTCTTTAGAACAGGAGTTTTGACCCTGAAATACATGAAAGAGACTTGTAATTAAAAGAAAAAGTATAAATGAATGATTCTATGCCTGAAAAAAAAATAAGAATATAAAAATGGTGTGTTTAAAATTTTCTTCACATTGCAGTCAAAATAATTGAATTCTAAATGGTAAAAATTAAAAATAAAATACTTCCAAAGGATGTATTAGAGAAAAAAAAAGTGGTAGCAAACCCTTACTGAGAGACACACCCAGTTTTTTTTTTAATGTTTTTTTTTTTCTTTTAACATACATATTTTGCTCTTTGGATACGCCAAAAAGCCCAAAGGCATCAGAGAACAAAACAGACACAGGTAATGAGCATCTTCACGCTGGTCTTGGTGACATGACCTTGAAGAATGCCTGCAGTCTAACTTTAGCTAGGATATTAGAACATGGTAATTTAGACAGCTCAGACACTAATATGGCCACAACCAGGCTTATTTGAAATCAGTGTCCAAATTCAGAGTTTCCCTGGGTTCTTCACTCAGAGCTGCCTCATCACCCTTCAGCAAGCAGCCAGGCCTATGTCAGAGGGGCCCTTCAAGGGGAGATTTTTGCTTACTAAGCTATTTTCTTTATGGTAAGACAATACTTATTTTCAAAGTATTACTCAGTTCATTTTATATTTACTCGCTTTAAGATACATTTCAATGGGAGAACACCTTGCAGAGTAAAAAGCAAAACTGTGACCGTGGCTTTTGTGACCCCAAAGTCCTGGGCTAACACCAATAGGATAAAGGACAGAGAAGATGTAGGCATGTGCACGTATTGTTGCAACATAAAAAGAGTGAAAAAGCTGAAATTTTATAATTTGCAACAAAATGGGTGGAACCACAGGAAGTTATAGGAAATAAACTGAGACACAGAAAGGCGAACACTACACGGCCTCTCACATACTTGGTAGAGTAAAACTTTAGTCTGAATGGAGAATAGAGGGAAGAATGGAGAAGGGAGGATGGGTAATAGGTACCAAAACACAGTGCATAGAGGAATCACATTCTGGTTTGTGCAGTATAGTCAGGTTAGGGGTTTGGAGCTCAACAGCCTATTTTGTATTTTATGTGAATAACCAGAAGAGAGGAGCGTGAAGAGTTCAGATGAAAAACGATGAAGAGATGGAAGTGCCCGCTGTTCTTATTTGATCCCTGCGCCTCACATATATGGCTTGAAATACACGGTCGGCCTTACACAGCTAGACCTCTATTACGTCAAAATAAACAATTAAATACAGTTATTACACATCAGTAAACAAATTAAATATTCAAGCAGATTAAAGTGCCAACCACCATGACTGCATCAATAAACTTTGCATATAATTATCTAATCATCGCACGGCATCCCCTAAACATGTACAACTGAAATTATAAACAAGAAGGACCCCAAAGCCTGGGACCATCAGTCTCTTCAGGAAGAGGATATAGGAATTGCAGATTTGGGTGGAGAAGGTCAAACATGCATTCTTCTCTTTCCTTATCTCCTTGGCCTAGAACATGTTTCCTGAGCTGGGGAAGCTGAAAGAGGCTGGGAAGAACACAGACAGGGTGAAAAAGCTCTGGCAGATGCACTGTGTGGCTCTGACTCACAGCTGAGGCCATGGGAAGCAAAACAGAAGTTTCTTTTCATACTCTGAGCCCAGAGCACTCTTTTCCCACAGAATGAAGTGTCTGCCCAGCATCTCTACACATGCGGGAAGGACCCTTGATGGCCTTGTGGAGACTGCCATGCTTCAGCATGGGGCGTGGTGCAAAAGGAGAAAATGGAACTTCTGTCACTGAGCATAGCATCAGGAAGCTGAGAGAGATGTTGACTTTCGGGGACCCATTGAGGAAGGACAAAGGATCAAGGCAGAGCAAGAAGGGCCGATAGATGACTCTCAATACCATGTCTATCTATATCTCTTCTGTGTCCTCATTAAGTCTCTGCACTGCAAATGCCACCCCAGAGGAAAGTGACGGTCAGACTCAGGCTCTAGTACAAAATCAAACAGTGTCATGCTAATTGTTTCGTAACTGATTGGTGGTAATCATGTAGACATTAAAGGAAGGTACAGAGGTGAATCTGGCTAGCCTGCTTGAGAGAGGGGTAAGACTGGGGCGAGAACGGTACTCACTGTCAGAATTGCCACCTCTGCTCAGCCATCGAGTCTCACTGCCAGGTCTCTTGAAGTTTGGGAGCTGAGAGGAAAAGGAGGAATCGGGATCTCTCGTACTGTGCAGTGTAGTATTCTTGAAGCAGTCCCTCGGCGGTCAGTAATGAACTTCCGCGCTTGACTCTCAGCATCTCACATTCAGGAACTTCAATAACAAATTCCTTTCATATTTGTTCCAAAGACTGCTGTTACACTTGAGGGGAGCACTGGGTTTTTCAAGCAAGCGTTCAAGGCAGTGTTTGCAGACAGGCACGGCTTCCATTCCAAGGTGGAAACTGTGAGAACGGAGCCTCAGGCACATCAAAGGTGTCTTGTCAAGTCCAGATCTGTGTGTGTGTGTGTGTGTGTGTACCCAAGAAGGTGGCTTCTGAAGAGCTGGGGACTCGGCCTCTTCAAATGGAGCCAAAAAGAACTCATTTCTAAATGGTGTTCTTTAAAACACTGAAAAGCAGAGCCAAAGAGATTCTGTCACTAAATCAGAATAAAGTGAGCTTCATAGCAGAGTATGGCATGTGTGTTGTCCGCTAATACTGAGGAAGGCAGAGATGAGCCATTTCTATCCCAAGAAGGAAATCAAACTGGCTGGATTATTAAAAACAAAAACAGAAACAAAACAAAAAAACCCTTGAGGTGACAAAAACAAATGCATTGAATGCTGGGCCAGGGTAGAGTCATAAATAAGAAGGGAGAAGCGGCTTTCCCTGGCATGGCTCCAGAGTGAGGGTTGATGGCCTTGCATGTGGTGTGAGAGAAGTTGTGTGCAAACAACTTTATAGTTTTGCTCTAATCGCACCATTTCCGGCCTTCGCAGGGGACTCTGATCCCAGGCGCTCCCTGCCAAACCTCAGCAGATAAGGGAAATGGATTCACCCTGGATAGTATCCCATTCATTTGTGGTCACAATGGAATCACTCTCCTTGTCTCGGGATTCTTCTCCAAGTGTGGGAAGGAAGAGACAAAAGCATCACCTGGGGCCTTCGAGGTCCTCAGAAGCCTGAAATTAGAGGCCTGAAATCTGCCGCCCAACCTGGTAATGTTTCAGGCACCTGGCAGGCTTCCCTCCCTGCCTATTCTAATTGCTCCCAGGTGCTCAAAACCCTTCTAAAGAAACACGAATTCCCCCCTTCACTGCCAGAAAGATTCTCATGTTAAGGTGTAAATGACTGATACAGCAGGTTTCTTTCCAGGGGTAGGTTTTGATTAAAGGAACATGAAATAGGTCATGAATTTAGCTTTGGTAGCTGAAGTAGTCCTTGAGGGAAAGGAAGGAGATGCCGTGTTGAGGGAGGATAGAAAATAGAAAGAACGAAGTTGCCAAAATCTGTCAATTCTGGTGTGTGTGTGTGTGTGTGTGTGTAGGGTTAATCTCATCTAAAGAAATGAAATACATAGAGGTGTCATTCAGAATAACCTAATGGGTTGAGAATTTTTGGAAATAAATTCTACATTATTAACCATGCCATTAACAAAACTCCAAGATAAAACACCTAAAAACCTATTGAGCTGTTTCCAGCTGCCTTTCCGGGTTATGCTTCATTCAAGGAAAACAGCCCAGACCTGTCCAGCAGAACACAGTGGTGATTCTACAAGGCTGTGGTCAGAAATCATTTGACTTACTCTGGACCCTTGGCGATTGGAAAGGCCCAAAATAGTCATAGCCAAAAACAGAATAAATACGGCAGGTCTCTCTTCATTATGAATTCAACATGATCCACAAAAAAGTACCAGCAAACTTAGTCTGGACCTAAACAAGTTGATTTTAAGGAAATCAACTTTTTTGTAGAAAAACAAGCAAAATAAGTTGGACATTTCTGAAGGGCGATCGGAAAGGGCAAGTGTGCTAGAAACTATCTTTAGTGGATATGTGGACATAATGAAAACCCTCAAGATTCAAACTGTGGGGGCTTCCATACACCCAGACCATGGCCACAGCGTGGAACCTCAGGACAAGAATCCAATTGCACATGGTGTGTAGCATATGATAAAATTGGGCTTTGGATGTTGAAACACCTGCGTATCATGTGGCAAAGAATTAAATTGGCGCCGTGCTTCTCCGCATACAGCAAGATCGGTGTCTGACATGCAGAAATAAGTATTAAAATAAAAACATGGACAATTCTTTTGTATCTTGGCTTAGGAAAGATCTTTCTATTAGTGCCTAAAAATTTAGACTCTATAAGAAAAAGATTAATACCTTTGACTATATTAAAAAAAAATGTGCATGCTCTCCATGCAAAAGTTGCGAGGAAAAAAAAAGTCACAAGAGGAAAAAGGATTGCAGCTCTCATACAGTGCTAATTTCTCTATTTAAATAACTTCTAGAAAAGAGAAAAAGGTTAACAACCCCAAAATAAAAATGAACAAATGACATGAGCAAATGCTTCCTAGAAAAAGAAACCTGAAGGCGAACATATGTCAGGATTATCAGTGTCCCTCATCAGAAGGGACAGCAACTCAAAGCACACGGATAGGACGTGTGTCCCTGAAAGACTGAGTCCAAATGGTGGCAACAAATTCCAGTGGGGAGGCTGGAAAAGAGGCCCTTCCCCCAGGGCAGGGCAGGGGAACTCCCTGCAGTAGCAATTTAATTCGTCTACCAGTTTTCCCATAGTCACCCACAAGAGAGTTAAAAAAAAAAAAAAAAAAGAATTTGATCTCTTACCCTAAATAACAAAGATGATTTTTAGAAGGACAAAAGCCATCCCCATCCGCAGTCATAGAAAACACATAGCGTAGGAAACCCGGTAATTACATGTGTCAACATGGCCACCGATCTAAATATCTGGGCAGTCATTACTGCGGATCTGTCAGGGTGTTTCTGAATGAGATCAACATTTAAACTGGTAGGCTGAACAGAGCACGTTGCCTTCCTCAGTATGGGCGGGCCTTCCGCTACCACTTGGACATGTGACTAGCATAAGAAATGCAAAACACGGAGCTTCAGTCTCTCAGCCTTCCTCCACCAGCCCACCCGTCCCTGCGCATAGTGTCTTCAAGCTGGGACCTCAGGGGTTTATCTTGCCTTGGGACGGTAACTGGAAGTCTGCTCTACCCGAGTGAGCAGCCTGCTTACCTCTACATTTAAAGTCATTTGATGCTCCCGACACTTGTCCACCGCAGAGCATGACACCCAAGCACTTCCGCGATTCACCAAGCTTCTTTCCGATAGGTCCACACCCTTCAGTTCCTTTCCATATGCTCCTCCTCAAGAGAGCCCTGATGTAGCCATGAGTGCTGACAGCAGAGAAATGAACAAATGAACCTACAGTTGCCCCAGCCTGCTGCCTAGAAGGAATTTCTAGGCTACCATCCAAGAAGGGGGTTTCAAACAGCAGGGAAGCATAATTTAAGAAGAGTTCAAAATTCAGAGAAGCAAGAAAAGGGTGGGAATCTCAGGGCAGAGTCCAGTGAGGTCAGAGCCCAGGGGGGACTTTGGAGATCAGAATTCACTTGTCTTCCCCTAAGAACCCTCCAAGAGTTGGTGTCAGTTCTGGGAGCCTCCTGTTGTGGAGGCTCCAGACACCATGTTCCACAAGACACCCCAACCTTACGCCCCAGCCACTGCCTGATCTAGCACACAGCTTGAGAATTACCCATGGCTTTGACTGTAATGGCAACCCCGCTGTTGGGCTTGCTGGGTTTGTATACAGTGTGGCGACCTCCAGGCCCTTTGACCATCAAAGTACCAGACTTTGAGTCAGGGGAGCTTGCTATAGGCTTTGGTCTTCATATAAGCTCGTTGGGTTTGTTTCCATCTTCACAAAATGAAATTGCTCCTCTAGTGTGATGCCTCATACCCCTTTAGTTCTAGAATTCTATGTAAATTTCTGATGATAATACATCGGAGTTGCAAAGATTTACAGTGCTTCATGGTAAGCCATAATTGCACTGGTTCCAAAATGTATAGTTATGGTGCTTAATTTTACAGCGAGATTTAATTAACTCTCCCTCCCTCCTATCAGAAGCCCCCAGTGAAATAATTGTCTTTTGCAAGTCATGCTGAGCAGTGAAGCTCTGTTTGGGCACTCCATCCGGTTTGTTCTTGGAGCAGCAGGAAAGAATGTTGGAACAAGGCTGTAGCCACTGGAGAGCAGGACATAATATTTTCTATCAGAAACCTGTTTCCATTCTCACTCTGTGGCCCCAAAAGCCCTCAAGGAAGAGCTGCGGTACCATAGGTGTCAAGGGAAGGATTTAGTCCAATGGAGAAATTTCGTTCTTTATGCTGTCTCAGACAGGTGCGCCCATCGGAAGCAAATGTTACAAATTGGAGTTTTTCATTTAGCCTGCTGAAATCTCTAGTGCCCCGAAACCCTGTAGCCAACAGGGAGCTGTCTGACTTACCCAGGTTTTACTCATCTTTTGGCTGAAGCAAACCTTCAAAGGCTTTGAGGGCATGGAGTGGATTTGTGATCCTCCCTTGGGGTTGTTGGCTCCAAATGCTGGAAATGTGTTATATGAAAAAAAATGTCTTTTTTTGCCATCTGTGAATGAAAAACATTCTTCATATGTTTAACTGTTTCAAATTGCCATATGTGACACACACACACACACACACACACCCTCCCAGCACTCCTTTTTGATGGCTGGGACGGAGACAGCAATCAGACTTTGGGCCCCTCTTTCAGTTCCCAGCTTTTTTCTTTCAAAGGGGCTATAGGTGAAAAGCTCCCAGGTTCATACCCAGCCAGAAACAGAGCAATTTTCATGTTGAGGCTGACTTAGCCAGGGCACTTTTCTGGAATTTCAACCATCTGCTGCAATTCTCCTCTCCCCTCCCAGCCGTTCACCTAAAGTGCCCCCCCAATGCTGCCACAAAATTACAAACGTCTGACACGGAAAGCTGCCGTGAAAGGGGCACTAGTGTGTCAGTTGCATTGCTCTGTTTTCTGCGAAGACTAGGTGGGTTGAGAGGGAGGTGGGAAGAAATAAACTAAGGGGCCCCTCTCACCTCAGCTGCCCCTGATTTAGTCTCGAGAAAGAAGTGCTAGAAATCTTTCAAAGTCTATTACTACTTGGTCAACTAACAAAAGCAAGAGCTTTTCTTACTTCTCCCTGGTTCATCATTTATTCCTTCCAAATATTGTGAGGATGAAAGCAAAGGCCTTAGCGGTACCCATTGCAGGGTCTGTTTGACCTCATAGTCTCGAGGTGATTAGGAACTGTCAGTGTCCAAGGTGCCATTATTTCCATATTTGAAGGAAATCCTCCGGTGAAGGACCCTTTTGATGGATACAAAGGAATCACTAACCAAGTCCTTTCAGAATAGACTTCGGACAGGGTCGGCTGCCGACCCACACCCACCCAGCGGCCTCACTTGGCACAGGTGTTCTTTGGCCCAGAAGGCGCTATTGATCAATCCCACCTGGAGAAGGCTTTCATTTAGTTATGATCATGGATTTGGGGCATGAGCATGCTGGTGGCTTGGGACATCCAAATAGGCTGTTTTAGAAAGCTTTGTCTGGTTCTTTCTCTACTTGTAGGGGCATAGTGACTCTGTGAGTCAGGCAGGGAAATGGTAAAGAGGAGGAGGTTCTGCAGTTCACCTCAGGGCAATGGACTTCACGGCAGGGTTAATCTAAAAGCCCTGTTTGTCTACGATGAAACTTGCAGTTCTTCTAAAAAATGAGGATTTCACCTACCTTGGATCCATTTGTGACCTGAGAAGCTGGGTGTGACCTGGAACACGAGCCAGCCAAGCACTTAGAGTGTTGTAAATCGGTAAGGCTACTCGCTACTACACAAACCATTCTATGCAACATTACTTTTCCTTGAAAAAAGTGGGCATGAGATGCCAAAAATACACAACCACCTTCCAACCCTGGATTCCATATAACCAGAAGTAGATACCCTTAAGTCAGAGGAGGCCATCAGCACACACAAACCCCAAACAGGGCCCTTGATAAGAGGGTTAGGCCTGGAAGAGCCTCTTGTTAGTCTTTACAGGTGACGTAGTAAAACCTCATTGCGTTAGGTTTTCCGTTGTGATGAAATATTAAGAAAAACATTAAAAAAGGGGGGGGGCGGGAATGTGTTTCAGACCAAAGCCACCTGGCTCCAGTCCCTCGGGCCAGAGTCCAGCAGAGCATTATGGTGGAGCGAGAGTTTGAGGAAGCTGCACTGTCCTGGCACTTGGATGCAAAAAGGAAGATAGGAAGGGGCCAGGGACAAGGTACATTCTTCAAAGGCATGTTCCTCTGCAGAGCCTATGTTCTCTAAGTAGGATCCACCTGCTAAGGGCTCCGTGCACTGATGGAGTCAGTACCTTCATGATCCAGTCACTCCGAGAGCTGGGGACTGAGCCTTCAGCGCCTGAGCACTTCCATCCGCTAGTGGGGGGGGGAGGGCTCCGAATTTTAACAAAGCCACACACAGTTCCTGGAGGTCCGGCTCCACTTGGCTCTGCAGCGTTTGTCAGTGCCGTTCTCATTACTGACCAGGAGTCTAAGGACTATCTGAAGTATAAATCTTCATTTCCTCAGCCCTTTGACTTTTTTTTTTTTTCCCCAAATATAGTCCTTTGACAATTGTGTTTTCTACGTGAGGATTGTATGCTGGGCATTGCAGTAACCACAGGGAGGCTGACATAATTGTCACCGAAGAAGGGACAGGGAGCTCTGGCAGGAGAGCAAGACAGACAAATCAACAGCCACCTGCGCCCCTGAGCTACCGCTGCGATCTGCAGGGACCCCACCAGTGCCTCCATTATCTTCGGATGCTCCGTCTATCAAGCCTCTGGCCCATGGTCCATGCCAGCAGGCTGTGCCCGTCCTGCGTGCACCGATGATTTACCACCAAGGAACCAACCCTAGTAGTTGCTTAACCTTCTGGTGTCTAGAAAGATCCTTTGAGACTGTCTGGAAGCTGCTCTGAAAACCTGCACTCTGCCACGCGGTGGAGTTCTTTTGATCGCCTCTGCCAAGACTGGTACAGATCCGTCCATTCCCTGCAGGTTGACTTCCAAGGAATTCATCTCAAGGACTGGAAAACAGCCTGGATAACCTTTCCTTGGCACCTTGATCTGGGGCCAAAGATCTATTCAGAGCTTCAAACAGAATGTGTTATCTGGAAATGGAAGTTAGATTGATTTGGGGTTTTGTAAGAGGCTTTAGAGAAAGGCTGGGCAGCTGGCTTAGCAGTGTGTGCTGTACAAATGATAGGATTGGAGTTCTCATCTCCAGAACCCACATATATGTCGGGTTGATATGGTGGCCCATCCATAATCCCAGCCTGTGATGCAGAGACAGGGATCCCCAGAACGAGCTGGCCATTGCGCCTGACCCCATCAACGAGTTCTGGGTTTGACTGCGAGACCCTACATCAGAAGAATCAGGTAGAAGAGCAACTGAGGAATAATTTGGGCATCAACCTTGGCCTTCTACATGCATTAGGACATTTGTTTACATTTTCATCTAGACTCACAAACAAGCATGTATAAAGGTGCCACACACACACACACACACACACAAGATAAAAGAATTATAAAATAACTGTGAAGAAGAAGGAGATGAGAAGGAAGAAATATCGCCCCAAATAAGACGGAGAGAGCAGAACTAGGCAGCGCTGGAAGCTGAGCTGTGCTGCAGACCAGCCCAACTGCAGCCAACCGAGAGAGTGCTAGGGAATGAATATTGGTCATCGGAGTATTCTGTGAGGTGTTGGCATGACCCCTGCACCCCACCCAGCCCCCAAGAGACAGCTGCCCTGCAAAGAGTGTGATGGCAAGTAGAGCAGTCCTCTGCAGCTGGGGTAGCTCGTGACAAAGCTGACAGTGGAGTGACCTGTCCCTGCGCGCTTGGCCACTGAATGTGTACCATGGCCTGTCCTTTGCTGTTCTGTGGGCACATACAAAGTAAGTCCAAGCAGCCTAAAGGACAGGCCATGGTACACATTTCAGGATTTCTGTAGGTCTTTCCTTACCTCTAAGCTTTCTTCAAGCTAGGACTAACTTCAGCTCCTTCTGCGAGTCCCTGAGAAGACAGGATGACGTGGGAGCCCACAGCTGACACCAGGTTACCCGTCTCCCACATTGTGCCTGGATTTGACTGACCCTCACAGGCCACAAACTTTGTCTCTAAAGAGCCCTCGTTGTATTTGGCGGGGGGGATTCTCCAAAGATAACAGGTTCTGCTTCAAAGCCTCAAGATTTTGAAGGCATTCTCCCGTGAGGAATTCCCATAAGCCTTTTGGGTTATCTTCTCAGGTGTTCATATTCACGGTGATCAGCTCCCAGGTTTTCCTACTCAGGAACCTGACCTTGGGTTAGCAGTCCTTTCTTGGCTGTTCTAGCTATTCTGATTTAAAATCTTGAGCGTGGCCCTTGGCTTTCCGTACTGTACAGCTGAAACTGAGAACTTCAGTAGGTGCCTACTGCTTTTCATCTGTGGCTTCGGCTTGCCTGTGACTCAAATGAGCTGTTATGTTTTTGGTGTAGACTATCTGTGACACTTATCGATACACCTAGTCCCAATGTCCCCACAGCTGCCTCTCTAGGGCTTACGGTGCCTCACGGTTTACTTTGCTGGGTTGTTCCCTTGTACCCGTCTACCGTTCCGAGTCACAGCTGATGGAAAGTTTTAACAATAGGGCCACAGGGTGTGGAGGCTCTTGGCATTCTACCTGTCACCAGAAAACAGGTGCTAATTGCCAGGCAGAAAGCAAGTGATTCAGCTTCACAAGTCTGGCTTCTCACCACCTGCTTTCTCCGTCTCCTCAGGACCAGCTGTCACCGGGCTGCCTCTTCGGAAGCCAGAAGCAATCACCAACTGATGTTTCTTAGAAATTAGTACTTACAAGAGCGGGGGCAAAAAAGCATTGGTCCTAAAAAGCTGGTATGCAGCAGGGGCTCCCCAGAGCTCTGCCCTACTTTGTGGCAGGCTCTAGAATGGGTATTGCCTATCCGTGTCTTGTTAGGCCTCCCTGAATGGAATGTGGAGGTAGGTGACATGGTTTCCCACCGCTGAGACCAATGCTGAAACCGTGAAGCCATCAACTAGAGGCTCTGCTCACAGCAGTCAGACTGAGAACTGGTCCACATGGCTCCCCCCGGCAGGACATCTACACAGTACCCATTGATACGACCACCAGACTCTCCTCATATGACTTAGCAGACCTCGTAAAGCCTGATGTCATCATGTGGAGCCTTAAGTGTGGCTACAACGCAAACCGTAGACATATCTCCCCTCTTTAGGGTGAGGAGGAAGATTGGCGGGAGGGTGCAAAAAATCAGTAAAGGGAGAGGCTTCCACAGCAATCTAAGGAGGAGCGGCACAGATGTCACCCCTCTTCCTCTGATCCCTCCTCCCTTGTTCTTAACATGACTGTTTTTCATACCAATCCCCAGAATAAGAATATTTGGCATTAGAATTTGTCTAACACAAAGAGATGCGCCCCCCGCCCCTCAGTTTCTGGCCTGCAGCAGGCTCCTGGGAGGACATGGGCGTGACTCTAGCTGAAACTCCTAACAGGGGGACATGAAGACTGAGGTGACCACCTCCTAGCCAGGTAGGAACTAGTGGAAGGAGGGGAACAACAACCCACCAACAAAACCTGTGATCCGAAAATTACCCTGCCTACAATAAGTGCAAGGATAACGAGGGAGCAAAGATTGAGGAATGTCCGACCAATAACTGGCCCAAGCTGAGCCCCAGCCCACGGTAGAGAGCCAGGCCCTGACACTAGTAATGATGCTCTGCTAGGCTTGCGGATAGGAGCCTTGGACACTCCAGCATCAGATGGGGACGGATGCTGGGACCTGCAGCCGCACATGGCACAGAGCTCCGGGGGTCCTGTGGAAGTATTGGGGGGGAAGACTAAAGGATCTGGAGGGAACAGGAACCTCACAAGAAGACCGACAGAGACAACTAACCCACTCCCATGGGAGCTTTCAGAGACTGAGACATCAATTAAGGAGCCTGCATGATCTGGACCTAGGCCCCCTACACACATGTAGCGATGGGTGGCTTGGTCTTCATATGTGGTGCCTGGCTAGTGGAGGGGCGGGGGGGTCTATTTCTAACATGGACTCTATCGCCTGCTTTTGGATAACTTCCCCCTGGCAGAGCTGCCTTGCCTGGCCTCAGGGGATGAAGATATATATGCTCAGTCCTGGTGGGACTTGATGTGCTGGGGAAGGTTGATATGGGGATGAGGGGGAGTTCTCCTTTTCTGGGGGAAAAGGGAAGGGGAAGGAGGAAGGGGGGACTTGGAGGAGAAGTGGGAGTGGGCACCCTTGTGATGTAAAATAAATTTAAAAAAAAAAAAAGAATTTGCCTAACACTTTCTTGAAAACCTACCAGCCATCTCTGCTGGGATTTTCCAGGTTTCTACAAAATGGTGTGTCAGAGCATGGTTTCTCTTCCCTACACTTGAAAATCTAAACAGAAACAGTAATAATTTTCACCTTTTATTTTTGCGTGTTGGCAAGCCAGAGAGTCACACCACTTGCCCACTCTCTCCCCTCGCCCCTCACCACATCGGGCCCACCTCGCCCTGACCGCTCTGCAGAGAGATTACCGAGAATCGCTTCCCTCTGTGTGATTAACCGCACAAATCCAGCGGCTCCCAGGTCTGCAACACTGCATGCCTTGAAAAGCTAAGAACACCTAAAGTGCAAGGATTACTCCAGAAAAGTCCCTAATTAATAAATGTTCTACATTTTTATGTGTGAATGTTTAATATTTAATTTTTCAATAATTTTATCATTTATAATTTATTAAATTTATTTTGTGGCTTGTATTTATTAAAAATTGATAGACTTCCTATTTCTTTTACTCCAATGTTAGGTTATTTTTATGGAAAAAAAAATGAGCAAAACCCAATGGTTTAAGTCCTAGAACTTTTTTCTTAAAGCCTCCGTCGGAGCATATTAAGACTCTGATATCCTAGGCCTTGCCTGGGAGATTTCTCCCAGCATTGCCTTGATGGCTGTTGCATTGGTGCCATTGGGGGATCATCAGCCAGTTCAGAACAGGGCTAACCTGGTCTGCTTTCCTCTCTGCCCAGTGATCTGAGCGGAGGGTTTACTGTAATGCTCATTTGCATGCTGTCGGACTGGTTTGAACCGAGAGAAGTCATGGTCCACAAGCCACACAGACCGTCCCAGCATGGATCACTGGTTCTCAGAGATTGACAGCTCTGTGTCTCTAGTTACAGTCAGGTAAAAGAAGGGAAAGACTAGAATTAAAAAAAAAAGGGGGCAAGTGGAGATGGTGGCAAATGTCTCCACCTTTCATAACCAAATTCTTTCAGAGAATGTCTGATGTCTGTGGCCCGTGGACCCAGGTCTGTGTTCAGCCACTTTGCAGCACCTGAGAAGGCCGCTTGAGACGCTGAATACAGAGAAAGCTGTGCGTCTCAGTAGAGGGAATGCCGTTTCAACTTCTTTCTAGAGTGGGGTTTAGAGGCAGCTGAGGTTGTGCTTAAGGTCAGGAGGTGATGTGAATGCTAAATGGAGAGGGAGCCCAGCCTAAAATTCATCCAGCCAACAGCAGGTCCAGCTCATTCCCTGTGCAAATGTTTATTGAGCATTTACTCCGGGAGATGCCTGTGAGTTACGGGAGGAGAGGGAGGCGCAGAGGCAGGGCTGGCGCCGAGGACGGCGTGCCAGTACAGTCGGCAGCAGGAGCAGCAGAGGGGAGGTCTGACCTTTGCTTCTCTCTCACTCTAGCAGTAAAAGTTCACAAAACAAGGCTATGGAGTGCTGTGAGACGCTGGGTTAAAAATACGATATAAAATCACAATTGTCAAAAGGTGCCGCTCACCATACTTAATGTTATTTCGTGGCTCCTTGTGAACATGCCTTCTCGCCCCTGCTGGAACCCGGGGCAGGGTTCACATCTGCTTTGCTTTATTCCTGTCCTCCCGCACAGTGGCCTGCTCATAGCAGCCCTCATCTAGATGACCAAATAAATTAATGTTCGTGCCCAGTCCTTCGATAGCCTGGAGGCCACAGCAAGGCGGGTTAGATGTATTCCTCATCAGCGTTGTCTCCCAAGGAACCAAGGACAATGAGTAGCGTGGAAACTGCTGGACTAGCGTGGGTTTTGCTGAAGAGAAGCTTCTGAAAGTCATCTGTATTTCTTCTGATCCAGGCTCTCCCCTGTGCCCTTCTCCCAGCCTGGCAATGCTCAGTGTGGCTCTCTGTCAGTGCCAAATAGATCTCTTTCCTGTATTCTAAACTGCTAAGACTCTGTGGAATTTTGATATAATACATTAAAACATTTTCTCAGCCAAGTGTTTTACACAACATAAAATATTTTTCTATGGTAATGTTTCTTTTATTGAGGTTTTTTTTTTTTTTTTTTTTACAAAAATTATCACACATTCTACAGATATTCAGCAACGCTTACTCGACTGAAAAACAAAATAAAATCACAGAAACACCAAATACAGACATTTCTCAAATTAACCAGAGACAGTTTGTTGTGACTGAGGGATAAACGCCATGGCCTGAAATGCAGTGGGTCCCTTCCGGAATACAGCATATGGGTGGTGAGCCCGTGGTCGGGACAGAGGACTCGAACACGCCACTCAAAAGAAGCGTCAGATTGTAGCTTCAGGTTTCAAAAACGTGACACTGTGGCATTGCGTGGCCGGAAATGGATGGGCAGTGGAGAAGATGAATCCCACGTGCAAGACAGACAGGAGTTCCTGAGTCGGGAGGGAGTCAGCCTGGGGAAGCCAAAGAGGCAGCTAAGGAAAAGACGATGTAGGCTGTTAGAGCCGGTGCCTGTCGGGGTCTGGGTCGCGGGAAGAACGTGAAAAGGAGTCCCCGGGAAATGCATCCAGGGTGGTCAGCAGTGACGGCAAGACTCACGTAGGGTAGGGGGTCTGGGGTCTGGGAACTGAAGGCAAGTTTGTGCCTGTTGCTCAGGGAAGCTGTAGACTAAGGATGCAAACCGCAGCTCCCCAGACCTCCCTCCGCGCGTCTGTTGGACCCCTGGGAGTCAGGGGCAAAGGTGAAGGAGCCAGAGCGGGGTGGTTAGGGCTTCCAGCATACACGTCTCACGCGGAATTCTCATCCATCACCCAGGAGCATTTTATTCCTAACTGACAGATGAGGAGATGGGCATCGGCAAGTTCCGGTAGTTTGCATAATAGGCGGAGAAGGGGAGACCTGGGGCCGGGATTTACATGTTCTGACCCCTTACCCGCTATTTGTACTTTATTTCCTTTGTGTCTCTGCTCAGAGTTTCACTCTCTAGCTGGTTTCCTTGATCACTCCTCATAGTCCCATCCCTCACCCCGTCGTCTTTCTCCATTTTCCTAATCCTCCAGCTGCCTGCTTATTATTTTCCCTTCCCAACAAAAGTGTCCTTTTACTGCTGTGCCCCGAGACCCAGTCTGGAGGATCAGGTCTCTTTAGGATCTGTAGGGCAGGACTGCTCAGCCATCTGGGGATCTGGTTCAGAGGCCGGTCAGTGCCCGGGCCGGCACCTGCCATGCCGAAACGCTGGGGTTGCTGGTCTGCTGGGCACCCATCAGAACGTTCGATCTTCTCTTAGTTTTGGAGGTGGCTGAAATGGTCCTAGAATAGGGCAGGCCAAGATTAGAAGAGAGGGAATGACTGAAACACATCTCAGATAGACGGATTTTTTTTTCCCTATCTGCAGCAACTTCCTGTTTGAACACGTGTGCGTTTTGTATGTGAACGTTTCCAAATCTTGCTTAGACAACATTTATCTTGCTTCTATCGCACGCAGTACTTCAACAAACTGTCAGGCCTCAGATCCACCAGGGACTCCTCAGGACCACGCTAGGAGCTGCCCAGGAGTTGAAAACCTGTTTGAATTTCTAAGCCAGACTTGAAAACAGAAAAGCCTCAAAGGCTGCAGCTAGAGAAACCAACTCTCCCAAACAGGGATTTTTCTTTAGGGTCTGTTTGGTGAAAACACATGCTTCTTACTTTGAGGCAGGCCATGTCAGCGGTTTAATTTAAGACATCAAATGAGAAACAATCTGTCTGGTGTAACCTTTTGCCGGTGAAATGAGCAGCCTGTGAGCCAGCTCCCAGAGAACACTCTCATTATCCTGGGCTCCGTGACATGGGACATATTGTCTCTTTCCTTGACTTGACCTTAACACATCATTGATGCAAAACATATTTCGAGTTTGAAAAATAGTCATCTAGAAAAGAAAACCATTTCCCTGTCTCAATTCACAGACTCAGACTCAGCACTGGGGAAAAAGAAATGTGTTTTATTTGTATCCGTGACTGGTTCTAGCCTCTTAAAAATTAGGGAAATATTTGAGAGCAAACTGGTACCCTAAAAAAATGTATTCTTTGCATTTCCATTCTTCTTTGTGAACAGACTAGGATCTATGAGATTTAAGAGAGCATTGGCATTTTATAATGTTCTTAGAAAACAGGGGAAAAGGGAGTTTTGCTTATTAGCAAAGCCTCATGATTACATTAAACAAACTATATACAAACATAAAGTCCCCGTAGATCTTTAGAATCAGCAAAGATTTATTACTGCCTATGGCGTGGAGAAGTCATTGGACTATGGAAGGGATATTAGCGTCGTTTTACTTAACCAACAGCTGATGCTCAAAGCTCCAGGAGAAGGTTGGAAAAGGACAAGGTCTCCTTGCCTGCAATATATGATGGCAGTATATGTCTGCAAATAAAGACCCTTCTGCCTCAGCTCTTTATTCTCGGTGAGGAGTCCTATTTGATGATACACTTTATTATCCCTCCTTTTGTTTTATCAGAACAGGATCAACCAACAACAATGAAACAATTTATTTATGATTCTTTTAAAAGAAACACGGTGTCGTCGGGTGCACCCTGGTGCTGGGGAACACCGAGACTCACTCTATTTTTAACTTTCTGCTCCATCTTCCCATAGGTGCTTCATGACCAAAGAAGGATGCGGGATTCTAATCACTGTGTGATGGAATATGGAAAGAAAGAGAGCAAAAGATCTTCCTTCCGCTGTGTGGTTTTCTTGAAAGGAGGCCACCAAAAGTTTCAGTGATCTATGTGCACTTCCCGCACCAGCTAGAATCTAGATTGTCATAAGAAGTACCCAGAGTTGCCGCACATCAAAGTGGGCTTTTATTATTCAGGAAGAAACGGGGGCTTGGGTATTACGAGACAATGAGGTGCTGCCTTGCCACTGGATACAGTATACACGCCATTTGGAAAACGCTGGGATGTCTAAATTTGGCCTCTTTGGAATGAATAATACATCAGAAATATGGTTTTGGTAGTGATAGACAAGCTTGCACTAATACACACAAACATTAATTTCTTATAATGAGAGACCCTTGAGGTGAAAAGAAAGCTGGAAGTTATTGTAGGGGATTCAACCATTTAAAGAAAGGTACCACAGGGCTGAGGAGCTGGCTTGGTCAATACAGTGCTTACCAGGCAAGTACTCTCTGAATTTAGATCTCAGCACAGACGCACACAGTCTGTAACCTCAGTGCCCCGGGGACTGGAAATACACAGATCCCTGGAGCTCACCTACAAGTCAGCATCTCTGAACTGGTGAGCTCCAGCTTGAGTGAGAGATTCTGTCTCAAAAAAATAAGATGGAACAGCTGGAGAGATGGCTCAGTGGTTAGGAACACTTACTGTTCTTGCAGGAAACCTGGGTTTTCTTCCTAGCACCTACATGGTGGCCCACAACCATCTGTAACTTCAGTTCTAGGGGATCCTATGCCCTCTTCTGACTTTCTCAGGCACTGGACATATATGCTGGCACATACTCATATTCCAAACATACATGCTGACACACAGATACATGTGTGATATATATATAACAATAAGGTGAAAAACAATCAAGAAAGATATTTGATATTTACCTCTTGACTCCCTGTGTTTACATGTGTGTATACCATCAATATCAGAAAGAGAGGCCAGAGACAGAGGGACAGGAAGCAGCAGCAGCAGCCCAGCACTGTGTGAGTTCTGTCTTTGCCTGGCTTTACTGAGAGGGCCTTCCCCAGTCTGCAGTTTGATACAGAGCAGAAAGCTATCCTCTTAAGGAACTGAAGGTCAAAATAAGGGGTTCAAGGCTACTCAGGATGCTGAAACCTGAGTGAGAAAAACCCTGGAAAGTAAAGAGGCCCCTCAGAATCTGCACGTACATTCTGCAAATCTTTTGCTAAATTCTGTCCGTGTGTGGGGAAAAAAGATAAAGAGCCCAGTGAAAGCAAGAATTGGAGGCCTAAAGAGATTAAAACAATTCTTCAGCACAGCTGACACTGGCAAGAAATGGCTGGGAATTTAAATCCCTTCAAGTTGCGGGAATTGACTGTTGTATCGCACATGTTTTTCGCTCCTGTTCTTTTCTTGTCTTTGGATCCTAACTGCACATGCATCAGACGACTCGCCACGCTACCACAGCAACTGAAACCACTCTCCGCCTCCCCGCAGCCTCTCCTCTCCGTTCTGCAGATTGGAGAGTTTCTATCGATATATATTCACATCCTTTGTCACTTTCTTCTGCCAACTCGACTTTGCTCCTAAGCCCATATTCAATGAATTTTCTATTTCAGATATTGTACTTTTCAGTTCTAGAGTTTCTATTTTTACTTAGTTTCCATTTCTCTTCTGAGATCCCCCATCTGTTCAGTCATTATGACCATTCCCCCCCCCCCGAACTTAGATTTATCACTGTAATACCAACATCTAAATCGCATGTCATCTATTTCTATTGGCTGATTTTGTTTGCTGAATATGGGTCAGAAATTCCAATATTCCTCTTCTTTCAAGCCTCTCATTATTGCTTAAAATTATGCAGATGGACAGATGAATCTGTAGATCATGCATCTCTGAGAGAATGATTTCCATTGTTTCTCTTTGTTAATGTTTTACTTTTGTCTCATAACCTTTGGCTGATAACCTTCAGTGTGTGAAGGCTTGTATTTTCTGCTTTGTTGGAAATAAAACACAAATGACAAACAACAGGACAGTAAAGGAGTAATGTGCCAGATCCGACAGACACTAACAAGATAATGAGGGACAGTGAACAAGTTCATGTCAACAACTTCCAAAACTCAGAAGCCAAGGAACACTGACCTGGGCATAAAACCTAGAACTTTTCCTGTACAGGAAAAGTAGGTCATGTGACTGCAAGAATGCCCTCAAATGCTTTTAAAAAATTATTCTAATTATATAAATTCTTTTAGAAAAGAGAAGAATATTATGAGGCCATTCTATAACAAAAACAAGATAGAATTTCTATAATTATACTTATCTATATCCCAGAATTACCAACAGGAAGCTTTTCCAAATAAACAATAACACCAGAAGAATGATATAAATGTGACATGTTGAAGAGAACCAGAAATGCTAAATACAGTGGAAAAGGAACGAAGACATGGGGCTGAATTTACTGCCTACTTAAAATGATAAAAAAATGACTACAGGACATGTAAATGTTTCAACTTTGTGAAGGGCATGTACAAATACTACCGCCAAGATGATGCTAATTTATAAAAGGTCGAGGGCTTCTCCATAAGAGCAGACACAAGGACTGCAATCAGCGTTGCTATTCAGGATTGCACTCACCATCACAGCCAGTACAGTACACCACGTAAAAGAAACACAAGACACAAACACTGGGAAGAAATAAGTACTGTTTTTACTTGCATGTGGCATGATTTCTTTGGTTTAAAAAACACATAGGAATCTGAAAAAGTAGAACTTATAACCAATGAGTGAACTTAGCAAGGTCACTGTATTACAAGACAATGGGCACAAGTAAATTACACTTCCACGCACTGGAGCAATCAGCCTAAAGAGAAAAGTCTTCAGGTCAGAGCAGCATCAAAAACATACCATGTGTAGGGATAAGTTAACAGAAACAGGGTACAACTTCTGCTCAGGGGGCCCTGGGACATTTGGAGTGGGATGGCTTTGATAAAGAGACAAGCCTACAGAGAGAGTCAATGACGCCAAGGAGGTAATTACCCGCAGACTGATACAGTAATTGATGTAGTAATATAGATTGAAACAGATCTCAGCAAGGTTTTATTAAGCTTGTTTTAGAAGTTGACAATGTGTTTGTAAAACAGATCTCAGAAAAGAACAAAGTTGGAAAATGTGTTGCCGAGGTAAAGGTTTGCTAGAAAAGTATAGCATTCAAAGCGATACATCATGGTAGCGTCGCTCTGAGACAGATACACAAATAACTACAATACAATGGAAAATGTGGCACATAGATTGTCAATTATTTATTACAAAATGTTAACACGGTTCAGTGAGGAAACATATATTAAGACCAGCTGCTCTTTGGTGTAGATCAAAAACAAACTTCACAAAAGGAGACCAGGCAAGGACCATACATACATGAGACGCCATTAGCCAGCCAGGAAAAGCAGTTAAAACCAATCCACAGCCACACAGGCCTTTGGAAGAAGCCAAGTTTAAAGGACTGATATCAAAAGCCAGCGAGAACATGGCCTGATTTGTGCTCTCACTCTCTGGTTCTAGGACATAAAAAGGTCCCACTGAGTTAGGAGAGCCTGGAATTTTCCCACTGAGGTCCACCAGATCCTATGCTCGAAAATTCCACCCTTGTGTGTGTTTTCAAGAAAACAAAAAAATGTACAGCCTGTCAAAAGGATTATACAAAAATATTTAGCTGCTTTCTGCCCTTTGGTTTCCAATGAGCAATTTCTTTCTTCCTTGTATTTTAAACTTTGGTGCTGTGTGTGTGTATATGTGTGTGTGAGTTCACTTGTTTTTTTTTTTTTTCAATTAATGTATTTATAAAAGTGAAATTGGTATAATCCAGATGGGCATTAATCCAAAGGGTGCTGTAGTTATACAATGGCACACTGCTCAGCCACAGCTGGTGGTACAATGTGGATGTCTAGGGTTTCTATTGCTGCCCTGAAACTCCATGACCAAAATCGAGTTGGGGAGAAAGGAGTTTACGTGGCTTACACTTCCACACTGTAGTCCGTCACTGAAGGAAGTCAGGACAGGAACTCCAACAGGGCAGGGACCTGGGAGTGGAGCTGATGCAGAGGCCATGGCTGGGTGTTGCAGACTGGCTAGTTCTTCATGGCTTGCTCAGCTGGCTTTCTTACTGAGTCCAGGACCACAGCCCAGGGATGGCACCACCCACAATGGGCTGGGCCTCCACCCAGCAATCACTGATCAAGAAAATGCCTTCTAGCCCGGTCTACAACCTAATCCTAGGGAGGCAGCTTCTCAGTGAAGGTTCCCCCCTCTCATGACAATAGGGGGACAGAAAACTAGCCAGTACAATAGATAAACCTCAAAAAACAATCATCTGGGAGACAATTACACCAATAATATGTATTGTATGATTAAGTAACGGGCACAAGAAATATGTGATGGCATTTAAAGCAGCCCTTGTCTTTGCTAGCAGGGGATTAGGGAATTTTCTTGGGTGGCGTTTACACACACATCATGAAATTTTATATGTGACATGACTCGTGCAGCAAAACTCTTCAAAATCTAGACAGTTAGACGTATGTTTTACAGCTGGGAAATTCTACCTTAATTTTAATTCTACATTAATTTAAAAAGAGGGCTCTTTCGAAGCCAGACGCCCAGACCATGATTCCTGTGAGCTGGGCATCTGCTTTGGCCTGCATGAGTTCAGGGCAAACCTCCTTAGCATCGTCACATCAGCTAGTTGGTTACTGAACTGGAAAAGTCGATTAAAAGACTGAAAAGGCATATATGCAGATAAACGTTCTCGATATTTTATTTCTCAATAAAACTGCGGTTCTTTTGTGTGTGGTCCAGGCATTTTTTTCTTTGACTTGCAGTACACATTGTCATCCTGGGATACTTTGCCCACAGCATGTTATCTAAGATCTCCAATCCTGATTTCCTTAAAATGCTTAGAAATCAAATGCATTTTGAAGCTATCTAAATATAAAATCCTTCTAGGGTTTTTTTTTTTAATTATTTTAGTTTTGCCACATTTTACATCCTCCGAGCTCTACGACTAAAATGACAAATTATTCTTTTTGGTACCTCACACCTTCCATCTGAATTTCCAAAGAATTCAGCTTTGTTTCCGCAGCTGAGTGGTGGCAGCTCTCTTCCCACCATTCTTACCTAACTGGGCTGAGTGCGTCTAATCAAACCGCACCATGGCAAATAAAACCACAAGGAGGGGAGAGGGGACAGCAAGTTGCCTTCATAACCTGGAAATCTCTCGAAGGTTCCTCATGTCTTTACTCCCATATAGAGTTTTCACCTCACAGCCTTAATCCCCCACCTCTACCCTTCCCTACCTGTCTTTTCTTTCCTTTGAAATGTGAAAGGAGACACTGACTTAAAAGCGTTTTTACAAACACTATTTCCTAAGTGGTAAATAAAAATATGAAATAATATGCAACTTTTAAAATATTTTAGAGAACAGCACAGACTCAAACGATCATTTAAAAAAAATGTCACTGTAGGCTGAAGAGAATGACACAGAAGGCCACTGGGGGCCTGCATACTCTTTCGGTAAAAATTGAATCGGTTCATCTCCTTTGGAAGATGGCATGGCACCCCACAATGAAATTAAGGGTGTGCAAATATTAGCAATTCTCCTCTCACGTATGTGGTGTATAGGCTAGAGTGTCCTTGGCAGTAGGGTCTGTAATTATCCCATACTGGACCCCCAAAAAATGCTTTCCAGTGGTGCAGCGGGGAAGCTTTTTGTCAGCCCCGTGGCACGTATCTTTAATGTACTGAAATCCTTACCACCAAGGTGGCATTTCAGAACGTATGCAGGGTTAGTTAGTGTCCTGTAGGAGCACAGTGTCTAAGGTCCAGATGTGTGACGTGTGGAACTTTGACTCTCCAGCTTTCAGAACTGTTGCAAATATTTGCTCATTGTCTCTAAGGTATGTCTGTTCGTTTCCAGCAGCCTGAGTGAACTGAGGCAATTATACAGCAGTGAGGCGGTGTCAACAGCAGGACACGGAACACAGCTGATGGGTCCTACAGAGAATGGCAAACCAAGGAAGACGACCGCAAAGGGCAACACGCAGTAAGACCCATGGCAAGTTCGAGAACCGGCAGAACCGAACTGCTTTGCTGAGAACACGAGGGCCACTGAAATAGGAAGGTATCTTCACGGAGGCAGGCTGGGTTCCACTGGGAACGAGGGAGAAGCCTGTCTCTTGAAATCTGCATCTGAGATCATCTGCCACTCTGGCCGATTCAGGAGTGAAGTTGAAGGAAAAGCGAGGATGGCCACATTCTACAGTAACCACAAAGAAAGGGACTAGAAGTGGACTTCATATTCATCAGTATACATGTATTCCAAGACAAGTGTTCTTGCTAGTTTATGGTTTGCTTTAGAGCAAATCCAGTCATCTGAATTATATAGTAATGAAAGTCCCGGTGGCTTAATTTTCACATTAAGCTCAATTATTTGTTATCTCCAAGTGTGCTTCTCAGTATTTGTCTCTCTACATGCATAAATCCTGTATTGTAATCCAATTTTTGACTTAGAATTGAAGAAACAGTTTAATAAAAGCTTTATTTGAATATAATTAGCAGAATGTTTTATCCCCACCCATTCCTAAGTGACTCAGTTGCGAGACGCTGCTTAAAAACACAGCCGAACACTGCAATCAACAAAATCAAGCTGTCTGGGCTTTCTCCACTCAACTGGCATAATCTCTTCCATTTATTTAAAATCACCATTGCCTGCAGCCACTCACACTCATTGGGCAGCAGCTATTTGTGAGACTGTTCTGTTTACAAAGTCTTTATTTAGCGACTTGTTTTCCATGTTCTATTATATTAATCGCAGAAAGTGGAATAGATTGCATTCTGGAGGCATCTTTTATGGCTGAATGGTGCATTTGGGCACGTGAGCGTGCATGCACCCCCCCCCCCCCCAAGGCACAGGATGAGAAGATCTCAGGCTAGAGAGGAGTCAGCAAGCACCATCGGCTTGGTCGTGTGTCCTCAGGCCACTTTCCAGATCTTTCAAGCGAAGCCAAACCATGGAAAAAGTTTCAGAGATACATGACTGTCTCTTCCGCCCTGTTGTGAATAAAGCAGCCGAACCGAACAGCGCGGACTCTTTTGGACGCTTCCCTGTCTTTGCCAGCCGCTGGCATCCTTATGATGCGTTGTCAGCAGAGGAAGCTCACAGGAGTGGGTGCTAAAGGGTCTCAGACACGGCGTCGGCTTGGGAATGTATTCCTGCAGGTGGCTGTGTTTTGGTGACTGAAGAGTCCTGTGTGGCTGTAATGTGTCTATTAACCGTCTCAGGAAAGCAGTATTGTGCCGAGAGCACGGGAGAAGGAGCACAAGGCTATAGTGTTCCCCTGCCTCTGCCACCTGCTTAGACACGAGACCATCTGAAGCCTGTGTGGATGGGAGCTCTGTGATAGTTTTGTATTAGGTTTCTTCTATTCAGTTAATCAGTGTAACCCAGACAGAAAACTACTTACCATTTAAAACATAGTAAAGAAAATGAAGTTGTTATACATGTATGTTGAATGCACAGTCAGTGCTGGAGACATGCAGTGTTGAACATATAACGTAAGAACACTGTATTAGAGTGCCAAAGCAAATCTTGTGAAAGCCACCTCATTTTAACCTGTATTTTCACTCTATTGGCCTCTGCCAATCACTTTTTTCTTCTCTAGATACATTTGTATATCAAAGGATAGATTATTTAATTTTGATTGTTTGTGAAACCTAAAAGGTGGTGTACAGATTTAAACATTTCTGTTATGACTTGCTTTCTTCATTCAAGCATCTCTAAGATTTCTCCAGTATAGAGCTGGGATTCAGTTTTACTAGTCTGATTTACTGAATAAAAATGGTTAGTTGCCAGTCATGGTGGCACATGCCTTTAATCCCAGCACTTTGGAGGCAGAGGCAGGGGGATCTCTGTGAGTTCAAGGCCAACCTGATCTACAAAGTGAGTTCTAGGACAGCCAGAGCTATGTAGAGAGCCCCTGTCTCAAATACAAATTAGAACCAAGCCAAACCAAACCAAATAGTAGTTTCCATTCATGAACGTCATTCTCATGCATGTCCTATCCATGCCTTAGAGCTTACATGTGTGTTTTCCTGTGAGCACACCTGTGAGGGAATGGTTACCTTTGTAAGATAAGGCCAAACACTTCCAGCTCCCATGGGTAGGAAGGATTCCTATTGCTAGCTTTGTCCATACTGAGTCATACAAGGCTTTCCCATTGGTCATGAACTTTGTATCTTGGGGTTTGCATTTATGCAAACACAGATAAACTCAAGGATGTTTTAATTGATTATTTGGGCACCCATGTCTATTTACATCTTCAGTCCATATTTAATCAAACACCGAAGATCTTCACATATTCTGATACTGTTCATTTGTTGGCAATTCTGTTACAGATATTTCATGTTAGTTTATGATCTTAGGCTTCTGAAGACCAGGAATTACTCATTTTAATGTGCAAATGACACTTAATACTAAACTTTATAAGTAGCACTTTCTAGTTTTGTTTCTGAGATTACTAAAGCTAACCCCCCAATATCATAAAGATTTTATGATATATTTTCTTCTACAAATCTTGATTTTGGCCTTTTGTTAAGTTTTAGCTCATCTGTAATAAACTCTTTTTTACAGTAAACTATAGCCCCATACAAACAACCAGTTTAACTGGTCTGATATTTTATAAAGGTATTTCATTTTATGTACGTGAGTGTTTTGCCTGCATGTATATATTTGCCTCATGTTTGTGGCCTGAAGCGGGCATCATTTTCTCTAGGACTGGAGTTACAGATGGTTGTGAGCTGTCTTATGGGTGCTGAGAACTGAACCCAGGCCCTCTATAGGACAGCGAATTCCATCATCTTATCTTTTAAATGTTATTTGATTTTTTTTCTTGTCTGTTCTTCTATGTGAATTTAAGAATACACTTAAATTTGATGAAAAAAATTGCAGAAGGATTTTTGTTTGGAATGTCATACTAATAGATCAGTGGGGAGGATTATCATGCTAAGAACTAGGAGTGGTGTGAAATTTTACTACGCTTACAGGCTGACATGTCAGGGTGACACTTTCAGGGGTGCTGGCTGAAGACACAAGCTGGCTCCCTTGGGGCTGACTCCTTACAGGAGCAGCAGAAGCCCAACAGCATGCAGCGTCTCTTTGCAGCTTCTGAAGATCCAAACTCCACAAAGAACTAAAAAGGAAAAGGATGGTAGATTGTCTGTGAGGCTGCGCTACATGATAGGAGCACAGGAGTCTAGGCCCAGCCTTGTAAAGATAATCTAGAGCAGAGGCTGCGGGTAGCTCTGTTTTCAAATGGACATAGATGGAAAGGTCCTCCAAGAATTGTCTCCTAATATTCTTAAGAGACTGATTTTTTTAATCCATGGACATTCTAGTGCATATACACTTAAAAATTTTATTTTTGGTCTATCAGTATGTCTTGATACTATGTCGGAACTATGAAGAATAACTTCTATCTTTGTTGATTACACAACCTGTGATTTTATTTCCCTCTTGGTTAGAGCAGAAGTCAAGAGTTATTTTGCTGGGGACTGGGCATGAAGCTCAATTACGTGCTTGCCCAGCATTTGTGGGGGCCTGGGTTTCACTCCTAGCATGCTCATGTATTTTGTTGCTGTTATAAAAGTACAGTTTTGTCTACTACCATGTAGGGGCTGGGAAGGAAACCTGAGTCCCCTGCAACAGCAGTGAAGTACTCTTATCTCTGGAGTGGTTTCTCCTGCCCATACAGCAGTTGTTAAAAACCCATGCCTTTAGCTAGGTCTTCAAGTACTATGTTGAATAGATATGGAAAAAGTGGGCAGCCTTGTCTTGTCCCTGATTTCAGTGGGATTGATTTGAGTTTCTCTCCATTGAGTTTGATGTTGGCTATAGGCTTGCTCCTGCTAGGCCACAGAGGAGGACTTTGCAGCTAGCCCTGAAGATACCTGATAAAACAGGGTCAGATGAAAGGGGAGGAGGTCCTCCCCAATCAGTGGACTTGGAAAGGGCAGGGAGGAGATGAGGGAGGGAGGGAAGGTTTGGGAGGGAATGAGGGAGCAGGATACAGCTGGGATACAGTTAATAAAATATAACTAATAAAAAAATAAAATAAAAATTAAAAAAGAAACCATGCCTTTCTACTTTACCGTTGGTCTATAAAGAACACTATTTTGATACTATCTCTAATTAATTCTGATTACTTTATTATGTATGGATTCCTTTGAGTTTTTGATTGTCCTGGAAGATACTCTTATTAGATTTACCTAACTCAGAACTTGGTTCTCCCATTCTAGAAGGATGACATTTTGCTGGTATTGCTCTTCGTGCTATATGCTTAACAGAAGTAGGAATGCAGCAAACAATCCTCTTGGGTCCTGAGAAAATGTTCCTTATGCTCCACTGTAGACTGATTTTTTTCTGTGGTTTTGGTTAAGGATGCATCCAACTTATATTGGTTTCCTAAGGTTTTTATAACAAAAGAAATTTTTTTTCTTGAACATTTTCATTGTCCCCATTAAAAAAAAAAAACTCATTTTTTTTCCTATTTGGTTTTAATGCATACTGTATTTTGCATGTTTTTGTCTCTCCCAAAGGATTTGGGCAGTTCACCCCAAAGGGGAGAACATAAAGAGTGAAGCCACTAAGATGCAAAGGCCAGTGTTTCCCAGGGGGACACTGATGCATCCTCAGGGGGAGGAGAGCGGTCCTTTCTCCACCCCCTTCCACCTTCAGTCACAGTGCTCCAGGCCTTCTTGGAAGCAAACACTGGGTGTTTACAGCCACCAAACGTCCCAGTCCCTTGCTCTTAGACTTCCTAACTTCTAGAACTATGAAGAATAACTTCTATCTTTGTTGATGACACAACCTGTGATTTTTTTTTTTCCTTGGTTAGAGCAGAAGCAATGTTAGGACAGTTTAACTGCTAAGAGTTTATTTAGGACTATTGTAGTATATCCTGCTTATTGATTTTACCTATAATTGTGTGGTTTTGATATTAGACTTGCCTCATAGAAATAAGACTCACTCCAACAAGCCTCTGTCCTTAGCAAACTATTAAAACTGCATTTATTGAATATCCCAATATTTTATCGGACAATTCATATTACTTATTTATTGGTGTGTGTATATGTGTTCGAGTTCATATGCCACAAAAAAATGTGTGAAGGTCAGAAAACAAGACAAACGTCAGTTCTTTCTTTCCACCATGTGGGTGTTAGGGATAAAACCCGGGTTGTCGGGCTCACTGGCAAGGGCCTTTATCTGCTGAGCCACCTCGCCAGTCTGCAATGGTCACTCATCAAACTAATCTTACTTTATAGCAGCATGAGGCTTGATAATTCTGTGTGTAAGTCTAGCATGGGCTTCTTCATTTTTTTGTTTGTCTTTTTGTTTTTTTCTGGTTTTCTTTGGTGAGTCTCTGTCTTCTCTCAGTCCTCCTACCTTTGGAGTGTCCAAAACCACGATACTCACACTCCTTCTTTTTCTACCTCAGTAATACTTGACTTTGGACAGGCTCATGTTCTGATGACAATCCCCACAGCATTTCTCCCCATTTCTATTCTATTTCCAGTCACATACTTGGCATGGCCACTCGGGTCTAATGGGCATCTCAGCTCTAGTTCACCTATGACTAAACTTCCATGCTCGCTCATAGTTCTCTGCATAAGTACCTATGCCACATTCCATGTCACTGCTTGTTTTCCAGGCTGCTGCCTTATTCACTATGAGCAACCTCAAGCTGGGAATGAGTTTCATTCATCTTTAAACCCTGTGTCTCTAGCACACGGCTGCTATTCAATAATATTGTATTTATTTACTTGCCTTTGGGGAAAAATGAACAGATGACTAAGTAAATGAAATGAGTAACCACATAGAAAATGGGATTTTAAAACAATTCACTTGCTTACGTTTCTGAGGTTTTAGCCTTGTTTCTGAATCGTGTTTACCGCTCTGGCTTAGTCAAAGCTGTGCATGGCTATAGTGAAACATGCACGGACACAGGCGACTGCGCCACACCCAGCCAGCCACGGGGAGCTCGTTTAGTGCCTAAAATGAAACAAAAGACGTGGAGTTTTGTTTCTCTTTTATTGCAACCCATTGCAAGGTCAAAAGATTCACAGAAATATAGAAACTACAAACTGGGTGAAAATTTTTTTTTTTTATTCACTCAAAAGGACATTAAAGACCAAAGACCAGAATTTTTCCACGACAGCAATGTGTTTCATAGGCTTTATTCTGAAAATACTGTTGACATTTGGAGAGGATAAAAAGCCCTGCATTAAATGTGTTCACATGTATTTATGACAGTCTAAGCAGAAAAAGGGACTATATTGCCCAGAAAAAGTATTTTAAGCCTCATTTCAAAGCATCTAATGAGAGCATATTCAACATCCTCTACAGGATCACCCGAGGTGATGCTTTTCTTGGCTGCTTTTTAAGATTAATGCTTTGAGGCTGCATATGATATTTCTACAGATTTCTACAAATGAACCAAAGCCATTTTCCGGGTTCTGTTGCATCAGGCTTTCTGTATTAGTCAGCATCTTAGAGAGTAAGTGCAGCTCCCCACCCCCAAGCTAAAGCCTGTTAGAGTGCTGGACTTTAGGTTCCAAGACTGCGACGCTTAAAAATCAATTTTACACTCTGAAACCATTGACAACTAAACTGCAACGCTCTAAAGATTATTACAACTTTGAACTGAAACTGTACCATCTATATCAAAGGCGGATTTCCCTTCTTTTGTCTTTTGTAACTATTTAAAATATAGTGTGACATATATAAAAATTAAGCTTTTGTTTATTCACTCAAGCTACTATTACTATACATACTGTCTTATAAATTAGTTTTGGGTTAAAAACCAGTTAAAATATTATGAAATAACATTTTTTTTTAGTATGGAGAAATGGATATAAAATGATACAATTCAATGTATAAGAAGAAATGTAGTTTTCTAATGGTAAACAGCTTTTTCTTAAACAATTTTCATTCCCTCCAAATTAAACTAGCAACCCGTTTGATTACGAAAAAAGCATTCTTGGTACTTTCTCAGTAGATTTTTTAACTGATTGGGACTGAAACAAAAAATGCCATAATCTGAGGCATGCTTACATATTCAAGGGAAACAAACATTTTCTACAGAAAAGAAGTCATTATACATATGTAAATAGCATTCATATGTAAGGCTGCTTTCTGCTTCTTACAGCTAGTATCATTCAGCAATGTTGGAACTTATAGGAAATAAACTCAAACCTCATTATAATTGGTAAAGACCAAAGACCACATAAGGGGAGAATAAATAGCAAGTTCAAAAGTCAAAGTTTTGCTTCTCCTACTATGAAAGATAATCACTCTTTAGCTTAAAAAGGCTCCCTGCTGCCTGATTATAAATCTAGACAGGAGAGGTTACTAGAGCCTGAGTCCCTACAAGGAATTAACTGTAAAGATGTGTGAAATCAAAAAATATACTCATTTTCTGAGAGGTACTGACATAACTAAAAGCTGGTAATATTTAATTAAACTAAAATACTTATTTCTGGCAAGTGTAAACAGAATCTTAATGAACAGATTTTCTAAATTCTCTCCTTAACTCATACATTAGCTAACAGTAGATCTTTGCAGTAGTGTCAGAACTATTCAAAATTATAACATGCATATATTCAAAAAACCTGCTCTAAGTCCCAAAGCAAAAAAAAAAAAAAAAAAAAAAAATCAATAGGAAGATTGTCTACTTACATCTCATTCATTAATCTTCTATCAATAGGACTACCCCACCTCCGAATATATTTTCATAATTACCAAAATAATGAAATGATCTGTAAAATTTTTAAAATAACTGCACACCATTAATTACATTTGTGGCTTCTATGTGGATAATGCTAAGATTAGCCCCAAATGTCATTAAAATACATCGGGAGCAGCAATTATCCACTAAGTAAAAGCTAACACAGTGTTAACGTAAAACCAACTAAAACATTTATTACTTAACAGAGTGCATTTACAGAATAATGAAGAGCTAACCTTTGTGAGCTGGCCAGGGGACTTCGGGCTGTTGCCTCCATATACAAATTGGCAAAAGGCTTTCTCCTCTCTGGTTCCTAGGGAACCCACAAGACAGCAAGCTGACCGCCTGTGGGCACGGTGAGTTAGGCACAGCCAAAACAGACTGCATGCTTCCTCCACGACCCAGGAAAGTTCCTCTGTCAGGAAATAATTTACCAAGAAACTGGCCTAGCATGTGTGCCCAAGCACGGCAGTACCCAAGGGTGGGATTGTGGGTGCATACTCCCAGATTTTGAGGGGTACCAGGCTTCTAGTTAGAGCAGTATTACTTCTGTTCTAGTCTCAACAAAAGTGTACATTTCCCATCACAAAAGACAGCCTTTTGTGAGCATCTTCAAGATGTGGCAGAACTTAGAAGCTCCAAGTTTCCTCATTTGAGATTTCATAAAGTCTTTTTAAAAGAAATAAATGTTTGAATTGGAAAACAAGACGTTTGTGGTTTTCTCAATCTTCCGTTTTTAGGAAGACAAGCCAGCTCACCTGGACATAGCGAACAAGCATGCTTACGCTGTGCAGTATGCAAACGAGACACAAACAGAATTCTTGGGTACAGACACAGACAGGTGATGGTTAAGACCTTTCCCAAAGACTCCCTGTTCTAGCACACCCACTTCTCCACCCTGCTCAACGACCTGAGTAGGCCCAGGCATGGGCAAGAGTGTTAGGAGGTGGCGGCAGACATATTGGGGGTCCAGCCCATCTGGTAGGCTCTCTCCAAGGTCCTCTTGCAGTCCTGCAGAACCGTGCTGAAGGTGATGTGCGGGTACTGCTGCACCAGCTGCTCTACTGTCACCTCATTGACCTGCGAGCAGAGAAGAGCCGCCGTCAGACACAGAGACCGCCAACGCCATGCAGCCATGGAGGCACTGGGGCAGCATGCAATGCAACAAGGAGCCTTGGCCTCTCTCCTTTCCTTTCCACTTCGCAAGTGAGCAAGTGTTTGCTGAGCACGTTTTCCTGTAGTCTGACTTCTCTGATATCCCAGCACTACACCTGCTCATATGGATTTTTAATTAAACATGATGTCATGAAATCAAATGTACCTGCTAATCAAATGACTGTGGTTTGCCAAGACCTCAACAATGCGTACTGAAATACAGAGCATGAGAGGAAGGAAACAGTAAGACAGCACTCTCACGTCCCTTTGACTTCTTCACCGCAGGAAAGCCTTTTCAGGATCAACACTGTACATTGGGGGTGGAGTGGGGGGGGGGAGAGATACACAGGATTCTAGATAGAAATGCAAAGGAAAATATTTAGCTTTCTTCCCTTTAAATGTTAAGACACTGCAAACCTCAGTCCCTTTGTGAGAAGGGCTGAAATGTGAGGAATCAATAATTAAAACATACATGGCTGGCAGGTCAGGGATGGCCCCAACAGACCTTAGCCATCAAAGAGTCCACCTTGATTCTTGATTAGACAAGGCAATCAGACAGGCCTAATTAAAACTAACACCTTTACAATTGCTGTGCTGTGAAGGGATTAATTTGTCAATTTTTTAAAGCTGATTGCAGTTCATATCACAGAAGCAGACAGCTTCCTTCATCCTTTAGATAAATAAATGATTAACCTAAGACCTACAACTTATAGGTAGCTTTATTTAAAATCTTTATTGAACACTTGGGCATTTTCAAATACATCAACATTTCATTTGTACTGTGTAAGCTATACTGAGTTAAGTCTGAATAAAGGTATTTGTAGTAAACATTTTTGAGCATCCCTCTTAATGTTCATTATTGAAAACCAACAGCACCACCATTAAAAACAAACACACAAACAAACAAAAAACAAAAGCAGAAACAACCAGAACAACCAACCCTAGAAGGCCTTACTGTTTGCTTTGAAAGCCTGCTTGTAAGTAGGGTCATGAAGTTTGACTGTCTGCACTTTTCTAAAGAGGTGATTTGAAAGTTAGGTTGTCCGTTGTTTTTGTTTAATACTGAGAATTGCCATGGTCATGCTGTGATGGTGACAGTTAATCTTTATCAGAGGGTTTAAGCCGGTCTTGCCATATAAGCAGGCTGGCAGCAAGAACGTGTCACTAGGTCTTCCAAGAGCTGGGGTTATAGGCATGTACCACCACGCTCAGCCTTCAGGGAATTTCTCTAGTTATGGCCTGCTTGTTTGAACCATGCTTGCTTGCTTCCTTCCTTTCTTCCTCTCTTAAAAAAAAGAAAAAAAAAAAAAGCTTAGAATGAGATTCCTCAGCAATGAAGTCAAGCTACAAAGACTCACATGGCAGACTTGTTGCTGTAAGGCTCAGATGTAGTCTTATGCCTATTCCTGTGACTACCATAATAAGCCCCCTAAATGGCAGCTCTGGCCACTGCCGCAGGTACTCAGTGGAGAGTTACTGATTGCCAGGGTTATAACGATGCGTGAGATAAGCCCATCTTCACAGTGCTAGTCAGTGTCATTCCGCTTCTAGATGTCCCAGAAATTAACCCTCGCCACAGTGGCCCCTACAATGCTCACAGGAAAATAGCCCCAGCAGGAAGTCATCTTTAGGATACACTTCACATCCAAGGACACTGTTCTACTGGGTGTTCTTCAGGACTAGCAAGCTAGCGTCCTGAATTGTGAACTGGGACCCCCAAAGAGTTGTGTCGTTAAATGTGGGGGTTTTCAGTCTTGCAGTGGGTGGTTTCTGAGCAGGCCAGGGCAGGACATGGATTTGAAATTAAATGCTAATTGAATCTGAGATGTCTCTGGCAGCGCTTGTCCATGCTGTAGTGTGAGCTCGGGAGGGCTTGGTCCTGAACCCATAGCATGGGCACTCCTCACTGTGCGTGCCAGCACGCCACAGCTGGTCTCAGAGTCGAGCCTACTCTGCTGTTGGCACTGCACATTCAAGGCTTTCTGCTCTTCTACATACACAATGGCTTAATCACAGGAAAAGACTAACTATTTTTCTATCACCAGCCCTTGGCATGTAAGTGTCAAATTCATATGCATTTGACTGTTTTATGTTAGAATTTTCAATTTTTAAGAACCATTGTCTGAGCTGCTGACTCAAGTTTCATAAAAGAAAAATTAAAAAATGAATTTTAGAGTGGGATTAGGACAGAATCTCCAGTGGTTTCAGAAATGGTTTCTGCTGTTTTGAACTACAGATACGTATTTACGTGCACACATTTGTACTTCGAACACAGACAATTATAAACCTGAAGTACCAGTCAATTCTGAAAAACAGTGAAGACACTTTGTGGCCCACATCGGCCAATGCTCAGCTGAGACTTGCTTCTTTCTGTAACAAGCTCGCACACCTCAGAAGGGCATAAACTTCATTTTATCTTCTAAAAAACGTCAAAATTATTTATATATCAAAGTATTATTTTTAAAATGATTTTCTCTGAGTTTGAGGCCTGCTTTATCTACAGAATGAGTTCCAGGATAGCCAAGGCTCCACTGAGAAACCTTGTCTCGAAAAACCGTAAGTAAACAACCAAATAAGTAATAGAATAAAATGAATTTCTCTCTGATCTCTAATCTGTAAATGTTCGATTTGAAGACCTATTTTATTTACATATATGCTCAGGGTAATTAGCACTCCAGATGATGAAAAGGACTGCGAGCTGCTAGTGTTTGAGAAGGCTTGCTCTGCCTGCCTTCCAGGGTTCAGATCTCTTCTGTCAGGGCACTATGACCCCCACACACTGGGAGCAGACTTCATGTAGTCGGAGAGAATACTGGGGAAAGCAGAGAAAGTCCATGAAGTCCAAGCCGATTGACAGGAAGGAACTACTAAGAACAGACAAGAAAGGAGGGGCAGAACCCACCCACACCTAGCACAAAAATTCCACCTCTTTTCTATTTGCAGGCAAGGACAAAGGTTTGTGCACAGGGCTGACAGACAATTTGTTTTGGAGAATCAGTTTTTAAAGAGAAAAGAAATACCAGTGTGATAACTTTTCCAGAAAGAGATGTATAATTCACCTTAAGCAAACTCCGTAAACGAAGACATGGATTTATGAAGTATATAAATTAGGTAGTAATTTTTCACATTCGCAAAACCTTTTGTGGGAGAGCTAATTTATTCCATCAGCTCCCCTAATATACTTCCTTTGACTAAACAGAATTCAATGTATCTATTTCTTTGGCATAAAGTCAGGTACACCTGCTACTTAGGAACAGATGTCATGGGAATTCTCTGGCTTTCATGGGATACGGGTAAGAACAAGCTCAAGTTGAGCAGAAGCGTATGAAATGGCAACTGTGGTCATCAGTAGACAAAGCAGCCTCCTGAGCAACGCTTCTGGTAACTGTGAACTGTAAATTCTGGAAAACAAAGCAGGGGGAGAATAGGGAAATGCCCCACTTTAGATATTGAGACAAAACCCCACACTCAGATATGGAAAAGTCATGCGGGGGAACGTGGCATATGAGCACCACAGGGAAGGCTCTGTTGGCTGGTGGTGCTGAGGGTACATTTCATATCCCCTTACGTTTGCTGGCTCCTCGGCGTACAGAGGGTGCTTACTCCTCTCTTTTTGTAGAGACTCTAACGGTGCTCTCATGCCATGGAGAAGCGTGGTGTAAGGTACCGTGAGAGACCAGATCATTTGTCAATCCTACGCCGACACACACATGCATGCCTGCAGAAATTCTGGCTGTGCCACTCCACTCGTGAAAGCACAGGCTTAAAGTTATAAAATGCACGCAATATAAGTGGGGAAATAAAGGTGTTTTAGAGATAATCCCCCATAACAGCTTTGTTTAAAATTCAATTTCCTTTTTCCCTTTTTTGAAAACTATCAATGGCAACTGTTCTACGTCCCGTCCCATAAGGTTTGGAAAGTGAAGTGTGTTCCTAAAGAAAACCTCAGAAATGTTACTTGAAGAAATTACTGTGATTGTGGGGGGGAGCATATGCCCCAGGTTTTTAAAGAGTATACAAGAAAGATTAGATTTTATCGTTCTCTCCAAAGGCGGCATAACCATGATTTACATTTTCAAAATTATTATAACTCTTTTTAAGGTAGTACAATTTGTCTGGCATTTTAATCTATTTTGAGTTAACATCTATTAGCACTTTTTGAAATGTGAGGCAATTTGCTATGCTAATTAAGGTAAATCAGAGCATGGTTTTAGTGTGTTGCTGCTGCTGCAGAGGGTGAGAAGAGAACCTCAGAGGTTAAGCACTGCTCCAGCGCCTTCCTTCTCATCAGGTTCTCCCAGCACCAACAACAGACAGTTCCGGATACCTGAAGACCTAGGTCAGAATTCAGCTCTTCAAGTACTACTTATTCAAAAAATACAGGAGCCGATAAAGTATGCCAAAGAAACCGTAACTACTGAGTGATTCTCCTTTCCTCATTACACCACAGGAAATGCTTCCTGTTAGAAGCAGGAAGCAAGACGTTGGGACACATCAGCTCAACCAGAAACTGCTCCAAGTGATTTGTTCTTTAAAGATTTTTGAAAAAAAAAAAAATGGTGTGTGTGTGTGTGTGTGTGTGTGTGTGTGTGTGTGTGGTGCTTGAGGATCCTGGCTGTCTTTATCACTCCGCCTTATTCCCTTGAGACAGGGCTTCTCACGGAACAGGAAGCTCGCCACGCTGGCTCGCTGGCTCGCTGGCTGTCCACTAAACTCCTGGTTCCCACTATCTCCACCGCCTAGTGCTGGAGTCACAGACGTGCAGGCCTGGATGGCGGTGACTTGAACTCATGACTCATACTTGCAGAGCTAGTTGTTTACTCACTGAGCGCCTCTCCCACCCAAAGCGATTTTCTCCTTAATGGAGAAAGTCTGGTTCAGTTCGAGACGCCGTAACGCTCACTCATTACTTTATACCCAGCCTGCAAGTTCCTTGACAAGAACTATTCCAGTCAAGCCCGTTTTCCGCCTGCACTGTCTGGGAGTCTCACCTGGCTAAGATGCAGGTTCTGTGAGACAGCAGTGTTTGTCTTCACACACTGCCAGACCTGCAGCTGTGGCACACGACTGCCGTGAGCTACGTACTCAGCACATACTCGCTGGCTCAGTGAACACAGGAGTTACTCAGAGTCAATAAAAGGGAACATGTCAGTCAGCAGTGTGTCAAGTAGAAGTTCGCCTCCTTACCAGACTGTCTTTTACAATGGGGGCAGCATCTGAAGCCTTGGCCTAATCTCAGTCCTTTAATAATTTTAAGCTCCTGCTCATCCTGACTCTCGGCTACTGCTGTTTTCTATCCAACATCATTCGGTACCTCTTTGCAGGTGTTTAGTGATTTTGCACTGCTATGTCTTTAGAGAAACTGTGGCTGGGTCCTAGGCTGTCAGGCAGCTCTCTGAAACGGTTAGACTGTACTTTGGGTGGACTGACAGCAGCCCTCCTTCGACATCGGCTACGCACTACAGTGGGAGGTAGGTTAATAACCCTGGATAGGAACAGGCTCCCAAAACTTCGCAAACCCCACAGTTTAGAGGATTTGGTGCTTTAGCTTACAGCAGTCTCTTCTTGTGTCACAGGTATTTGGTGGCAGGTCTGACTCAAAGCAATGCTATTTGTAACTTCTCCTTTTTGGGAAGGGGGGTGCCTCAGGAATTGATATGGCTTCACCCCTCTGTGGGGTAAATGGAATAGAGTAGCTTTTCTTTTCCTTTTCGGTTGGTTCTGTTTGCACTGTGGTGTTCACACAGCAGGAAGCTTGCAGCTTGTTGAAGTTACCAAATCTAAGCTGCCACACACACTCCCTGCAGATGAGATTTCGTGTAGTGGGGCAGGACACAGGTAAGCTCTTCACGGTTTACTTTCTTAAACTATTGGAAAAGTTGTCTCAATTTTTTTTTCACTCTAATGAGTGATAGGGTAAAACAAAAGCATATCCTTGCTCTAGTTCGGAAGGGAAGGGTTGGAAGGGAGCACTACAATGAGAATTGACTATTTTCCAGTTGTATGAATGCTATCACATCATGATTTGGTTGTGTGGCATAGTAGGAACCAGTAGTTCACAGAGTAAGCCAGCTGTAATGGTGGCCAGGATTTAAACTCAGGATCTCAATACACAGTGTTCGCTGAATTGAACTCACCCTGGCACCTGGGTATCACAATGTCAAGCGGTAACTGGCAGACTGGGGTTCAACTACTCGTCTACCCAGGAAAAGGCTTTCTAACATTCTCATTTTCCTCGCCAGGCCATGGAGGGAGAGGATCCAGCCAGTCCTGATGAGGCTTAACAAGCTATAGGCAGATGGCAATAGTGGAGAACTTTCCCTTTCAGTGGACTAGGGGAAGGGGATAAGGGAAGAAGGAGGGAGGGGGGAACTGGAGCAAGTTGAGGGAGGGGGCTTCATTTGAGATATACAATGAATAAGTTGTGAACAAAAAAATTAAAACAAAGATTCCAGTTGGGATATAAATATATATCCAAGTACACGGCAACCTCTCTACAGAGCTGCGTGGTAGGAGACAAATGGTAAAGGGTGCCACAAGCCTGCAAGGACTGTGGTGGAGCTGCGGTCAAGAGACCATGAAGTGTGGTCAAAACAGGCTGAAGACAAGGGTCTTTCCTACCGAGGCAGCTCGGCTCACGCCAGAACTGGCACGGCTTTCTTTCCAGACTTGTTCGGGGGCGGGGGGGGGGGAACATTTCCTCATGCTCCAGAGAGGGAATGGTCAGCCAGATTGATCTGGGAGGTGGTCCCTGCCCACTTGGAGAGTATAACACAGCAGGGAAGACAGGCAATTACTGCAGCAAAAGCTGAGAGGAATTTTCTAGAGAAATGCAAGTTGTCTCAGAAGGAAGCCCACAGCAGGCACCCAAGTGTCAGTCTGTGTGTCCTGTGTGTGTGCGGTAACTGTATGTATATTGTACAGATAAGAAAGAAAGCCAGCCCGAAAGGTATTATGATCGGACAGCCAGTTTTCTACTTGGTGAATTGTAGTGTGCCTCTTGTTCCCAATAGCTCTGCTGTGAGGAGATGAAAGGTGAAGAAAGTGGTTCCTCTGTGCAGGTGGAAAGTGTCTGCAGAGCTGCTGTAAAAACAGCAAACTCAGGGCTTGCGTCCTGATCCAGTACTGTCCTGTGCTGGTCTGTCACTGTTCACAGAGTCCCTGGGCAATGTCACTCAATGCTAACGGCCCTGGTGGCTAACTCCAGGCTGCCCAGAGGCAGAGAGCTGTCTCTGGGGCAATAGGCCCAGGAGTCCACTTCTGCTTTCTGGGTCTCTGGGAAACTATAACGGCTATCTACGGTATTCGCTGGGTGCCAGCAGTCTCCCAAACACACTCACCCTCCTGCTTTTTCAGCTAGTTCCCACAGGCTCCAAGACGGGCACATATGGAAAGTGGTGAGTAATTATGGGAAGTTAAATGTCACCTGAAATCGTCATGTGATGTGATAGGCCATCAAAGTGCGGCTGAGATTTCTGTGGGACAACAAGATACTGTTTTCCCACTTAGTGCTAGCAGTTGAACCAGGCCATGCCAGGCAGCTCCGCAAGCCACCAACCATGGAGCTTTCCCGTCAGCTCTTAGCAGAGATGGAAACAGCAGCTGACGAACCGATTTTCCTAGGATCTGCCATAGCTGGCAACATGCACTGGTTTTCTATGGATCTACACAGATCTTAAGGAAGCCACTTCCCTCTGTTTGCAGCAGGATTCTTCAGGTCAGTGTTTTAGTGACAAGCCGCGGTTTGCTGTGCTTTCCCTATGGGAGGGGAAGGAAACCAGGAATTTGACACCATTTGTACTGTATCTCTTTTGTTCAGCAGTGAGGCAAGGCTTAGAGCCCTGTTCTCTCCCTCTCTCTCTCTCTCTCTCTCTCTCTCTCTGTGTGTGTGTGTGTGTTATACAAACAGCCTCCCCTTTCTTTCTCACGTCAGCCAAGGCTTCTGCCAGGAGCCCACGGTGATGCACAC
Organism: Psammomys obesus; assembly: GCF_907164565.1. Taxonomy (NCBI): domain Eukaryota; kingdom Metazoa; phylum Chordata; class Mammalia; order Rodentia; family Muridae; genus Psammomys; species Psammomys obesus. Next base: position 2,758,430 of record NW_026596100.1, on the reverse strand, counting down.
ATAACAAACATATGATACCTGGTTTCCTGATGTGAAATGAACTAACTGTGTCTGCCATCAGGAACAGACAAGAATATAGTGGCCGTCACCCCAACTGTTTATCAGAACAACCAGGAAATCCCTTTAACACCCTGGTGGCCAGGCCATCCCCAGGCAACTGTTTGAGTCTTTGTGAGGGATCAGTATTTGGAAGAGCTCAGGAGATTCAGATACGTGAAATAAGTTGAGAGGGGACAGCTGATTCCTGCCACTGGCACCTGAAGGCAAGAAGTAAAAGCAACAAGTACCCGCCCGTTCCAGTGCAGCCCTCCCCACTGCACTAACTGTGGGAGCTGCAGAAAGGAACTTGCTCCTGTAGGCTACGGTCATCTTTTTCAAATATTCATGGCTGCACCAAACAAAAGCCTCGTTCTCTGAGTGTGTTCAATATGCTCAGGTCTTCCTCTTTCCACGACGACCCTCAGGTCTCTGACTGGCCATCACTTTCCCAGCAGCTAATGGGTAGCAAACAAAGAACCCGGAAGTCCACTTCTCACTTGGATTTAGTACTTCCTCAGGGAACTACTCAGGGTGTGAGAGAAACATCCCCTCCACCCGAAGACTGTTTGTATATTTAAAAGAAGAAAAGCTGTGTATCTCTTTGGCATCTTAAACGCCACTTGTTAATCATGGGGTCAGTCAGTTATGGGGCACCCGTGATGAGTATGTTTCACATACAAATCTCTATTTGTCGCTTGAGCTCTTTATGAATGGAGGCAGAGTCAAAACTTGGGTCCTTGATGGGAGAAGGGAAGGAGGGTGAGAGGGGATGGGAGAGAGGACACAGACATATTACTCCTAAGTTGCAACAAACAGACAAACAAACAGACAAACACCTCATCTAAAAATCCCAAAGCATAGGAAGAGACAGACACAGAGAACGCAGGGAGCCTGACGGGAGCAGCCTTGCACATCCAGTCAACTTTGTCAAATGCAGTCGTTCCATTTCAGAATCGGCAATGATTGGAAGTGCTATGCTCCGTCAATATCACAACAGGCCTGGCTTCATGCTGTCTCTTCCGTGAAATGCAGGCTGCCTGTTAACAGCAGCACCTGCTTCTATTCACTTGAATTAGCACAGTGAGAAAGCGGTGGAGAAGCTGGGAGATGGGATCACAGAGACGCCAGCAGTGTTAAGTGAGAATTGGGGCTCGCTAACCTGAAGCCTCTAATTAGAGATTAGTGTGACAGGAAGTCCAATAACCTGGCTGTCAGAGAGGAAGTCAGTGACATTTTCATTCCCCGTATCAGCACGTAATCTCCCGCTCTGAAGGCTGTTTCAAGCTGGGTGCAAACTTTGGGTCCAGCTCTTCAGGCGTGATCATGGGCTTGATCCACTGCTCAGAGCTATGCCCTGGCACACGCAGTGCACATGGGAACCAGAACATGTGTGCAGGACCCTGGGAGATCTAGCGTCACTGGCATTCCCAACGCTTCAGCAAAAGAACAGCTACTTGAGAAACCGGGGCCCTAATAAGATAATTAATGTAGTCCTAGTGCTAAGCACAGTGTATTTATGGAACACATCTGGGTGCTTCTAAATTAAACTCCTAAAGTTAAGTTTGAAGATGTAATTGAGGGGGAAAACTCTTTCTCTCTCTGTCTCTCTCTATACACACACACACACACACACACACACACACACACACACATTTTCTTTTGTGCCTAATGGTTTTCACTGCTGTGCTTCTCAGTTTTCAGTTTCTATTTTCATCTCTCAAGGCTCAGGACTTAGTAGTGATCACCAAGCAGGCACTGAGCAGCCACCTCCCTAGAACTGTAGTTTCTACCAGGTGCCATTTATGGATCTGACCCATGTCCTGAAAGAATTTATTATCAGCAAAAAATATTCTGCATAAATATGATCAGTAATTCTGTAGATTAAAAACCTGAAATCTGAAAATAAGTGGCTTTTGTTTTGTTTTTGATTTTCAGACCCAGGGCTGGAGTATCAAGGAGTTCAAGTGCAACGATATGGTGGGTGTTGGAGCTCTGGCTGGCTGTCCTTTCAGCCATGCCCAGAATTCCCTGGCTACAAGAAATGGGTATTAAACCAAAGAGAGCATCTTTCTTATTTGGTTATTTATTTCCTTTAGTCGAAGATACTTTTTTTTTTTTTTTTAATCTATCAAATAGTTAAGAGGAAGTGGCTTCTAAATGTTTTCAAACACGTGTTTTAGCTATACAGTAATTTTGTAAGCTAACTCTTGGAGATTTCAAAGGGCTGCCATGGTTAAAGATAATACAGACAAACACAATAGAATCCACCCACCCACACATCTACCCAGTACCTAATACATGTTTGTGTAGCAAGAAGTGTGTGCCTGCCTGTGGAAGGCTCTGGTTTAGAAAATTTAGAACTTTTTCAATATAATGAGGAGGGAAAATCCAACACCCTACCTCAGCATTGCTCTGATTTGTTTACTTCTTATGAGGGTGTTATACAAACCAACTGTCCCTCTTCTGTAATCCTGGGAATAGGGACACTGTGGGACCGGAAGGAGATGGAGAAGGTGGAAAAGTCAGCAGAGTGGTGATGGGGAAGACAAGGAAAAGCACCTCGCAGACTGCAGACTGGGGAGCTGCTATCATTTGAATGCAGCTGCCAGGAGACAGACAGAGTTGGAGACGAGGAGGGGCACGCTCTGTTTGGAGATACTACAGCAGAGCCACGGTGACAGCAAGGGTAAAATCAGAAAGTAACGAGCAATGAGAAAGCCAGGAGAACTGTTCCTGGACAACCCTTTCTGGAGTTTTGACACCAGGGTGCCAGAGAACAAGGATGGGGGCTGGGGGACTGGTGAAGGGGGTGAAGACGGCAGGGCTGAAGCCTGAGCAATGGATGGGTCTCATTCAGAAGAATCACTCTGGATATCCTCTTAAAACAAGCGAGCAAGCAGTTGCCTAACACTAAAGCCACAACATTCAAGTTGCCATTCGTTCTCAGGAGCTCCAAGCTCCAAGGGCTCGGAACTGCTTCTTCATGGCTTTTCCTGCTAGAGTGGCTGCACTATGTATCTGTCACTTAACAGATGTCCGCTGAACAGATGAATGACAGATATGGTAGGATCAAAAGGAGAAAGGCCATGGTCTCTGAAAACCATACCAACAATGGAAACGGGAGTCTCTGGGGTGACAGCAGAGTAGGGGAAGGCAGCTTGCCCCGGGGTGCTGGCACATTATGGTAGGCTGCTTTCCTTCCAAGGGCAGGAAGCCCTCAGTCTCACAGGCCAGCAAGGCCAGGCCTGTTTGTGCTTGGTCAAGGGTTAGCGAACTGCCATTACCCTTTCTACAACTAAATATAAAATTCACAATCCGATAGCCGGATTCTTTCATATTATTACTGAAGCCAAATTGAAGCTTCAAGGCGAATATTGACTGAGAAGCAATGACACTATGGGGTGCCTTCAGGCAAGCTCAACACAGCGGTCTACTGACCCTACAGTGTTTGGGGGAGTTATAGACTCTCTTCTCAAGGCTTGTGGAAAATAAGCTAATGTTTTCATGATGTATCAGTCCCCTAACAAAGGAGAGCAAAATACAAGCAGCTACTTGCAGCACATCTTACAAGTTCCTACCACGTCGATTCTCCTCAAGAAGCAAGTCCTAGCTTTATTCTGGATCCCAGCTGGCTTTTGATTGACAGGTCTTTACCCTGCTCACAACAAACCCAAATATATATAAGATGACAAGAGCAAGTGGTTCTTGAGACCTACAGACCTCCAGGTTTTGCCTTCCTCTGTTTCCTTTTAATGAAATAGAGTCCTGGTGACCGAAAAACAAAATCTACTATTGAAAAATATTGTTGCATGTGTCTTGGGAGACTGGTTTTCCTCTTTTTTTAAAAGATCTAAGCATGTGAATTCATATTCAGAGCTAGAAAACTGTGATCTTGGAGGGCAGGTGATGAATGTGTCAGATAAAAGATCCCAAGATAGGTGTGCACACATACCTAAGACCAACGATGCTCACAGGGGCAAACACTTCCTCAGTGCTTACAGTGGGCCTGACCTTGGGCTCCGAGATTTACCCTCACTGTAATTACTCTTGTCATGACCCTCCCAGGCACATGTTATTACTATCATCGTGTTTCAGGTCATTCTCAGATCAAAGTTCTGAAAGGCCCCAGAGGCGGTAAGGTGACAGAGGTAAAAGGAACAATGTGGGGTGCTGGCCAGGTTTACCTGTTCCACGCAGCGCCACACCAGTTCTAATACCTGAACTCTGGACAAGACTGTCAGTTACACTCGGCGTGAACTGATAGGATGAAATGGAGATGGGAACACTTGACCGAAATGAGGCTGACAGGGAACCTCAGATTTCCGCCCGCTGGGCTTCTCCCTGTTCAATTACCAGGGATGATCAGGAGAGGACTGTAAAACGTGTCTTAAAGTGCTCCTATGGAAATCACTTTCGGAACTGTTTCATCAGCAAAAGGAAGAAGATGCTGACGCTTCAAGCAAAGGTGGAAGCTCAGAGCTTGGAGCCTGGCTGCCTCCTGCCACCACACTGCCCCTTTCTTTTGGCACACGAGGTGGTACATTGGCCGTGCAGTGACAGGTCTCTCAAGACAGAGGCCACACAATTCAGGTCGGTTAGACCACTCCTGCCTTCATAGAATAGACAGTGATTTTTTTTCGATGTATTTCCTTCAACGGGGCATTATTATTAAATTTTAAATTCTGGCTAAGGGCAATTTGAGAACAGCTGTGCATATGTGAGGGAGGAGCGCCCTGCAGGTACTCACTTAGTTTCATGGCTGAACTGCTACCAAAACAGTCCAGGACACAGTACCCCACAAATTATTTTTCCCTTAAACTGATTTTTCCAGTTAGTTCTGTGTGTTAGTTACAGGGTCGTCTATTCTTTTCCCTGCAGGGCTTTCCTGCTCACAATCCCTAAACAAGATACTAAAACCCCCAATTTTTTCCCCCACAGAAATATTTCGGTTGTTGCAGCTTTCTCTTACCATAATCACTTTCTGCGAGAATCAGCTCAGTGCTCAAATTCTCCTGAATATTTTTACCTTGAGCTGGGCACACAGAACTTGGCCCCTCATATCTGAGCGCTGTGGAGCAGACCTCTGCTTGACTGGTGTCCAGCACTTGTTTTCCATATTAGCCATCTCTTTGCCATTTAAATAAGGAATTCCATGTCAGAACCACACTTTCTTATATCCTGAAGAGTATATTATAGCAATCAACCTTTATTCAAATAAATCACTTATTTTACTCTTCAACTAAGAATTTTAAGAACTGTGGCAGATGAGGAAGGAGGTCTTGGGAAGTGAATTTTGATAAGATAGGAATTAACTTGATTATTTTCATGCTGTGGACCAATAATAGTTAGGGGCCTCCACTGGGCCCCTGGCCTGAAGGCAGCTGGGTAATCAATAGATCCCACAGAGGGGGCTCTCCACCCCCAGCAGTCTCTCTGATCTTTTCTGGGTGGACTCTTCACGCCTGTGTAATTCTAATTTATGTCAACTACAAATCAAAGAAATTCCAGGCGGCTTTGGTCATAGGACACTGGCAAGGACCCTTCCCAATCTATTTACGTCTGGTCCCTGAGCAGCAGGTCCACAGCCTTCCAGACACCTTTCCTGGCCAAGCCGAAGGTGGCAAGAAGGCAGCTACCTGCTTGGTGGGTTAAGGAGAGGAAACAGGGCAGAGTGGCCTAAGGTATAAACTGGGGTGTATTTTCTCCTAGTTTATAACTCTGCAGGAACATAAGAACTAAGCATTTTAAGCAAAAGCATTGCCAAGACTGGCTCCCTCAATAACGCTCTTTAATGATACCCCAGACGCTGGCATTTTCAAATCAAATGAACAGTGTGTAAAATTAGTTCTGCATGAAGTTAAAAAAAAAAAAAAAGAGAGAAAGAAAAAAAGAAAGTGAAAGGGAGCTTTTAAAAGCTCCAGCATTTCTCCATCCAACTGCTTTTCACAAGGGTTTGGCATTTGAGAATTGCTACGTTTATGATGTTATTCAATGCTCATAATTCAGGCCTGTGTCTCCAAACTTTGGTATTAACACACAGTACAGAGGTTTCTCAAAGCAGCCCGGCTGCCTCTGGCGAGGCCTCCTTTTCCAGCCAATGCCATTCCGTGTGCTCCCTCTCTTCTCATCAGCCTTGTTACCCCAAACCTTTTCTTTATTAACCTTGAACATTGCATTTCCATTTGCCCTACGGCTCTCCCATGCATTTTTTCCCTCTCAGTTTTGTTCTCTATCCAAATTGCCTTGTAAGAAATGAGGGAAATATCATAAGAAACAGACCTATAGAGTCTAGAAGTCACAGAAGTCGTGGAAACAATTTCGATGACCAAAGTCACTACTGTTTATAGCTGTAGAAGCTGGAACAAACGTAATGCTTTTTATTACAGTCCTATTGATGACCTAAGTATTTTTTAACTAAATCACTAAATAAACGTGAGTCAAACTGATAGGTGATTTCGGGTCAACTCTAATTCCCAAGGTCAAGTAAGCCTTTGAACAGTCTCTAAGAATATAAACTCACCCCAATTCATCAAAGCAGTCTCACACAGCGTTCTCTTCTCTTGGTTTTTACAATGCATTAAAGTTTAGGAGATTATGTGGCGTCAGCTTCAAAACCTTTTAACATGCTTATCCATCCAGCCATCGGAAAAGCTGCTCAAACAGAGACTTCTTAATGCACTTCCTAACTTTACAACTGCGTGGGGGTGGGGGCCCACAGTTGTTTGGAAGGCTAGAGGATTTCTGCCCAGGACTCAGCAATGTTGCGGCCAAACAAATTTTCTGCAAATTTACTTAGACATTGATAATTAAAGTACATGCTTTTCTTTAGCTGCAAAGAATATGTTTAATATTAGTTTCTCATCTGGTGGTAGGAGGGAGGACACAGACACAAAGAGATATTGAGATTTTTTTCCTACAACAAATAAAAGCCACTTTGTTATTATCCTTGTAACCCTCAGGAGCTGACGTGAGGGGGAAAAGTGCCAGTTTGGCAAAATATAGACTTTGAGTTAGACATAGGTAGCCCCGGATGAAACTTACATGTGGCAGAACATGCAGCCGCCATTTACCGCTGCTTCCTTTACCTGAGACCATGTAGCCCCGGAGCACCTGAAACTGAGGGTCTCCACCTCTGTTTCTGCCTCCTCAGTTTTTGGATTAAAGGAATTCACTCCATGCCCAACCGACTTCATAATTTCTAAGGACCAGAGAACCCAGAACATCACTAGAGAGACATACAAACTCCCAAACAGTCTCTCGCTGGCTCGGGATCCTTCTGGCCTCGTTCCTGACTGGTGGCTAACTGTGCAGCCGGTAAAGTCTCCTGGCCTTTGGCTGGCTTCGGACACGGGCTGAAGGAGGTGGGCATCTCTAGCTGATGATCCCGGTTGTCGGCTGGCGGGCCTGGCTGGGCTACTGGTCACTCGGGTTGTTGCCTGCTTTGCTGGCATGGTGACTGGTGTGGGATGTGCAGCAGCAATTCTCCATGCCTCGGTCCTGTGGTCCTATGACTTATCTCCTAATTGCCTTTATTTCTTCTTGTTAGTGTCTCTTTCCCTCCCCATGTCAGAGTCTTAAATTTATACTTTCCTCATCTCCGTACCTGAGCAGACCAGTTGTTAACTTTATCCAAATCCACTGTGTTCCATGGAGACATTTGCTTTTATTAGTAAAGTGTGCAAACGTGTGATTATTGATATCTTTCTATGGAACATTTAAGTTTGAATGACAAAAATAAAACCCACAAAAAACAAAAATCCAACCTACAAAAGTATCTTCTATAGCCTGAATCTTCTTTTTTCCTCTTTCAATTTGTTTCCCAAATGTGTGTGTGTGTATGTGTGTGTGTCTGTGTGTAAGTGTGTGTGTTGCATTTGGAAATTCACATCCCACAGTATAGTACACATTACACTGAAAAAAATAACAATTCTGGGTATTTTATATATGATTGACATTATCCTAAGCACTTTATATACATTAATTCATTTAAATACTCACAATTCTACAAGATAGTTACTATGAAAATCCTCATTTCACAAATGTGGCAGGAAGCTTTGCTCAGAATTATGCAACTATTAAGTGTGTAAGCCCAGATTTGAACCCAAACTCTGGCCCAGAGGACATGCTCCTTATTTCAAGCTTCTTTTCTTCTCTATGCAAATCTTTCTTCAGGTCTGGATTAGAATTTAAAGATGGATGGCATAAAACAAAAATCTGGGGGAAAAAATCTGAAATCTGAACAGCTATTTTAGTTTGGATTTTCTATCCAACTTTCTGTTCAAGGCTTTGCTTGCACTTTGTGTGTGGCTTGGAAATGTCTTCTGTTCTCATGGAACCCCACCCCCCATGTTTGGCTCTGAGCTGAATTGAGTCTTGGGAAGCCAGACAGCAAGGCTGAGCTCCTTGGGCTGAGCTGAACTGCAGCAGGCTATGGCCAGACGGCACTGTGGCAGAGGCAAGAAACTCTCAGAGCTGATCTCTGGCTTGAGAAAGGATTCAGAAACTGAATATGGAACAGGCTAGGCCAAAACCCCTAGAGGGACCACTCATTAGAACAGCTCTCTATCTTGTTTTACAGTTATCTTTGCTTTTTATAAAGTCCAGAATCTTTTAACTTGAAATCAGCAAAATGCTGGTCAGCAACTGTGTGTGGAATAGTCTTCTAAACTTACAGACAAGAACACAAATGGTTGTAATTTGTATCAGAAGGTGATGCTGATCTCCAACCTAAAAAGTATAAAAGAGGGTGTGCGAGGGATAGTGATTCCAAATACGGTCCCTTTGGAGCCCTTGGCAGAGACAGCACATATGCAGCCTGGCTTTCTGGTGGGCACCAAGGAGCTTGCCTGCTACTGCTTGGCGTTTCTAGAGTCCTCTGCCTATTACAGACCCTGTAACTTACAGTGACAAGGTTAGCAAGAGTGCTCTCTTGGCCAGCCATGAGTGCTGAGGGGGACATGCTCCCCTGGGTCTCAGTGCTGTTGCTAAGATACAAAGCAAGTAGCTTTTTGTGCTGGGCTGAGAAGATACAATGCAGTCTCTAGAATGTAACTAGCAAAGGTCTAGAACAGTTGAGATTTTAAAATGCTGTAAACAACAATTAGATCTATTGTCAAAAAAATGACAAAGCACACAAAGAATTTGGGTCACTGTTATTTTTGCCGCAGATATGCCTACATTTAGGAAATGTATGCCCTTTGAGCAACATGTTTGTCTTGTATCAATTCTTGTGATAGATTTGTCCCTAATCATCTTTGCAGAAGTAGCACAGCCTTGTCTGCTGGAATAAGAAGGCAGCACTTAGAGATCATCTCCGGGTACACCTTTTCAAAGCAAGAAGCCTCCTGGCTAAAGGCTGCCTCTGGCATTGTGCAAAAATGTTGGAATCAGACTTCAAAGACTTTGGGGGAGTAGCCTTCTGCAGGCGTCTGAAATTTCTCAGCTTCCATTTTCTCACTCTTGCAATGCAAATGAAGAACTAATTCTCTGATTTGTTATAGGGAAACTGCAGAAGTGGCAAAGGAAAAAAACATCTACCCAGGGCTCAGTGGTCTGTACAGATGTTCTCCATTTTCCTTCTCGGTCCTCAAATGTTCCACACTGAGTGCAGTACCATTCCCAAATTCATGCTCAATTCCTGCCAGCTGCTCTACGGAACTTTTGCTGGGCCTCTGGGACTGTTTCACATGTAATAGGAGAGACAGTCTGATGTGCAGGGAGACACAAACTGGTTCCTCTTGCCTCCAATGGCCAGAACAGATAAGTGTGGAGAAATGAAATGAACATTTGTGAAAAGCCAAACGGACAGTTTACTGTTGCAGGAATTTTAAAATATAGCATTCTCTTGTTAGACCCCACAAATAGCTACTGGGATACAGCCTTTTAAACTCTGCTCCGCACACTTAGGAACAGGAAGATAAATTCTACCATGATACCTTGTGATTGCCTTTTCATTCTTTTTTAAGTACAAACATCTATTGTTAATCAGAAATACAAAAATAGCTCCAGATTACTTTAGCAAACCAGGGCAAAAACTGCATGGCTGACCGTGTGCACGGGTATGCAGGAAGAGAATGTGGTATTAAGCATTTTGCCATAGCAACTAAATGCAGGAAACAAACAAGTCCATCTTACTTTATCACATCTCATCAGGCCCAAGTATCTCAGGGATTTGCTGCTCTGTGCGATCAGGGTGGCTCCTTGATCAGTGATTTCTTTACACCATCCAACATCCACGGTCTCTATTGTCACGCTGTATCGCCCAATGGCTATCAGTGCTGCCAGGAGGGACAGAGAGAAAGCTGGCATTAGCAGTGTAAGGGACCTCTAGCTGATTATGACTACTGAGCTCATGTCTTCACGACACTTGTTCCTGAAATGTTGTGTTTAAGTGAATGTTTTATAAACTAAATTAAATTTGAGATGCTTTCAGAAAGCTTGCACTATGACAAACCCTTTTGCGCAGTGAATAATCATTCTGTAATTTCCCTTTCATTGGACATAATCTTTTATCAATTTACTGGCTTCAAGGTTACCTATACTTTCAGGCATTCATATGTGCAGGAGGAACACATACAAGTGAATTATAGATGGAGCACTGTAAAAGCCCGAGTGCTATCTAAACTTTATTCAAGGTAATTCTTAAAAGAAAAAAAAAAAGCCACATACACCATTTTGAAGTATGTTATATTGCATGCAAATTTCTGTATAAGTAAGTGTAATTTTTCCATCTGGTTCATGCCCTGTAAAATGTAAGAGCATATAATAATTTTCACATCAGTTCTTCTTGGGGGCTGTTGGGAATTAAGAGTACATTATACATATAGTTGAATTTAATCGGTGCCGCACCAGAGTGGAGTAAAGGGGATGTATTTGTTATAGTGAATTTCCTTGCCATAGCAGAAACCTTCCTTACTAATATAGAAAAAGAGCCTGCCGTCTGTAAACCACGACATTATCTCTGGTGTCCTTGATTCTTTGTCGCCATGCCACCGCTAAAATGTAGATGCTTATGTCATAGTCTCAGGTATACTTTAGTTACCCCTGTAAAGCCCCAAAGCCTATCACCCTGCCGGAGCCACTCATTGGCAAACAGGGCTGTTCTCTAAGGACTTCCAGTGGTGTGCTGGGTGAGCACGGCTCTAGCATTTATGAAGCACAGGAAATAGATTTTAATACCTGCAGTCGGAATAATGTCATGATGCACTGATCTGTGAATGAAAACCTTGACAGCAATGCCACAGACATTAGAAAGAACAGAGCAATTGTTTGCTAGTTATTTCCCTATTCTGATGACATGGTTTGATTTCTGGAACCTTGAAATTTGCATGCAATATAACATACTTCAAAATGGTGTATGTGGCTTTTTTTTTTTCTTTTTGTGCAGACTACATTTAGAAAGGCAGAATAAATCTCTCATGTAAATAAATACAACTCAGGAAGTATCACTTGGCAAAAACCTCTGATAACCACCTCAGCGATTTTTAAAAAACTATTATCCCATACCTATGGTTTCTCTTAACCAAGTATTCACAGGAAGCCAGATATTCGATGTTTGCAAAACAACAATCACGATCCCTGTATTTTCAATTAAGAATGCCACAGAGAACTTCCTCAAGTTCCTCTTACCACCAGTACCATTAACACAGTCAAGCTGACTGCAAACATGTGGCAGTAGGAGAGGTAGAAACAAGACCCCAGGGTAATCCCACTGGTGTCGTTCTGGCGTTCTCTCTGTTGGCATCGGTCGAGCTCAGGGCTGGCAGAGTGGAGGTGAGGGTGTGGCAGAGTGGGAAAGAACAGTGAGCAGTTACACAACTGTTCATTCTCCATCTTATTTTATTCCTGCTCTCTTCTCGTTTCGCAGGTCTCAATGCAAAGGTCAAGTGCTCCGAGTTTATCACCCAGCCACTTATATTACCTGGGCACAGAGAGCATTTACTTCTTGAAGGGCACACCTCTCATGTTAGGGTAATGGCTGCTATGCACTGCAGAATGCCTAGTACCTGGCACATGCCTGGTATGGAGGAGTTTCTTACACATGCTATAAACATGCAAGAGACCACTGGCCCCACCCAGCTCTGTGGGAGGGTGACAAAGAGGCCTTCACAGAAGAACTAAGCCAAGTCTTGAACTTTCTGGAGCCAAGAGCTCTCTGGAGAAATGGGCTCACCGGCAGGTTTGTTGGAGGAGGAACAGCATATGAAAAGGTGGAGATGAAAAGGGGCAGCGTGCACAGGACAGTCCATGTGGCTGAGCTGTACATAAACCCAAAGGCGTGCCATGAGTTACTGCAGAAACATTCCATGAAGAATGACTGATGCTGAGGCCGACACAGCATACAGAGCAGAGACCTTGGCACCATGAAACTACAGTCTCGAAGACACACTTAAAACAAAAAACAATGCAAGTAAACCTAAACTGTGACACGTATTCTACAAGAATTAGATTGACACCTATAGGAAATAATGATGCCTACACATGCATGTGTGGTTGGGGTCCGAGCTGGCCCGAAGATATTCCTAATGAAATTTTCTTTAGTACCCCAGTAGCCTTGCAGAACAATAAGTATTTTAGGGGAAAAAGAACTCATGTTAAGTAGTTCACAAGGAAGGGCTGGCTCTAACATAGAGGTACAACCTCAGCGCGGGCTGTGATCACCTTCCTGTGGGCAGGATGGAGACTGTGCCTGCTCTCTTCACCACTATTAAAGACCTAAATATTACAGCTTATGGATGGCCAAGTATTTAGTCTGTGTTAATACCATTGGCTTAATGGAAAAATCTGATTTATATATATCTTTTGAAATATATAGTGCCTCTGGCAACTTCATTGTTCTTCATGAGCTGGCTGTGAAAACTATAATATAACTTCAGGTTCAGCTCTAGCCACGCTATTTAGTAGATGCCTGACCTCAGGGTGATACTTAACTTACATGAGACACAGCTTCTTCATCTAGATAATAGGGATATTGACTGCACGTCTCACCTCCTTCACAGGTTCAAATGAGATAATGCATGTAAGCGACTTTTTGTTACATAAATGTCATAGTTGGTTTGGTGTTTCTGCAAACCATTCTAGTGAGCAGTTGAGACAAAATAAAAAGGCCTGGCCAGAGGCTGGTGGTGCAGGTCTGAAATACAAGCTACTTGAGAGGCTAAGACAGGAGGGTCATAAGCTCAAAGTAGCCTGGCTACAGGGGTGGTTCAAGGCTACCCTGGACAACTTCAGGAGAGTTTATATCAAAACTGAAAAGGTTGAGGACGTGGCTCAGTGGTAATGTACCTGCCTGGTGTGGATGCGCCTCTATCTCAGTTTCACAATACAAAACAACTTCAAGAGGTTAGACAAAGGAAAGGCCCTGGGAGAACGAGAGCACCCTGTGTTCAGGCGCTCAGGCGCTGCGTCACTGCTGCAGGCCTTGACCTGCCCACTCTCAACTGGAGATCACGATCTGTAAACTGCACCTGTGCTCAGAGCCTTTTAATGTAAATATGTGGTTGCTGCCTACATCAGAGGCGGCTGACATACTGAGCATGGGAAAACAGGAAATACTAACTCCCAATTCCAAGGCAATTTCAATACACTTTTTTATGTGCTAAATGCAACTAAAGAAAGTTATATCCTAAAAGACAAAACAAAACAAAAACCCATACACATTAATAAGAGTCATTCAGTAATTTTATGCTGATCAAGACTAAACATGAACCTACTGATAGCCACTACCAGAGGCGTATAGACAGCAGAAAGAATGACTGCAAGACAGATGCACTTTTGACCAAAAAATTCGACTTCTAGTGTTCTACTCTGAAAATACAGTTCTAATATTATAAAACTATGGATGAGTTTATTTACTGAAGCATTGAAAAACAGGAAGCAGCCTAAATGCTCATATGTAGGAAAGTGAGGGAATAAACTGTGCTGTTCCCACAGTAAGTAATAATGAAGGAGGGAAAAAAGTAAACAGGGAGCTAATGCTTACTGGTTTCCTGACATTTAAGTGAAAAAAGAAGTATACAACAATGTGTATGTGTGCTACCATCTTTCATATACTAGAAAAGGAAATCACACACATGAATCTGCTTATCTGTGCAAATGCGATAAGGGCTGGTAGGAAATTTGGGATGCAGGGCAGGGCTCTGAGGCAGAAAGGCCACTGCTTAGAATATCTCTTTTTGTAGCACTGATTTTTTGAACTATCATGGTGCTTTACATCACTTCCAAAATTAAAATAATATGGAAAACTCAAAGAGGACTATAATCACAAGTGAATCTGATTCTACTGCAAATGAACAGCAAAACCCAAGTGAATTACACCGCTACGATAAATGGGATGAGAGTTAAATACTTTGCTTTGGAAATGGCATTTTGACTGGATATTAAGACTAAGAGCTAACAATTCAGTAACTACTTTTTGTGTGATCTTGGATTGTAAATTATGACAGGCAGTCTTTTCACTGTTAAAGAAAGGAGTTACAAATAAGGCCAGTTGGGAGACTTCTCCAAGGAACCTCCTTGTATTGAACTGGAATCTAACTTAGCAGAATGAATACACGTTTCTAGAATAGATAATGAACATGGTGGAAGAGTATGCCTGGTTTAGCAAACATGCACTTATCCTTGGCACTTCCTGCTGAGAGGGATTAGGAGCAATTACGATCACAGTGTCTAAATATCATCTATCAATAAAAGGGACCAGAGCTTCCTAGAGAAGTGATTTCTTGTAGAAAGGGATTAGAGAAAAGCAAGGGTAGAACATCCTATATTGTCATTAAAAAAAAAAGAAGTTTCAAAAAGAATAAAAGTACATCAAAAAGAATAAAGGCTATAATGAGGAAGAGTGACAATGGCTGATGCTGGAACAAGTTGGCCACAGAAATAAACACAAGAGTATTGACTACCGACCCATACAAAATATACCCATAAATCCACACAGATACAGACAAATAAATAAACAGGCATGGACAAACAGCCCATCCCTACAGAAGAATTGAATTTAAATATTACAGATTGAATGAGAGAAATAAAGAAGCACTATTAGGCAAAGAATATAGCAACAACCATAGGCAGAACACACCAAGAGATACACAGTTAGTTACCCTGAAAAGGGAACAAAACACTGGAGCAGTGACAAAGGCATCCTCATTTACAAAGGAAAAAACTCGCTTTGCGGTAGGCAGATCCAGAAGACACGGCCTTGACCGATGATCAAAGTTAACTATAAACAACACACACAGAGTTGTGTGCCCTGATCATAACTGTAATTCTAGCTCCAGGGGATGTGATACCTTCATGCAGACCTATATGCAGGTAAAACACCAATGCACATAAAATAAGGATAAGTAAACCATTAAATATCCTGGTAAGATTTCAGACAATGTACAGTTTAGTTAATATTGTTTCAATATTAGTTGTTCAGTTTTGCTAATTTTATTACAGCTATATCTGTTGTCAACATTATAGATATCTGGGTGGATACTGTATGTGACGTCTATTATTTTTTTGTAAAATTAATATTTGTTTCAAAATGATAACTTAAAATATGGACAAATGAACACAGGACTGCAAAGGAAGGAACTAAGCTAAAAAGTAAAATTTTCTAAGTGAAACCGGTCTTATTTCCACAGTGAAAGATCTGATATATAAATGTTAGGACTAAAAATACATCTTTCCTCAGGGGAGGACGGTGAGTCATACAAGCACATTAACAAGGGCCCTGCAGATGCTGCCGCATGCTTCCCAGCTCCATCTCCTGCCGTGGAGCTGGGTGCTTGTAATAAAATCAGAAACGCCCTAGTGCTTGAAAGGCTAAGGGTTAAAATTTAGCAGTAGGATTAACTTCTTTCATGTAATACTTGGATAAAAGCCATTTGTAAAGACATTTCTTGGCACACTTACAAAGAGATAAATATGAAAAAGCGCTTGTCTCTGTAGAAGTCACAGAGGCTACAAAAACAAAGAAATGACACTTTCAGAGACAGTTGTTGTGTTGCTGGTCCCTGAGAAGACCCCCCCCACGGGGATTACCGTTCACCCTGGCTGCTCAGGAGAATCACAGGCTCCTGCTCAAAGCACAGATGCCCAGGTGCCACCCCTGGAGGGTCTGACTTAGAGGTTGTAACAGCTCCTTGGATCCTGGTATGCAGCTGAAGTCTGAGTGAGATCCACTGGGTGGACTGACCTACAACTTCGGCAAAGTCAGACAACTACAAACAAAGCACTCACTTTGGCAGATATAAATAGCGCCCATGTTCCGACATATTACAACAATGTGGCCTCTCACACAGAAGCTCCTTGCTTCTGTGTCAGCAGTTCCCAGGCTCCTTCTGCTGTGTCTACTGTGACACTGTAGTCTTATTACATGTACTTTAGCAGACACTGATGGCACTCTATGACAAGGTCCCCGATTCTCCGTGTGTGTGTGTGTGTGTGTGTGTGTGTGTGTGTGAGTTTATGTCCTTGCATTTACTTTCGAGCACAGCATGTAGTATGAGTTCTGCATCTTACAATTACTTATTAAAATACCCGTCTCAAAGGCTTTAAATAGATTTTGGCCACTTTGGGGCACTGAATTTGGAGTATACCTTCATTTAGGAACACTGAACCTCTGAAAATATAATTAAAGCAAGCTATTTAATATGATATAATTAAAGCAAACTATTTTTTCCATAAATGCAGAAGGCTGTAGACAAGAAACAACATGGCAGAATCCTCCATGTCCCTACTTTTCACATTTACTTCCCCACCAGGGCGAAGTTTCATGCTGACTGTTAGTCCTGGATGGGCCACTTCATTTTGAGAATTTATACAGACAGAATTAGACAAGAGACTATATTCTGGCCTTTTTGGCTGCTATGTGTGTGAGGTACAGCCACACAGTTGTGAATACTGGTGAGATGATAGCTTCCTTCTCAGTGCTGTGTGGTATTCCACACTCCCAGAGGCATTCAGGTGATTTCCACTGTGGGGCTGCTGTGCGTGGCTGAGAACATCAGCATACTGTGGATTTATTTACTGTGTTTTACTGTGGACCTATGCTTTCATTTTGCTTGTGAAAGACATAAATAGGAATGGAGTCTCTAGCTGAATGTGCTTTGGTGCCAAAGCGACTTCCAGTTCCCTCCGGAAAGTACACAGGTTCTTCTTTCACCACACTGTTGATGCTACTCAACACTATGCCTGACTATATCATTCAGTGGCCAAGCAGTGGGCTTTAATGTCCATTTCCCTGGGAGGAATGATTCTGCACATCTTGTCACGATAGCATACATTTTTGTTTTTGAATGCTGTAACAAACATAGTTATCAATTAGGCTAAATAAATAGAGAAGGGAAGGTAGATATGTAACTTAAAAGAATAGTGTTCTATGTAAGAAATAATTTTCACTGTAATTTGAAGGAATTTCTAGTACAATACACTTTTTCTGCTTTCAGAAACATGAATCTTAAAGCAGGAAAGTAAATGCAGGGAGGTGAGAAGGGATGTAGAGAAAATTCCAAAGCTGTGGAATATATTTAGTTAGAACATTTGATCTTTGCAAACGAGTGCAAAATCCATATTATAAGAACAGTTGCCCAACAATTGTGGCTAACACTAGAATCTGAAAACAGAATTGTCTCCAATTTCAAAGATGCTGCACCTCAGGCCATTAATTTTGCATAGCTGTATACAGAGTTCGGAGCAGCGATGTGCAAGCCTGGCTCACTCAGGGAGCAAGCCTGCCATGGCCTCTGACTTCCATGGCAGGACGTTCTCCTGCCCTTTACATCCTGGGATGGAGATGCAAGCGTTACTGGCAGGTTACCCCTACTCTCATTCCCTTTAGGTAAACATGTCGGTAAAAATAGTGAGTCCGAGTGAATTTTGTTTTCTTAAAAGAAGAAGTAGAAGAGGAAAAAAAAAAGCTTATAATGCATGAGAGCAAGAATAAGTGCCACCCTTTAACTCATAAGCATACATCGTTTTCCAGAAAAGAAACACTCAAATCTGGCAGGGTATGTAAAAACTATTTCTATATACCTGACTTCCAAAGTGTAGTAAATGAGGGGTGTATTTAGAGCCCTGCTGATGCCCTTCCTGCTCTGAGTTTCAGTGGTGCTGTGTGTGGTGTAACCAAACTTTGAAAGGATCTCTCAGTTCCCCTGAAAAATCCTCTTATTACAATTGAAAATGAAGAAGAAGTAAAGGAAGAAGAAGGAGGTGGAGAACACATTAACATTCAAACACTAGCAGAGATTGTAAAATCCCTGGTTCAGTAATTCTGTTTATTCCAACCTGCATAAATAAATATATTAAATAATTAGATATCCTTTTCAAAATCTTGATATTATATCAGACTTCATGTTATGAGAAGTAAATTCTGGTTCAGAATATATTAATTCAGTAATATAGAAAAGAACTTTAATGTCTAGTTGATCTGAATTTTCCAGAGTAACCATAAAGACAGAGCATCAGTTCTAAGCAAGCATGAGATACAAACATTTGTGTGACTCTTGTAAGGAAAGTCAGATGAGGAGGCACAGAAGTTGGTGTAGACACACAGTCAGGCAAACCAGCTAACACTAGAGATCTCCTGAAGCAGAGGCAAAGGGAAAGCAGAGCAAACACATTCTCCTGCCTCAACAGATTCCAAGTTCCTACTACATGCCAGGTGTTGTTTTAGGGGACGAGCACAAAGGGCTCGATTCCCTGCCATATTAGAGCTTATATTAAGTTAAACGTAACATATCATTTGTCAGGTGATAATTCTGTTTGGGGTGAAATAAAGCAGGCTATGGGCGGGAGTGTTCAAGGCTTCACAGGGAAAGCAATATATGACCAAAGACTGAAGGAGGATCAAGCAAGCCTTACAGATATTTAAGAGAAAGGTATCTACACAGGCAAGATCTGAAATTAAGTATATGAGGTGGGGAGAAGGCTGGTCTGTGCTACAGTGATAGAGAATAGCTGTGATGAGATCACCAAGGTAATGAAAAGACAAGAGTGGAGAAAACCATCTTACAGGTCACCAAGTAGTATTGGCTTTGGCTCTGAAAATAAAATAAAATAAAATAAATAAAATAAAATAAATAAAAAACCAGAAATCTGAAGGAACATCTGTGGCATAGCAGTGGTGTAATTTACCCAATTTATCAAAAGCTGCTCTGGATTCTGGACCTGGATAAAGATGGGAAGCAGAGCAACTACTGAGGAGGAAGCCACTGTCATCTTCCAGGCAGGAAGTGAGAATGGATGGGCTGCATGGCTGGGTGGAGGGCAAGGGCTGAATTCCCAACAGACATCAGCTGAACCGTAATATTTGCTGATGGGGGATGAAGGGGGAAGAAAAGGAGTCTTTAAGAATGTCAAAAGAGGTGGGTGTGGTGGCACATACCTCTAATTTCAACTCTTCTGGAAGTAAGAGCAGGAAAGTCATGAGTTTGAGGCAGCCTGGGATACATAGTGAGTTTGAAGCCAGTTTGGCCAACCTAGTGAGATCCTGTCTAAAGTAAAAGCAAAGGGTTGCCAGTGTAGCCCAATGCATGGTGCTTGCTTAGCATGCACAAGGTCCTGTATTAATCTACAGTGCTGCTAAACAAACAAATAAATTAAAAGTCATAGCATTTAGGCTTAAAAGAAATTTCTTATATGGATTTCCACGTTTTTGTTTTTTTTTTTTTTGCTTGTTTTGTTTTGTGTGTATGTGTGTGTCCATGTATGTCTAAGTATCTTTGTGCTGCTGGGAATACAATAGCTTCTTCCATTACATAAAAACTCCAGAGTGAGGCATAGAGCAGCGCTGATCATCTCTGCCTATCACTGCCAACCTAAGACGTGTTAGCGTTCTATAACTTGCTTGTTTAAAACTGTGCATTGTGATCACACACCCAGGAAGGCCTTCACCATCTTGCAGAGCCGTATGCACTCTTCTACTTTGAAGATACTGACTGGGCAGCTTTAGTATGTCAGCGACTATGGTGACTACAGATACCTTTGGGGAAATTACACGATAACACTTAGAATAGTCAACATTAGGCATTTAGTTAAAAAATAAAGTAAAAGGCACCACTTAAAGGGTTGTGGCCAAGCGGCTCACCGAGTTTTACTAGAACATAAAACAAGGACTTGTGCATTCCCATCAGTGGGTTTTCTGTTGTGTCTATGAGCACCAGACAAGCACACTTACTGCTGTCAATACTCAACCTCTCCAAGCCTGAGGAATCAGGTAACAAAAGCACAGCTGCAAAGAACCTAAAACTAAGCATGGAAGCGCAGCTCAGTTACAGGTCCCTCACTGCAACCAGAGCACCTGTGGCTCGTGGTCCCATGGAATGGTGGCTATCTTGGTAATTTTTCCTTATCACTATGCCTCTGCTGTTACAAAATCACAGAAAATAGCATGGAATTCAAAGCTTGAGATCTTGTGGTGGAGAAGTGGAAGAAAAGAGAGAACATTAAATTATCAGCATTCTCTGTTTTTGATTTCCTGTCTTCTTTCTTTCTCTCTTTCTCTCTTTCTTTCTCTCTTTCTTTCTTTCTTTCTTTCTTTCTTTCTTTCCTTCCTTCCTTTCTTTCTTTCTTTCTTTCTTTCTTTCTTTCTTTCTTTCTTTCTTTCTTTCTTTCTTTCTTTCTTTCTTTCTTTCTTTCTTTCTTTCTTTCTTTCCTGGAACATTCCCATTCCCTGGCAGTTTACATTCTAGTGTCTACCTGTCAGTAACTCTAAATCCAGAGGTAAAGCCTATGCATTCCATTAGAGGGACCAAATTGTAAGCTTAAAACACAAGGGGTAAATAAAAGAATGAGAGGTGGAAGAGAATACACATAGTTAGCAACAGGTAAGAAGTGGTTAAGTGAGTATCAATAATAAGTTATATCTATCATGTTTAAGGGCAAGATACTTCAGGATTACTTTTGTAGGGTACATTCCAAAATTCAATAAACTCCAGTTTCTGCAAAATCTTGATGCATTCCCTGACCCAGATGCTGTGCCTTTTAAATGCATTTCTGTACCATCAAATGATTGTGCTACACAGCCAGGTTTAGAAATCACTGGCAAGAGACTACAGACTGATCTGTTTAATGAGTCTCTTGACACCTAGGTAGCATTTATTTCCTTTTTGTTACTTTGCCACCACTGATTGGGACATAAACTATATAACGCTATGTAGTTTGGAAAAAGCTGACAAATGGCAACATGTACTTCCACACTGCAGTGATGAATCACATAGCCCTCAGTGCCAAGTAATTAACTATCCATTCGTATGGACCGGCTGTGGCAATATCGTTCTCTTCAACAAGGAAGGAAAGGAATTTGGACAGAACATTAACAGTTGTTAATACCAAGCAAATAGAGTAAATTGGATTTATTAAAAAGAGTATCTGTGTGGATTTTTAGCCACAGACTTGATATAATTTGTCTAGCTTTCTAATTATAGCTGGGACAGAAAATGGCTGAACCCAAGGACCTCTCACAATAGCTAATAAACTTTTACTTACAGGGAGAACATTTCTCGGGTTGGAGAATGACAAATAATTTACTAAGCTTTTCCTGAAAGATAGCGAAAGGTGTTTCACCTATATCCAGCTGATGAATTAGCTCTAGCTAATAATCAGTATCATGAGACAGGGAAGAAGCAGCCTGTAATTATTCTGAAAGGAATGAGGGAACAGATCTGATAAAGAGACTAAATCAGCTAATTCCTCTTGTGGCATACTGAGCAGGCAAGAAACTGATTTTGCCATGAGTTTAAAGGCAGGCATAGGTGAGGGACACTGACAGTTTTGACCTGCCTGGGATCCATTGCCACTGCCTGATAAAAGCAAAACTTGTCAGTTCTCCTTGCCTCGGGATGCAAACTGAGGGCTGTCACTGGATGCTCTCTGCATGTGCCCCAAACCCAAGTTTCCAGTCTCAGGCACAGACATCTAGATCTCGCTCAAAGTGGTAGCTTAATAAATCTGAAGTTCACCTACTCTGGAGAAATTTCCCTAAAGAGACTGTCATTAATTATGGCCTCCTGGAGACGCTATGTTTGCCCTTTCCAAAGCTTACCATCTTAAATTTTAAATTTTTATTCTGAGGGTGTAGTAGGTTGAACAGCACCCTAGAGGCTCTTATGTTGAATGCTTACTCACCAAGGCATGGCACTATCTAAAAGGATTAGAAGGATTAGGAGATGTGGCCAAGTTGGAGGAAGTGTGTCACTTTGAGGTTTCAAACGCACATGCCAGACCCAGTCTTGCTCTCTCTCTGCTCACAGATCAAGATTCAGAGCTCTGTGTTACTTCTCCAGCACCTGCCATGCCTGTCTTGCTCTCTCTCTGCTCACAGATCAAGATTCAGAGCTCTGTGTTACTTCTCCAGCACCTGCCATGCCTGACTCCACGCTCCCCACCATGATAATGGACCAAACCTCTGAAACTGTCAGCCAGCCCTCAATGAAATGCCTTCTTTCCTAAGAGTTGCCGTGGTCATCTTGTCTCTTCACATCAATAGAGCAGTGAGTGACTAATATGGAAAGTAAAAATACCTCATTTTGCAAGTATATTTCTTTGTTGTTGTTCTGCACTGTATTTCTTATGTAGGTGCTGTTCACTCCCGAAGACTCTTAACTGCTGTAGAATATTATGAGATACTTGATGTTGTCTCTCATCCATGTATTCACCAGGCTTGACCCTGCTTAGCTTCTGAGGTCAGAGTAGATCAAGCGTGTTCAGAGTGAACCAGCATCGAGAACCTCATTCATTGTTTTCCACAAAAACAGAATCCCTCCCAGCATTTTCTCAGCACTTTCCCCACATAGCAAATCAAACAAATATATTCTCATTCATTATATAAGTATATGTGCCTTAATATATATGTATATGGTTTTTACTTTGTATTTAGCCAAAATAGTGAAACTGAACTGCAAAAGAAAGAACTGTAGACTTTACAATGAGAGATAATTCTTTCAAAAATCTATAAAATTAGTCCTGCTCTAGTGATACATCCCATATTTCCATCACTTGGAAGGCAGAGACAAGAGGCTCTTCAGCCTAGGCTCCATAATAATGACCAAGGTTAAGGAAAGCGTCACACACTTGGAGTGACTTGAAGCATCCTCAGGGATGCTTCTGCAGGACGGGTGGGGATACTGACCACTTTCCCACATTTGTAAGCTGTATTATTATTTGTAAATTGTTGGGCTTTGCTGGTCCTATCTGTTCTTGTAATCACAGTTCTTATGGCTGTTTTTCTCTGGTTCCACATTTGAGTGGAATAGATACTAAATACTTGCCATAAGTTTGCCCAGGACTTTAGTCCAGAGATCTTTTTTTGACTAATCCCTTGGGCAGCTAGATGATGCTACCTGAGGATTTGTTCTAAAGCAAGGCTCCGCACATACTCTCCAAGTTCCTGCATGTGTGACAGAGACCGCTGCCCTTATGCTTGAGCAATACATGGCTAAATACTGCCTTTGGGAGTCACGCCTATTTTTATCTCCAGAGCTTTATAAACAAGCACGCCCGTGTTGCAGAAGCGTATGCCTGAGCTGATTTCTTCGCCTTCCATATGTGTCTTGCTTTTAATGTCTGCAGGCCATATGGCTTTCCCTTTGTCTCTCAGGATCAATATCTTTATCAAAATATGTCTTCATAATTCTGTAGTGATTTATTTTCCTGGAACTCTGCAGGGTTTAATTTTTTTTAAATGTATTCAAAACTCTTGAGTTATAAGATCTATAGGCTTCACATTTGCTCTTGTTGACTTCAGGCTTCTTATCCTCACACCCCACAAACCATGTTTACAAATGAATGCTGAGTCACAGACACTGTAAAGGATCTTTTGATAGCGTTCCTTCCAACGACTTTCTTCTTTCACTGACTAGAAATGGTTGTCTGTGGTAATCATGGGTGAGGGCAATCAGTGAGCTGGGGCTGACCACAGCAGCTACTAGGGAAGCCTTATTGCCTGTTAAAACAACAGGCACAGATCTATTATTTTATTTTTCCTGACACATCCTCTCGGGTTTCTCTGCTCAAGAAGTTATATGATACTTAACATCAGAACTATCTGGGTCATTCCGAGTTGAGTTCTTCTTTCCTCTCCTTTATCCACCTCCTTTCTAGGAGTCTTCTCCAGTCTCAGCTAGCAGACGATGTAGACGGATCCTCGGCATACTGTGCCCTCTAGAGGAGATAGTTTCTCTAGTATTTGTGAAAGGGGGGGGTGTCCAAACAGCCATTCCCATCTCTTCAGATTCATGACTAATCTGTTTCATATACTTTTCTCAGTGGGGATACTCACTGTTTATGTTAACTGCGAATATTTCTTCAGATACTTCTGCTCACAAAGTTAAATCGAGTAGATAAGGTTGAAAAATAAATTATGTGGGAAATTACTGAACTTTGGGTTAATTTTAATAATATTTATTGCATGAGTACATGACATGACATGACAAAAGAGGAAAAAGATGAGTAAGATGGTCTTTGGCCTTACTTTCAGTAAGGGAAGAAAATAAATAAAGTAGAAGAAATTTGTCTTACTCGAACTGTGTCAACCCCGTTCAGTGCGAGGCCGAGCAGTGTGCCACAGCCACCTTCCATTTTTCATTTTCAGGTGTTCTCCTTTGCCTCCCATCTTGTTTGCATGTTGTAAACACTCCTCTCGAATAGCCCCATGCATTTTGTTATTCTGGCTCTTACACATACGATGTCTTGCCCCACTGAGGTATATTTCCTTCACGATAAACATCTTCTAAAGTATTAGTAGGTAGTCAAATATGACTTCTTAAACATCTATGGGCATTCTGGTTTCACTTGCACACTGAACAGTTGTAGAGTACAGAGAGTTTCAGGAAGAAGCCATTTCTTCTCACTGGGGATGGTGCTGTTTCTTAGAGCTTGAGTCATCTCTGATCTGGACGGGGATCATGATTCTTTCGAAAGCCTCCTTAGAATCTGCATTTTGTTCTTGATCTAAAATGTCACAGTGAGGCACTTCTATACAGATCTATTTTCACACACAGAGCTGGGCATTTTGAGGACCATTCAACCTGAAAATAACATTTTATCTGTCCTTTTTTTTTTTCCTTCAAGGGTACAGTTTTTCTTTATCTGTGTAAATAATATTAATATTTATTTATTTATTGCCATCTACTTTGCCACTGTTTCCTCTTGCCTCATTTTTATCTGTTTGTTTTCATAGCTCTTTTATGTAAATGCTTTTTTCCTCGCCATAAGTCCAGATGCCTAAAGACAATTTTACCTTATCACCCAGGGTTTAAGAGAATCCAATGCCTCTGAAAGCTGGGCCTTATTCATGTTCTCAGCTGAAGATCTCTTTGCCAGGGCATCTTTATGATAGCTTCGGTTGTGTTTCCTATTTTGCTACAACAGTTTCCACTTCTCCTGATACATTTTCTAAAAAAAAAAATGTGCTGGTAACTTATAATCTATCTTTTTTTCCTATCATTTCCCTTTAAACGGTTCTCTTACAGAGTTTACAGAGATGGCTCATTTATTATGTACGTGTACTGCTCTTACAGAAGACCCAAGTTCAATTCCCAACACATACATAGGCTGGCTCATAACCACCAGTAACTACAATTCCAGGAAATCCAAACGCTCTGAGCTCAGTGGGCACCTCTACGCATATGTTTGTGCACTTGAGTGCAAATGCTCACACCCACATGCACACAGAATTAAGAATAAACTTTAAAAATTGTCTCATATAAATAAATCCATGTGTCCACAGTCATTTTAACTGGTAAGAAAGAAGAAAGCAGGAAATACATGGCCTTTCCTAAGTGGTCATAGTTTTGGGCTTTAAGAGTTGCTCCGTGTGGAGCTGAATGGAATATGTGGTATGTGCTGTTTGTAACAAGGAACAAGAAAGCAAACAGGAAACCGCCTCGCATGATGTGAGCACTGTACTTTGGGAAATACAAGTAAACTAGTCATTAAATCATCACATCTTTGGGTTAGTCTGCTCTTTTTCCTAGATTTAGGATAGTGCTTGGATGAATGGACTATTTTTAAAATGTAAATTTATGGAACTGGGTGCATTTTACTATTTTATCATCTAGTGCATTATGCTTATCATAGAACCAAATATTTGGAATTGAAATCTATATGCTAGAAAAGTCTCCAAATACCCTCAACTGCTTGTTTTTAATAGTTTCTATAACTTATACTATTCCTTCATAACATATTTGAAGTACTTACAGTTTAGCTAACACCTTACATATGCTAAATAATTTTATTTTGAAACAAACAAGAAAACACCTAGTATATATAAAGGAGGAAAGTCTGGTAAAGAGACTCTTTTTGTGAAAGCAAATGTCATCTTACTAGGACTTTTTCCTTTACATTTTAGTGGGAGAGTTCAGTTTGGTTTAAACGTAATAAAGTTTTATGAAATAGTCTTATGCTTCCATTTATTTTCCCATCATCTGCTCCCAATATATGTAACAGGCATTAATTCAGCCGACTATTTCTCAGGTCCAGGGAGAGACTCCTTCAAGAGAAGTGACTATGATTGACAGTGTCCTCAAATCAGTAATATCATAAATATGTATACATATAGTTATAAACACACTATTATTAGTATAAGAAATATAATTTATCCTTGGTGATAAGAGCTTTGAAAGTTTTTTTTTTTTTTTAAGAGCAACAGACTGTAAACATTTTAGTTCTCTACAATGCTATGGTAGCAGCAAAACCAAACTTCTCCAGCTAAAGAATGTGAGGTGACTTTGTTCTCTACCAGCTGCTTCAACACAGAGCAGCCACACGTGCTGAAAAGTTATCTGTGTGCATGGCACAGGAATATCTAAGGAACTGCTCAGACTGTAAGAAACTGAAGGTTCTAGGTCAAACTCCTGGTCCCCAAAACGACTATCTATGTAAGTACCACAACTTATTAAAGCTGAAAAATTGTAGTAATGCATTTAACTCAGTGAATCGAAATGCTATTTCAATATGGAAGCGACATAAATTACACATGGTATTTTACAATTTTAGTTCATATTTTGAGTTAAAAATAAACCTAGTGCGTGCCCGATTCGTGCTCCACTTCTCAGCTGGGGTCACTCCGTTACAGAGCTCAGCAGCTGTGTGCAGCTGTGGCCGCCAAACACTGCCCTGGACAGCAGGCACACTACACCGTCACACTCTGCCCGATGAAGAACTTCAAATGCCATTTAAAAACGCACCCAGAAAGCTGCTCTCCGCTCTCAAGTGGTAGACTGCTTGTGTCTACATGCTCAGGAACACTGGGTCTCATTCTCAGCATGCAAAAGTCAGGGGCTGAAGGCAGGGGCATCAGAGATCCTGAGTCAAATGTATATAATATATAAATCGTGTGTGTGTGCTCGGTGATACCTCATCTAAATATCCAAAATTATATTCAACACATTCTTGTCCTAACCCTAAAGTTGACACTGGCCTGCAGCTCCCTGCACTAAATAGTAAATGAGGTAATGACACGTACACTTAGAAAAGCCTTAGCATAAGGTAGATACATGTCCAATAAATATCAGTAAATGTGATTTTAGAAGTTACCGTTCATTGAACACAGTCTGTATTTCTAGGATTTCTCTTCACAACTTAATTCTTTAAGTTATCATACAAAGTAATGGCTTCACCTTGGCACACACAGGTACTCTCTATTTTTAAAGGGAACCCTGTAAGGCAGCAGATGTACATACAGAACTAACACAGAGAGATGTTAATTTTAAGAATGTATTTTATTACATGTCAACTAAAGCAAGCGTCTCCAGAGACTACTCAGGATCTCAGGAGATTAAGAGAGTTTATGCTGAGTATCTGCTCATAATGAGGAGCTTATCAACCACAGAATATTTTCAATTATTTCCCTGAGACTATATTATTATGTGCACGAACATAAGCTATATTTCGTACGTAATGAAGTATGGATTTAATTGCTTTTATAGGATTTACATAATATTTATAGCTACCTTTTACATGTTGTAAACTTTATAAACTTGTACGAGGTGGCCACACTCATTTGGTGTTGTGGAGCCTAGACTCCAAAGAAGGCAAACAGAGAGACCACTGACTACATCACGGTGGTCACTTCCCGGAAACCAGTGTTTGCCCCTCTTTCTCCCCCTCCTGCCCCTCTCCCTCTCAGCAGGACCTCACTCTCTACAGCGCTGGTCTGGAACTTGTTATATAGACCAGGCTGGATTCAAATTCACGGAGACTCAGCTGCCTGCACATTTCAGGTGTTGTGATTAAAAATGTGTAAATTAATGATTTTCTCGGTTAAAAATTATTCAGCAATTTTCAAGGATTCTTATTTTAATTATTTTGGGGAGATACGTTTCTTGAAAACATATATTCTTTTTTACTTTTAAAGTACTATTTACTAAATCTAGTTAAACCTTTCCTTGAGGATAGTTTAATCTGCTGTTTTGAGAAGTTTACTGACAACTACAGAGGAATTCTTAGTAAACCCAAATGACTACCAAAACCATATGTTTAAGGGGAATGAGGAAAGCTGCTTTACTGCATTATTTATGTAGACATGTTTGTTCTGCATGTTACACACGGGAGTATTTTCCTCCATAAAAGAAAAACACATCCTCCCTTTTTACATGATTCAGCTTTCCTACCTTTTGTATGTTTGTTTTTAAATGGTGAAAAAACAAAACAAAACAAACAAACAAACAAAAAAAAAACCCAAAAAACAGCTTTGTTCAATTTCTTTGTAGCCAGGTCAGTCTTAAAAATAAACAATGACTAAATTCCAGGAGGCAAAGGAAGGTGGATCTCTGTGAGTTTGAGGCCAGCCTGGTCGAAAAAGTCAGTTCAGGACAGCCAAGGCTACACAGAGAAACCTTGTCTTGAAAAAAACAACCAACCGAACAATAAGCAAGCAAACAAACAAACAAAAAACAATGACAAATAACAACCATCATCAAGCCTCCATTTTGGGAAGAAAATGGAGAAGAATGAGAACTATGCTGTGAACTATGTAATGGGCAAGCTGCAGGAATTCAAGTCTTAAAAAACAATTGTCTTATGGTTCACACCTTCAGTGCCAGCACTGAGTCCTAGATCTCTGAGTTCAAGGTCACCCTGATCTACAGAAGGAGTTCCAGCATAGTCAGGACTACATAGAGAAACCCTGTGTCCAAAAACCAAAAAGAGAAAAAACAAAACAAAACAAAGCACCCCCAACCACTACCAAAAACAACAACAACAACAACAACAAACAGCCAAGCAGCCAAGCAGCCAAGCAAAACCACAGAAAGAACAGTGTCTTTTAGGAACACAGATACCAGTGACCAGCCATGTGTGGTGGTCCACACCTATAATCCTATAAAAACCTATAAAAGTACTAGTGGGGGGGGGGGGGAAGAAATCTCTAGATAAGTCTTACCAACCAAATGAAACAAAACCTAGAACACTGTGCAGATAAATACTGTAGTAGCTAAGGGAAGAGGACAGTGAGCTGCATATGGCCATGGGCTTTGGAATCGCTGCTGTAATGATGACTAATTATTAATAATGGCTAATTTTTGCAGATCTTATGCATTTCTCTCCCTTCCCTTGTTATCAAATCTCAATTCTGAGGGCACTTGTCCAGCAGACAGCTTAAGAAATCAGATAATCTCACTTTTCAAAACATTTAAAATTACAATGAATAAATTCTATAGGAATAAAGGACAAACGGTTTCTTTAAAATCTTTTAAATTACTGAGTCCAATACAACTCAATGTGTAGGTTTTTTTTTAATGAATGCTGCTAATATTACTGGCATACTATTGATGTAATGAATGCTGCTACCACAGGACAGGAGGAACAGCGACTACCGTGCATGGTCATAGTATTAGAAGTACCATTTTTAGAGTAGGAGTTGTGGTCAGAACTGTGACTACCATAAACAAAACAAAACAAAACACAACCAAACCAAAAAAAACAAAAAACAAAAAACAAAAAACAAAAAAACCAACAAAACAAAACTAAGTGTATTAATTAGTTCTCTGTTGCTGTGATAAAACACCATCTTCCAAATCAATTTAAGAAAGAAAGAGTTTATTTTGTCCATGTCCTCTCCAGTATGTGTTGTCACTTGAGTTTTTCATCTTAGCCATTCTGGTGGGTATGAGGTGAAATCTCAGGGTTGTTTTGATTTGCATTTCCCTGATGGCTAAGGATGTTGAGCATTTTTTAAAGTGTTTCTCTGCCATTCGGGTATTCCTCTATTGAGAATTCTCTGTTTAGCTCTGTACCCCATTTTTTAATTGGATTACTAGACTTGTTGCTGTTTAACTTCTTGAGTTCTTTATATATTTTGGATATTAGCCCTCTATCAGATATAGGGATAGTGAAGATCCTTTCTCAATCTGTAGGCTGTTGTTTTGTTTTCATGACAGTGTCCTTTGAAAGACTCTATCCAGCAGGGTATTAAAGCAGATGCTGAGACCGATAGCCAAACTTTGGGCAGAATGCAGGGAATCTTATGAAAGAAGGGGGAGATAGAAAGACCTGGAAGGGTTTGAAGCTCTAGAAGGAGAACAACAGAACCAAAAAATCTGGGCCCAGGGTCTTTTCTGAGACTGATACTCCAACCAAGGACCAATCATGGATATTACCTAGAACCCCTGCACAGATGTAGCCTGTGGCAGCTCAGTCTCCAAATGAGCTTCCTAGTAAGGGGAATAGTGGCTGTCTCTGACATGAACTCAATGGCTGACTCTTTGATCACTTCCCCCTGAGGGGGACAGCCTTACCAGGCCACAGAGGAAGACTATGAAAGACAGTCTTGATGAGACCTGATAGGCTAGGGTCAGATGGAAGGGAAAGAGGTCCTCCCCTATCAGTGGACTGGGGAAGGGGCATGGGAGGAGATGAGGGAGGGTGGGATTAGTAGGGGATGAGGGTGGGGGCTACAGCTGGGATCCAAAGTAAATAAATTGTAATAAATAAAAAATTATATTAAGAAAAAAAGAAAGAAGAAAGGAATAAAGGAAGAAAGGAAGAAAGAAAGAAAGAAAGAAAGAAAGAAAGAAAGAAAGAAAGAAAAAAAGAAAGAAAGAATTGCTTATTTTGGAGTATGGTTCCAGAGAGTTAGGAATCCATCATGGTGGGGAGACATGGAAACAAACATGCTTGCTGGCCAGAGCAGGAAGCTGAGAGAGCAGTCTTTGGCTGTAAGCAGGACAGTCAGGAACTCCCAAAGCCTGCCTCCATAATGCCTCCTACCAGCAAGACTGCCTCACAGCACCACATACCTAGGCAGCAGGCATCCAAATACCTGGGCCTAGGAGGCCATTTCTTATTCAAACTACCGGAGTTAGGACGCTGCCTTCGAGTGTAGAGCATGGCACCTTGGAGGCTGTTCTCTTTCTTCCAGAAGGCAGAGCAGTGATCTAAAGATGACATGCTTTTGGAGAACTTTAACAATACTCTTTAGTCTGTTCTTCCAATCTGCCATTGTTAGTTTTTTTTTTTTAAGTTCTGATAATGTAAATTTAAGAACAAAAGATATTTATGCATGAACTTTGTGGTATCTATTTTAATTGCATAAAGTATTTTAATAACTTTAAGGCTTTTGGTTTGTGTTCTAGTTGAAGTTGGTTGATAATTGATCTCCAGACAATTGAAATTTTACTATATTTGTTTAATAAAAAGTCATTCATTACACAGTCTGAATATAAAGGAAAATTTTATGTTTTGTCTCAGGTAGTAAATTATCAGATTGAAGAATTTTCCGTGGATAGTTTATTGACCTCTACATGGCAAAAATGAAAACTATTAAATCATCTTAATTTTGTCTTTGTGGTTGTACTCTGTAATCTTAAACCAAAAGAAATAGGCAACATGTTTCTCAAAGAATATTTCGTATTTTAATGCTTGTTTGCTTTGCATTTCCAATTTAAATGTTTGCTTTCCTTTCTATTTATACATTTTCTTTGATATCAATGTCTTTAAAAGAAATTATCATTGCAAAGAATTAATTGAGGCACACGGTGCTAACAGTAGCCAGGAATATAATGGATACTGAAGACATAGTCATTGAGCGTTTTCAAGGCACTTGAACCGAATTATCTCATCCTTGCTATAACAGTGCAAAATATTAGGCTGTATCTTATGAAGTTGTTTTTCAGGCTGAATTTCATCAGCTTTATGATTAACTTAGTGGGTAACACAATAATAGCTTTTAATAAACGAAAGCACGGACCAAGGACACTGTAGGTATTATGGCAGAGTCAGGGCTCCAGGCCCACCTCTCTCAAGCTATATTCCTTCAGCATGAACATGGGGTTGCAGTCAAGGCAGAACAATGCCAAGGTGGAAGAGTGGCCCTTAAACACAAGAGGGTTGTAACTTGCTTGTTTTGAAAACAAAGCAGAACAAACATGAAATGTAACCATCCATCAGACACCAGCATAATCTAAATACAAGATCTTTATCTTCACACCAGGATCTGAGATTTATTACCATTGCATCTCCCTCTCTCTGATCTCCCTAAGCATCCTGAATGTATGGGCAGGAGAGAAATAAGCCTTGGTCACATGACCCAAATATGACAGGGGCAGGTTTCTGTGACATGGTACAGTCATCTATTTAAAGAAATAACATTTTGATTATAATATAAACAATTCAGTATAAAACAAAACTTTCTAAAACAAACAAACAAGCAGAGTCTAAGCTTACACCCTGCTTTCACAGCCCACTCCAGTTCCCCTTCAGGCTCTCACCTGAGTGAAGAGGCTCTTAGATACAAATGGCAACAGAGAAATTTGGCACTGAACCTCAAATCTAGTCCCCTTTCCTCCTTCCTTCATTAAAAAAAAAATTGTGTGTGTGTGTGTGTGTGTGTGTGTGTGTGTGTCTGTACACATGCATAGAGGTCAGAGGATAACTTGCAGAAGTCAGCTCTCTCCTACCTTGTAGCTTCTGGACACTGAACTCAGGTTTCAGGCTAGGCAGCAAATACCTCTACCCATTGAACCATATTGTTGACTCCTTCCCATTTACCACTTGGTGGTGGTCCCATGCAGTTGTCAGAACTAAGTTAGTAGAGTCACCCTTCGCTCCTATTTGTCCCCAGGAATACCAAGGCAAAGCTCCTTGTCCAATTAGCATCTTATCATTGATTTTTGTCTCTTAGCAGAGCTTCCATCACCCCTGGGCCTTCCATTCCCAAGGCCTCTGCTCCAATTTGAATTCTCATCCTTTTTTGCTGATCAATGATCCAGTCTAATTGGTTCTCTGTTTCTATTCTGGGCCTACTCTAATTCAGCCTTCCTAGGAAAGGAGTTTTTTTGTTTTGTTTTTTTTTTTCCTATTTTTTAGCCATAGCAAGTACATGTCCAAGATGAAAGCACCCTTTTCCCCTTGTAGTTTGGGCCTCAAACCCAAACATCAAAAACACAACTCAGTTTTTGGTTGGTAAGAAACAGCCACACATTAAGTACCCATGCTAATAATTGTGTATAAATAACTAAATCCAAATGTACATTAAAGGATCAAATATCTAGTTAAAAATAATCTGATTGTTCACATATTATCACTCTGAACAAATATACCCTGCTGATTCTCTACCTGGCTTTCAGTGCAGGAAGAACATTCTAGCACAGTGATTAAGAACCTGATTCTTAAAAAGAAGAAGAACCTGATTCTTAGAACTACATTGTAGTCTACCAATTTCAGAAGGGAGGAGGAGGATGAAGGAGGAAGCAGAGGGAAGAGAAGGGCAAGTTCAAATCCTACGTAAATGGGATTCCTACTTCTTGCTTTCCACTCAGGGCAACTCAGATATATTAATTATATCATGGCCCTTCAATGAAGTTAATTGCCAAAGGGAAATGATGCTTAAAACAGCAATTTAAAAATGACTGCTTTATTGTCCAGAAAATTTGGAGTGGATGAAAAAGATTTCAGTTCAGTGCATAGCACCTAATTGAGTGTGTATGCTAAAAATAGCTTTTACCTAATCATCAAAACAAACAAAATTCTTTCATACATTACAAAACACTCTGTTCTGTTCGTGTTTAAGCTTCATATGTTGATCACAGCAATAACTGTAGCACCCGGAAGCCGAGAGGCAGGAAGACAGCAAGTTTAGGCCCTGGCTGGGTAACACAGCAAACGTGAACGAGAAAAACAAAATCAGTTTATGAAATACACTGTTTATCTAAAACTCAGTGTTCTATCCAATATCATCCTGTAGTATTTTTTACTTAATTTCTTGTATGATTGGTTTCTGTTTACTATGCAAGGTAACTTTAAGATAGAGTGTAGCCTATCTCATCCAGTTTCCATAAGGGTAGTAATTGTCTACTGTTTGTAGACAATATGCATTTAGTGTCCCCCTTGAAAATGACATTGTGAAATGCACCGGGTACATGTAAGCGTGGACACTTCCTTTCACTATGAAATGTGGCAGGTATGCATGAGAATGTGACCATACCCTTAGCAGGTGTGCATCTGTATGTGTTTATGCATTGTATCCCCTCGGATATCCAGAGAAGGCTACAACTCACATTAAAAGATCATTTTCAGGCCATCATGCACCTGGAATTATTTTCATAATACAATTTCATATCACATTGTGGGGTGGAGACTTGCTTTTTAATAAATTCTGTATGTTTCGTATTTTCTCTGGGCCTCACTGCCTCAGGCAGCTGCAGTCTCCTGTGGTAATTTGTGTGTCTACCTTTGTGCATATGTGCCTCTGGGCAACACTGCTTGAGAATGAAGCATGGGACTGCAGTCCAACTCAGCAGGAGTGTAAGGGCATGACCGTGCTGGGAACCAGTCTCATGTGATGCCTAAAGGAGCTGAAAGGAAGAGAGGCAGACTGCTTGCCTGGAGCAAACCTTTTTCTTTTTTTTTTTTTTCCCCAAGGAGTTTAGCAAATCTGGTTAAACTCCATGGATCCAAATGTATATTCTGACCTTTTCATGGAAACTAGACGACAGGCTAGTGGAGTAGTCAGAATAATTTCTACTAATACATGACTTTTGAAAGCATGCTCCTTAAACATCACAAGGATCCAAGATATGCTATATTTACAAGAGCTTGCTAAGTGTAAATTAAATATGTACAGCATTTGCCATCATAAGCATCATATACAAAATGCTAGGGACAAAAGCCATTTTATACGAGTCAGAGCAACAGGACATCTACCGCTGTGAACAAACAGAGCAAAAGGAACGGCAGCCCATGAGCACCTACTCGGCAGTAGGCCTCTCAAGTGCTTTTCTAGACATCTACACAGTTAGCTCTAACCCCACTCTGGGACATAGGTGCCGTTTGCTTCATACAAACGAGAAAAGAATGGTGGATTCTGAGTATCAAGGTCAATAACAGGCGGGAACGGGGCTGAAGTTCAAGTCTGTCTGACTGTGATAGACTCCAACATCTCACTCCACATCAGCAGATCATAAAACTCATAGAGACAAGAAAGTAAAAAAGGGTTAGGCGGAGAACCTGTCTCGGAACATGGCTAACCAATGTGAATTTTCACTGACAGTAAACAAAAGTAACCAAAGTGATTAAAAAGATACTGAAGAGTCAGTGTTTTATTTGAAGAGGCTGAACAAACAAAGAAACTACACATTCTTATAAGCATTATGCAACACTGAGGCAGCTTCAAATCCTACTGTTACATTAAACAAAATCATCTTTCAGTTAGCTACATCTCTCAAGCACTTCTCCTTCTGCATGGTAGAAAGGTGTAGGAAATGCAAGGGCAGACACTGTCCAGTCAGACTTAAAAATTCCGTCAAACTTTTGAAAAGAAATTAATATCTTAGTAAAACAGATACAAATCTCATGACATACGCAATAACTCTTTGATGAATGGAGCAAAATATCAACAGCCAAGCTGCACCTCTGCACTCTGTTCTCCTCTATCTCTCCATGACTGCATCCATACATCTACACATCTCACTTCTTACCTTGTAACGAGCCCTGAAGTGTGACGACATGGTAATGAATGGGAATGGTTTCAAAGGATGACTAATTTGAAGGCAGCAGCCACGATCTGAGTAGGTTAAGTACTAGAATGTTGGTCACTCGTCACTCATGACGGCTGTTGCTTGCACACTGAAAATGAAATTATGAGGTAGCTGCAATGTGTGCTCCCAGGCTCAGCACTCAGCACCTGCAGCACAGCAGCACAGCAGCACAGCACCTGGCTTCGGACGGCTGCAGACTCCAACCCTTCAAAGCAAGAGCAAGCCAACAAAATGAAGCAAAACAGCCAACATGGAGTACCGTACCACATGGCAGTGAGCTAAGAGCTCATTCTTATGTATTCTGGTTACTTAGTTAAATTACTCACTATTTCAGCAAACTCACATGCTGTAACCTAATGTGTAGGAGAACTAATTTTCTTATTCAACAAGTGGTTATATATATGTTTACTTTGTGCCAGACATAATCCTTTCATGCTGGAATGTAAAAGAATGCGTTGGGCAGGACACATAAAAACGTGTATACCATGTGGTCAAGTGCATTTATTCAAACTTAAAAACAAAATTTGAATCTGCATATCAGAACAGACGTGTGACCAAGAATCTGTACCCAATGCTAAAGAGCAATGGATCCAGAAGCAGGGAAAGACCTGTGCTTGCTGGGACAGCGCGACTTCGGAGTGTGGACTGTGAGCTAGGCTCTGCAGCACCAAGGGGCTGAGAGCTGGGGGAGTGCTTGCTAGACATGGTGGTGCAAGGGTCCTGGGGTGGGGAGCACAGGAAAACAGGGCCCAGAGGCAGATCACGGAGCACAAAACTGGCCAGAAACAGCATGAGGGTGGGAAGTCCTCTGGTCTTCTGGGGAGGGTGTTTACCTGTCGGCTGGGAAAGTGAAAATGCACTGAAAGGCCCACAGCCACACCCTCGAGGTCCCTAAGAATGATGTGGAGCCAAGCAGGCCCTGGATGCTTCCCTGGTGTAGCTTACCAAGTGCTTCTCAGGGTAGATTCTGCAATGACGTTAACTATGATAAACTGAACCTGTGGTAGTTTTGCTTAGAGACTTAAATTAACATAAATAGATATTTAAAGCAATCTATATTGAGGTTCTAGGGGAAAAATGAACAAAGTTCAACAGGATTCTATAGTGTGAATCAATACAGATTGAATAAAAGCTCAGAGGACGAAGCACTTCCAGTCAAGGCACTCTGAAGACTCATTATTAACTCCTTTAAGTGGATCCCGAGACCTTCACAAAGAACAACCAAGCCAAGTTTCTGTGGAATGAACCACAATTTGTGCACAGCGTTTCAAGACTGTCAAATTAGCCTCAAATAATGATGCCTACTGTATGCAGGCAGTGTTTATTACTCAGTGCCACACAAAACTTGCATATTCTTCAGACTAACAGAGCTTTGAGCCATAATTAGCTGCCTTGCTTAATGAGCACAAGGAACTTTGAGGAAGTGGTTGAATGAAATAGTTTTCAAATCCGTACGTAACAATAAGAATGATGGAAACACAAAGAGTGTCTGGCTGTTAGTTCCCGGGGCCTGTGAAACAGCTTCCCTGAACTCAAACATTTCTCCAGCACACCTTGTGTCCCAAGCCTAAGTAGCAGACTTTCACTTTCCTCACTAATTAAGGACTTTCTGCCTCCAGGATTTTCCAAGAACACATATTACAAATAGCAGTATCTCTTTACATTCTTACCCAGTGAATTCTGAAGCTCTAAATAAAATATAAAGCTCAAATACAAAGACAAGAGAGGCAAGCGGATGGACCCAGTATGGGGATGGGGAAAGGCCGTAGAGTCAGCCAGGGCTCAAGTAACTTACCCGGGGAATCCCATCAGAATTTCACAAACATCCGGCTGGGGCCACAGGGACCAAACCAGAACTATTGTCCATGTCTTGCCAAAGAGAGGCAAACATTTCAGAGATAAAAGTCAAACCCAGGGAAGGCAAACAAGTCTTTTCCTATTTGTACCTTATCATGTTGCTAAATGGCTTAACATATTGGATGTACATTGGTTTTAGTCTAAGAAAAGTCAACTCACTAAACCATTCCTGGAGAGTTACATAGCAACACTGAACTACAGTGACCTCTCTACAAGCTGCTCTAGCGTTGCAGCTCCCAGTCTCCATGGTCATTTGCTTGCAGTGTGGGATGTGGCTGTGGAGGGGAGGTGATGGAAAGAGTGAAGGGCTGGCCATGGGGGATTAAGGGGCAACCTATTCAAGGAATTCAAGAAAAGAACCTGCTAAAGGAAGAAAAAAAATTAATAGACTTGAGCCTGAGCCTTTCTACAACTAAGAAAGAAGCAAATGAAGTAAATCGCAAAGCCTACACTTAAAGTTTAATCAGTGGGAAAAAATATAGCAGGATTTCTGTTTCACAGACTTTGATAGATAATTGGGTTGCTTTTCAGAATTCTGAAATAAATGGTGTAGCATGGTAGACACTTAAGGGCGTCCATTTGAAACCTACAGCAAGAATGGTATTTGATGACAGAATGGTGTAGATGTCCACTGAGGCCAAGGCCACGACAGATTTCCCTAGCATCCATCCACTCAGGGCTTTCATGAGTGAATAGACAAGAACGAGGATAAACAAGGAGTCAGAGCAATCAAGATCTCAAAGAATATGCTTGCTTTCTAGGGGGGAAAAGACACAGAAACAACCCACTCAAGGTACTGACAAAGTGTAGTGAGTTAGTCAACTAGAAGAGCCATAAAACCAACTGTGCCCCAAATGTGAGCAAGACAGAGTCAGAATTAACAAGAGAAGAAAAATAAATCACAGTGACAGCACCAACAAAATTATATAGTGCTGAAGAGGAACAAACTTAACAGAAAATGAGATAGCTCTGTGGAGAAAATTACAAAATCTATTAACAGGACATAAAGGAAGCTCTAAAATGAATAACATCCAATTTATGGATAATCCATTGTGATATGATGTTTCTCTTCAAC
Source organism: Psammomys obesus (assembly GCF_907164565.1). NCBI lineage: Eukaryota > Metazoa > Chordata > Mammalia > Rodentia > Muridae > Psammomys > Psammomys obesus. The sequence goes on along the minus strand of NW_026596100.1, from coordinate 2,719,499 downwards.
AAAACCTATATATTATGTGTAATTTCCTCAAAGACTTCGTTTTTAAATTAAGTTTAAGAAATTTATTGTTTTTATTATGCAAGAGTAAGTTCATTAGTGCCAAAAAAAGGAATAAAGGGTGAGGGCAGGGCAGAGATGACTCTTGTAGATAAGCAGTTGATATAAGTAGCATTAATTGAAATAGCACTGGATTAGTGCCAAAATAGACAAGAAGGCAGAAGAAATCCCAGCCACCAGCCACAAATATATGAAAAATTTTATCTATGAGGGAAGCTAATACATCAAGTCAGATGGAAAAATAGATTTGAAGAGATGTAGAGATAATCATGGTTCTATATTAAAATACACAGATCCCAAGTTCACATAAAATGATTAAGAACTCAAACATTAAAAGTAAAATAACATAATTGTGACACTACAGAAAATCCTTTTATTATGGGGTGCAGAGGGTTTACTTAATAAGGGAAACCATTACCACAGTGCTGCTTTGTGCCAAGTATTCTACACACATTAATTCCTACATTTATAGAAAACTAGGAAGCAGACACTGCTACTCTCATTTTATAAGCAAGGAAATGAAGACACCAAGAGGCTACATTAAATTGTCTAAGATCTTAGAGTCAGGAATGGGCAGAGGTGGGATTCAAATTTCAACCCTCAAGACTGGAGGCACCTAAGAAATAGCTTGATAAATATCTCTAAAATTAAATTCTTTTAAAAGATAAAGGTATTTGAAACCACAGTAAATTTAAGTTGCAGGGTGACAGAAAATATTTGTAGCACATAACAAGAATTTATATTTGTAGCACATGTCAAGAATTTATATTTGACCAAAGTCCTCAAAAATAGAAAATTTGGCAATCTCTATAAAAAATTTGAAGGAGAAATAAAACTGGCCAATACATACATTAAAAATATTCACCTTTGCCAGCAATCAGGGAAATGCGAATTAAGATGCTGCCTAGAAGACATTTCTCATTGGGCAGAACAGAAAATAAAAAGGTTTGCTAATACAGGGTGTGGGCAAGAATTAGGGAAGTCACCCTCCCACTGCTGAGAGAGGCATAAATCCACTCGGGCCCTCCAGAGGGCAATTTGGAAGACCAATTAAAATGAAAACAAGCAGAGCCCAGGATGCAGCCATTTACAATACAACAACAGTTCACTTTCCGTGGAGCACCTGCTATGTGCTGAGCCTCAACACCCGACATGGTAATGTACCTAATTTTCATCATGACTATATGATAAGAATAAAATTTAATTGTTTACATAGATTGTCTAAGGTCTTATGTCAGCTAGTAACCTGGGAACTAGGAAGTAACCAGAAAAAAACATATTGGTTCACTGTACTCAAGGACATTCAATGAAGTTATCATTTGTAATACAGAAAAATGAAAAAGCAGAATGTTGTTAAATATTGATACACACATGTATAATATACATATATAAATGAAACATGGTATATTCATTTCAGGGGCAATGAATAAATATGTTTTAGTCGCAACTTGGATAAAAGAATAAACTTGATGTATATGAATCAACGATTCTCGAAGAATATTATGAAATGAATTGAAAGCATGTTCTCAGAAGATATATACATTATGGTTTCACTTATATAAAACAAATCAAAGAAGACATTCTGATAGAGGTATTCAATGAAGACATACACTAGTCTAGGAGAGGAATCACTACGAAAGAAGCCAGAGAGGAAGCTAGCTGCCGTGCTGGGGTGGGGGCACCTAGCTGCCGTGCTGGGGTG
>NW_026596100.1:2663214-2717730 GCF_907164565.1 Psammomys obesus | reverse complement strand
CCGTGCTGGGGTGGGGGCACCTAGCTGCCGTGCTGGGGTGGGGGCACTTCAGTTGGCAAAACGCTCACATTCGTGTGACAACCAGTTTACATCCCCAAATCCTCTTAAAAGCCAGGTGGGCGTGGCGACCCACTCAAATCTCAGTGTAGCAGACAGGGGATGCCCTGAGGAGCGAGGGAGCCATACTAACGGAGATGAGTTCGGATTTCATCTCGCCTAGGTACATACAGTGGAGAACGACTGAGGATGAAACCTGACATAAAATGCAGGCCTCCACATGCGTATATGCACACCCACACATATGTGAACACACATGCATAGGCACACTCACCACATACATATATACATGACAAAACAGAAATGTGCTGCTAAAGGAAGTGTGGGGTTTGGTGCCCCAAAAGGGTGGGTTCTAGCTCTAGTCCTGCCACTAATTTCTTGGCCAAGGAGTCTCACGCAACGAAGAAGTTATATAAAGACTTAAAACAGGCCTAAAGTAGAGGCAGATGTTGAGAACCTTTTGATACGGTATCAGTGGTTTAATTTGGGTAGTATGGAAAGCAGGTAACATAAGATTCTATGACTTTTAAGAGAAGTGATCATAAACCATGTACCGGGCATACCTTCAATCCCAGCACTTGGGAGGCAGAGGTAGACAGATCTCTGCAAGTCTGAGGTCCATCTGGTCTGCAGAGTGCGTTCTAGAACAGCCAAGACTACACAATTAGACCAGTTCTTGAAGGAAAAAAAAAACAGATAAATAGATAGATAGGTAGACAGCTAGATAGATAGACAGATAAATAGATAGGTGAATAAATGAATAGATACATAAATAGGTCATATGTCATTTATATTGTATCTTTCCAGTGATGAGCTTTTTCTCAAGAGACACTCAATAAATCCTGAAGTGTTAAGAGATTTCTGAAGGATGTATGTGTACCTTAGGAGGGCAAAAGAAGGCAGGAGGGCTGTGTAGAGCCAGGAGACCAGTCAGGAACAGAGAAGTGGCTTTTTTCAGCACCAACGGATTGAGTGACTGAATTAGTTGCTGGATTCACTGTGATTTGTAGGCTGTGTAGAAGAGTTGGTGGGACATGGAGAGGAGAAATGGGGTGAAGAAGTAACGTTTCCTCCTGGAACAAAGGAGGGAAGGAAGAGGACCCTGAAGAGACAGTGGTGACTGCAGTGCCGCCTTTCCGTCCCCTCAACTGCGGCGAGCACTATTTAGGCACGAAACATTCCAAGCTCCTCTGAATACTGAGACCTTGAGCGAAGCAGGTTGTCAACTTCAGACTGCTCAGCACCCTGACGACCAAGGGTACAAGGCGGGGGCATGAAATGACATCTTCTAATCCTCATGTCTGGGGGCAACATTCAGGACTGGGCTTTGTAACAGGGACACTGCTCATTCTGTGAGTAGTAGCAGCGATGGGTGAAAGTTCTAATCCCGGGGACAAGACAGGGCAATCTCAGCACCACTGAGAACAGCACACACACCAGATAGGACTCTAATCGGCTCAGCTGGGCGATCACATTAGAGACAGAAAACAATAGAGGAGAAAGGTTTCAGCATTCTCCTTCTCTCTCTCAAGACAGAGTTTCTTAGTGTAGAACAAGCTCACTCTGTAGACCAGGCTGGCCTTGACCATATGCATTTGACACTGCATCAAGATACGGTCTGCAAATTTCATGCTCCAGAACCTCACAAATGAGTTATTTTAAAAACTGCATTCTTTTCCATAAGGTGTAAGCGACTTTGATTTTGAGCTGCTCTGCATTCACAGTTATCCTTGTCCACAAGCTGCCTATGGGCTGTGGGGCTGGGCGAGCCCTGTCTTCATGTGTAACTACAAGTGTCTCTTGGTGTAGGAGCCAATAAAGTGTCCCTCCCTCAAATGAGGTAGAGCTTTTATTTATTGTAACCAAGACATTCCTAATTGACAAGACTTCATTTATGAGGCTAATGGTTTAAAAAATGAATAGGCAATACTGAACCATATTTCGGTATTTAGTGAAGAATAATAATAGGGTATCTTTAGTACAGACAAAAACTAGTTTCCCACTATAATTAAAAATTTTAAATAGATTATTTGCTTAGACCAAAGCATCTCTTCATTATTTTTGGCATTCCCAAAACTTTATTCCATATGGAATCTGGAGGGGATGTTTGAATTCTAAATGAAGAGTCTCAACCATTACAAGCTGCATAAAACATAAGTAAAACCTTTTTGCCAATTTTTATTTGTATACCTTATTTTAGATCTGGGAATCTGACACTAAAAATGGTCTTAGAATTAGTATTGATTTGTATTCAATGCCAAAATTTGTGTAAGCCCCTAATTAATATGTCATTGTTGGTTGTAGAGGGCTGGCTCTTCATTTTCCCAGACTGCTTACCTAGGGTAGACAAACAGTTTATTTTTTGTATATGAATAACAATTTCCACAAGTAGTATGAAAAGAAAATACCCCAGTCTTCCTTTCTGTAAGAACTTAGGAAAGTAATAATATTTTCCCCCCTAGCTTCTAGGAAATTTACAGTGAACCATACTATTCTTATAGAATCTAGTCCCAGGTCATGATTTGAGAACACACATGAACCATTTTGCATGTAGAAATAAAACTAATATTGGCACGTACAATAAATGAAAGCTATGCTTACACTGGCCTTATCTGTTGCCTTGTTCAACTACAAAACACCTTAAGCCAAACTTGACTTCCCAAACATTTCATCATCATTGTTATTTCCTGTTGTCTCCAGCTACGTTCAGCCAGGCTGATAATCTACTGATTCAAAACGGAAGGCCATGTGGTACACCTCTACCTTCATGGTCTACATCTCTAACTCTTCACTTTTCAACAGATGCTGCATCTCTCAGCACCCCTGCACTTGGGGGAAACTCTCTCTATATATATCCATCTCTCTATCTATCTATCTATCTGTCTGTCTGTCTGTCTGTCTGTCTACCTACCCACTGTTTACACACGGCATGTGTGTATGTGCACTGTGCCTGACTGATAACCTGGGTGGTCTAGAGGAGGGTGTGGCCCTCTGGAACTGGAGTTACTGAGAGCTGTAAGCCTCTATGTGTGCGCTGGCATCTGAGCCCTGGTCTTCTGCAAGAGCAATAAGTGCTGTGAACCCTGGAGCCATCTCTCCAGGCTCCTTTTGCTTTGTCACAAGGGGAATCTACTAAGAACTACAACTGGCTGCTGAAGGATGTGTGCAGCGCAGTGCTCACGGAGTCTGAGTCTGGGGCTGTGGGCAGGGCAGTTAGCTGGAAGTCCAGTCCCAGGTGTTTCATCCGTGTTTACTCAATAAAGACTAGGTGGTTTGGGACTATAGTAATCAAGCTTTTGTTTTCCCAAGGCTTTATGAACTGTAAAGCCACCTAAACATGTTTTCAGGTCATGCTTTTCAAAGTATAAAAAAAAAAAAATTTCAACAGCAGTCAGGACGGCTCCTGGTTAAAACTAAAATCTCTGCAAGAACCCAACCAGATCGGCATTTTGTGTGAGCACAGTGTGTGTGTGTGTGTGGGGGGGGGGGGGGTGACTCGCTTACTCTCATCTCTTTTCTGACTGTAATTTCCTCTAAACTGTATCATCTTCTGCCTACCTTTCAAATGTGGCTTCATGATAAAAATGACACCAAGTAAAGTGATCTGGGAATATGCAATTTCCAACAAGGCTGTTCTCTCCTCCAAGACATCCAACAATAAATAGGCATTCTGTTTAATCATTTTAAATGAAGACAAGTCTAAAATTTTCTATTTTTATTCCTGAGCTCATGCTATACAAACATCATCTTTCTTTTTTATATAAGAAAATAAATGTCTTAAATAAGCTGTTCCACGTTTTTTTCTTTTTTGTTCTCTTAGGCATCAAACACCCTGTTTAGCTAGAGAACACTTTACCTCTTCCCTTCATCCTCGTGATCTTTCACAAAATAACTTTATGTTTCCGGCAGATTGAGGGAGGAAGTGTTTCAAATACACACGATTAAAAAGTTTGTTTTCTAAGTCAGAAATATTCAGAATATGAAATCATTTTTCCAGTATCGTGCTCAAGACTTAGTCTTTGAGTATACTCGAAGATGTGTTATTGAGACATACACAGCAACTCTGGGGCCAAGAATCCTATTTCGGATTTCCTATTTCACAGCCTTGCAGGGCATCTCTATGCTTTCCTAAGCACACTTCAAAGAAACGTGTAATGTTCACTTTCTAAACCTTAAACATACTTCATCCTGTTCACTTGGAAATACTAACAGGTTACTAGCCCACCACTACAGCGACTGTCACCAGCTGCTGAGGTGGCTGATGACTCCCTAGAGGAGAACAAATAATGGGGAGGAACAAAGCTCCCTTATTTTCCTACTTTAATTTCTAGAATTATCGAAGGTTTAAAATGATCTTGCAGAGATGCTGGTAAGAGCAAAGCTGAAAATCCAAAGAATGAGCATTCTCCAAAATCCAAGAATGAATAACACCAAAGCTTCAAGAAGCTGTGCATCTCTTTCTCGGGGAAGGTGAGAGATGAAAGGAAAACCTGTGCAAGGAACATACCAAGAAAACAGATGGTCTTTTTAAAAGCTGAACTGTGCCTTCCACAAGTCTGCTTCTTAATTGTAGCATACTGAGCACTTTCATGCAAATGACTTCAATTGCTAAGCTACAGCCGAATACAGGGTTAGCTCACTGACATTAAATGACACAGTGTACTTGAAGCTCATGTGCTGTTTAGTCTGTAAACACTTGATATGCAAAACTGTATGAAGAAACTAGTGCCAGGGAGGTTTAAGACTAACCAGTGTTCAGTAAAGATGTAAAAGCTTGGCCTTCGTTTTGCTGAAGATGCTTGCTTTCTTATTTAATCAATGAACTTCAGTTCCATTTTTAGTTCTTGATTTAGAATTTATGATTTTTTTGGCTTATTCTAAAATGAGTTAAAGGGAGCTTAGAATTGGGATGGGGTGGGGGGAGGACAACTCAGAAAATTTTATTAGTTAACAGTAACACTTTCTTAAGATAATCACAGGAAGAAGTTGATTAATTGAATTTCTCTTCCCTCGGGAGGACACAGTACTGATGGCTTAGATGTCTATTTCTGTTTAGCAGAGGAATACAGCCACATCAGCAATGGCCACTATCACGGTCTTTTGTCCTCCTCACTTTAGGATGCTGTGTGATGTGTCTCGTCCTTTCTCGCCCAGGATGGCTTTTAGCTGGGTGTGAGCTGATGCAAAGGGCCCAGGATGCAGACTTGAACAGCGGGAAGGCCTACTCCGCAAGAGAAGGGATCGCTCTGATAGGCTGGGGCCAGGGGCCTGACGGTGACAAAGCCAGACATGATTCAAAACCCGACAGCTACTCCTGAACTTCCAGGATGGCCGTCACCCTGCCGAGGGCCACTTTGGGGATGTGCTGGAGCATTCTGCTGGATCTACAAAAGTTTCAGGTCTTCCAAACTCAATGCAGCACTTTTTCCTGAAATTTTGGTCAATATCATTATTGATTTAGGCAAAAACCTTCCAAATTGAACTATTTTATGGGACAGAAACTTAAGTAGCTTGTGTGAGCTCTTAGTTTGCCACTGCTCTTATTAATTAGAGTAGCCAAATAATGTAGCACTGAGGTATGTTAAGCAAAGCACTTTCAAAACTTTAATTTACTCATTAAAAAAATGGGAGTGTAGCGCGCCATTTTTCTTTGGCTTCCTAGTGACTGTCTTGCTGACTAATTGTAGCAAATCCTTTTTGCTCAGCCTCTCTCTAGATTGTTTGTTAGTTCAGGGACATCCCAGCAGGAGCTCTTGTTTTTGTTCTGTGTATTTCATTCCTGACCCTCCCTGTTTGCACCACACGTGTCTTCTCAGGGAAGACACCGTGGTACAGAGTTGGTGGCTTAATTTCCGTAGGATTTGTTAATATTATTCAAAGTGTTGTTCATGTTATGTTGTTGTAAATTCTGTTGACTCTGCCTTAAGTACTACTTATATCGTGTTCATCTTAAGACAAAGAAAAACATTTTCCTCACATCAGAGAGGGAACAGATATGTAGTTATGTTAAATGGACTGGAGCCTTGTTCTGCACATCTAACAAATAGCTGGGCAGCAACGGTGGCACCCTCTGCACGCCTTTCCCCTTACCCATCCTTAGTCCTTCAACAAGTCCTGTTGGCCCTGCTTTCCATCAGTCCAGATCAGATGGTTTCTATCCATGGCCCCTGCTCCTCACTAGGATCCAAGCCTTGATTACTGATGGCTGTGGCAGCCTCTTCCTGCTTGTGTGTCTGCATAGAATCTACTCTCACAGAAAGCTCAGGGGATTCTTTCTTTGTCCTTCTATTCACGAGTAGATTATGAACTCTTCCTTTAGAATCATGCTAGACTACAATGTCCTCCTCTGTGGCCTAGTCCTGATGAGACCTGATAAGCTAAGGCCAGCTGGAAGGGGAGGAGGACTTCCTCTATCAGTGAACTTAGAGAGAAACAGGGAGGAGATGAGGAAGGGTGGATGGGATTGGGAGGGAATGAGACAGAGGGCTACAGCTGGGATACAAAATAAATAAACTGTATTTAATATAAAAGATAAAAATTTAATTATAAAAAAAGAATCATGCCAGACACGATGCCTTTGGGTCCCCTAAAATTCGACTACGGCCACATGCCCAACACTGTTCCGCCAGCAACTTCAGCCACATTGCTCTGAGTTTCTTACCCCTTAGTTATTATGGCCTACTGTCTCACTTTTTTTTTGGGGGGGGGTGTTTTCCTTTTAGAAGCTTCTTCTCAAGTAAACCCTCCCTGACTATATGCTTGTGATAAATGACCCATGCCCACTCTCACATCCTGCTCTGACGTCCCCTCCGCCCTGTCACTTATCAGTTGATTTTCTTCACTTAGGCTACAAGGGAAGGGACTTTAGCCTGTTGTCCCCACCAATGTCTCTCCAGCATGTAGGACAGCGTCTGAGGTGTGAGATTCACTAAACACAGAAGTGAGCGCTAGCATGACTCTGCAGATTCCCATGAGCTACCCTTCAACCACAGCTGCGAGACACACATGGGAACTCAGACAGCGTGTCCAAAGTTAGTTAACATTTTTAGCAACTAAATGTTTAAAATGACAAGTTGTTTCTTTTATTTAAAAAATGTACAAATTGAGAACTGAAGGAACCAGACCTGTCAGAGTCTTGCCCAAACTGCAGGTGTGAATCTTAATACACAACTTCTAAGTCTTCCCGACCGGGGGCTTGTCACCCAGTCCTGGCAACTCTGAACCGGAGAGTTAAATGTGGTTTCCAGGTGACCATTACACGGTGAGGAGGCGCTTAAGCTCTCAATGCAAACCTGAGGGCTCTTCTCTGGCCAGTCTGACAGGACAACAAAGTGATGACATCTGCCATATAAACAGATTCACAGACCAAGTTCTGAATTGAACTTTTGAGACAAGTGAATGGCTGCTGTATAGCACCTCATCTGAACTTCGTGGAAGCCACATTTACAGAGATGCCAAAGCAGAGTGGTTCCTTCTGTAATACATGCCTCATCTTGCAATAAGCCTGTGGAAGGGACAGATTTGATGTTCACCGAGGTTAAGTGTGTAAGAGATCTTGTGGTATTATCTGTCACCACCCTGCCTTAAAGCTGCAGAAGCATCCCCCCAAGCCCCCCAGGAACTACGTTACAGTTGTCAAAACCATGGCTTAAAATGTTTTTTCTTCTTCTTATTGAGCTTTCTTGTTATAGCTTATTGGAAAATGTGACAGTAAATATATATATATATTACAAGACCACAAGATGCAGTTGTATGAATTTCAAAGGGAAAACTATTTAAAAACTAATACTGCAGCAACAGTGTTGGCTATAGTAACTGTAGCAAAATGCCATTATACTGTTTAACCTACTGAGCAGAAGGTTTCATGTGTGCACGGGAACTGATTTCTTTATCTCCAATCCAGTTGAAAGGTTAATTTATTCACACACCAGGAACATACTGACTATACTATAGCCCATGAAACTTGTTCAGAAATTCTTTTAAATAAAACATCCACCTCTATTTTTTGTGCCAAATAAGATTCAGAGGTTAATCACTGGATGGATCCATTTCCACATATTTTACAATTTTTCACTCAATATTTCATTAAGATAACAGAGGCTTAAGACCTACTATTAAACAGCCCTTCTAATAGATTTTTCGTAGCTGCAGGCAGTGGGATGGTGATCTAGAAAGTAATATGGCAAAGGGCAGGAAGCATGGCTCGGAGGAGGGGCTGCTCAGACAGACAGATGTACACAACAGAAGAACATGGCAGCATCAAAGCACTACTCCATGGCAGGGAAGGACCACCACCTCGCTTGCTGGAAGCCGGGAAGTAGCAAGGGCAGGCACCCAGATTGAACAGCCCTTTACCCAAGTGCCCAGTGAAGCACTGCTCCTCTTCCCAGCTTGCTAGTTGCTCCTCCCTCCATCAAGGTAGCTGGGGAAGGTACAATCATACACTTGGAACATAGCTTGGCCTGGCTTTACTGAGCACTGGTTTAACTTTAATGTCTGTGGGGAATTTTCTGAATACAAAGCTCGTACTTCCTCTGTGTATCAGGTAGGGCAGCATTGCTGGAGTCAGAAGATTGAAACATGGACCCTAAAGCCAGGAGCAGGGGCCAGGGTATTACCAAACACATTGAGAACAATGATGCTTGCAGCTGCTTCCTCTGCATGGGTACCAAGGGATGTCAGGGAAGCCAGGGAGAGACCAGTAAGAGAGGCTTTCTTCCCCTTTAGCACATGAAACGTATTTCTAAAATAGATTGAGGTCAGACAGAAATACCAGAAGGCACACTGAATCTCTGAATGTGAATGGCTTGCAATGAGTGCTATGGGCACTAGAGTCACAAATATGTATGAAAGTCCAGGGGACCATTTCTCCATGCAATACATTACAACATCTGAAAAATCAATGTCCTAGGGCAGAGGAAGATGAATACAGAGCTTTTCAATTATCTCTTTTCTTATTTCTAAAAATACTTTCCCCTTCAAACAGATTCAAAAAGCAATATGAATTGTTTCCCAGGGTCTTGACTGGCCTCCTCCCATAGGGTGATGGCCCCCTGGTGGCAGAAGGCAGTACAGACTCTGAAAGCGCAGTAGGGTCCCTCAAAGTCCCTACAAGTCAGGAGTGAGGGCATGTTCAACAGCTGGCCGGTCTGGCTAACGGTCCACCCCTGCCCAATTTCTACAAGATTGGCACAGTCTTTTTTTTTTTTTTTAAACCAACATCTTCTGTCAGTATATGGATCACGGTTTGTTTTAAAATAAGATTTCCTGTCACACCCTCACCTTGGGAAATATAATGGAATCCTAAAAGGCCAGCTTCTTCCTGTTCAGTCAAATACGAAATGAGATTCAGTTTAACATAGTAGTCATAGCTCGACTTTTCATCTCAATTACACAAGAGGCAAATAGAGGATCACCTGCAATTTTTTTCTTCACAATTTATTTATTATATATCCTGATTAAAGCCCCCTCCCTCAACTCCCCCCTCCAGTCCCACCTTCCGTCCCTCTTCCCTTCATCCCCTTCCCCTAGTTTACTGACAGGGGGAGTTCTCCACTATTGCCATCTGCCCACAGCTTGTTAAGTCTCATCAGGACTGCCTGGATCCTCTTCCTCTGTGGTCTGGTAAGGCTGCATCATCAGGAGCGAATGATCAAAGAGCAGTCAACTGAGTTCATGCTAGAGGCAGCCCTTGCTCCCCTCACTCAGGGATCCACACCAGACACTTTTGAAGAAGCGGGGATGCAAAGACGTGATGCGCTACAAAGAGTTAGGTCCAGCACTCAGAACACCAGGGGAGGCGCAAGGAAGCACCGCGGAGGGACATGGACCACGGCTGGCATGACTTTCTTGTGTTCAGTGTTTGCACCAAGTGCCTAGAGCACTTCCTACCAGTTTAATCCCGTGTGCAGGGGGTTCCTGTCCAGCTTATTACAGCAGCAGAACCCTTCTTCCCAGCAGCATTTTCCAGGAGAGACTAATGAGGAAATAAAAAAGCATAATGACTCAGAAGCAACTGGCAGGCCAGTTAGTTGTGGGTGGGAGAAGGAAGAGGTGAGGCCCAGGTCTAGCCGGTGCTAGCTCACAGGCAGTGCTCAGTGAGGGGCTGAGAAAACAAGCGGCCTATTGTTTTTGTACGGATCTTCTGGAGATCCACTCATCTTGGCTTCCTGGTCTTGGTAGGTAGACTTTGTGACCATGAGATTGCTGGTGTGTTTCAGTCAAAGAAAGCTGGAGTTCACGGAGCCTTTGACAACTACTGTTTCTATGCCAACGCACGGAGTTTGAACTCCTGGATTATTCCCAAACACAGCCGCATAGCTTCCTGAAGGATGGTGAAGATCAGCTTGTCCTAGCCAGTCCCTCGGCCTCTGATTTCTTGTCAGTGAACCTGTCTTTCAACACCTGGAAGATGGAGTCCTTTTCACATTTGTGTATGCTACTGCAGAGTCAAAATGAAACTACGCTCGTTTTCACTGCAAAGAGTTCAGACTCATTCCTAAAATACCATGGTTCTTGCTATGCTACCTTTACTCTCAAGGACATAGGGTTCTTAGCATCTGCTCAACAAAGATTTATTGGGCACTCGCTATGGAAAGAGGCACGGGTCTCCACAAAGTCTGAAGTAACTGGAGAGGCTCTCGTAGTGGGAGGAGTCAGACTGGGATGAGCAGGCAAAGGAGCAGAATTGGAGAGTGATAGACAGACAAGGATGAGAAGCTAGGTGCCGGCCAAGGAGGAGGAGGGGTCTACCTCTGAGCTCCCTGAGAAATGACCTCTTAAGAGCATTCCTGAGTTGCTGCCTTCATTAGGACTGTGAGGGGAATGTGTGAAAGATCTTATCTGTCTGCATTTAGGAGGTGTGATTTCCCTGAAAACTTAGCTTCATGGCAGAGAGCCACACGCATTTCTAATTGGGTACAAAGAGTCAATACTAAAGAAACATTTATTATATGTAATTTGCCAGCATTCTCCAGATGGTATTTGAGCATCTGCGGAGAGTTCCATATCAAATTAATAATCATTAATTAAAGTTCAGATTATTCAAAATATGCTGGGTTGAAAAAGACAAATAAGTGCTAAGGTGAGAACAAAGCCCCTGGAAAAGCTTCAAGCTGACAAGGTTTGGCTTAGAGGCTGCCCTCGTTTCTTTTTGTCATTTTACTACAATGTATGCAGTCTTCATACTCCACACTTTAGCAATTCTGGACTTAACTAGGTAACTGAAAAGATCTGCTCCGAGAAGATTCTAGGGAATCTTTCTTCTAACTGAACAGCAGTTTCACATATCTGCAAACCACCCGTCCCCAGCTTCTTGAGATTGATTCAAGAATTCAACAAAATTTCTTACACCTAGTACCACCCTAGAAGCTGCAGTGTCAAGCTAAGAGGCTAACACATGGAACAGAGCTCCCGAGAAATCAAATCTTTGCATTTCCTGACTGCTGGGATGGTGTCTTACAAAGGAAGGATTGCTTTTGACCCTGGGAAGTTGACTCTCAAGGACACGACTTTACAGTTTTCTTTTCCTAGAAAATAGATGTGTTGAATGTACTTTGGAGAATCAACTGTTAGAGTAACAATGACAAGAAAAAAAATTAAAGCTTTCACATAAGTATTATGTAATCAAGTTTAATTTGTCAAAAGTGGTAATCTTTCTGAAATGTTCCTCAGTGTCAATGACTTGAGATGTGATGCTTTTAGGAAGAAAACCTCCCAAGTCCACTTCACACTATAGCTTCTACACCAATATTCTTCCACAGGTCTCTAAAAAGAACTGGAAAGCCGATGAGCACCCTTGCTCTCCTATGCTCTCACGTTTACATGGCTCTCATCTTACCACACACTGCTTGATGGCGGTTCCCTCTCTCACTGGGTCACAAGTGCTTCTAAGAAGGCGAGAGCTCTCTGTTGGAAGCTCTTGCTGCTAAGAGTCCTCTGGCTCTGCAGTATGTCTGATTCTGTGCAGTGCAGCTAGAAATGCGCGGGAAGGGACAGCCAACATGCAGCCTTTGGTCAAGGAGAGAAAGAGAATGGTTGGTCAGCATCTTGGTTGCTAGTCCTCTGCAGGAGACAGAGCTTATAGCATCCTCCCAGAGCTCCTCCAGTGGGGAAAGGGCTGAAATTTCTGCCCTTTTCTGTGATAGCACTGCACTCCTTGGCGTATCTACTAGTGACTGTTGGGCCTGTATCCAGACCCGACTCTTACCAGTGCTCATAAATGTTACAGGTATGTAAGTCTTGCACAGAGGCTAGTGGGAAGTGGAATGTAAAATACACACTGTGTGTATTTAAAGGAGGCTCTGAGAGCAATGAACCTGCCATTCTGAGAACGGGCACCCTGCTGGGTACTGGGCTACATTTTACACTGTATTGACTCCTCCAACAGCCCTGTGAAGTAGAAATGACTGAAGACCACGTAGTTTACTTGACCTCGACAAAATCTACTTCCTGGTTAAATAAATCTAAAGCTGGGAGTAGCCATGTATTGTCCCCTAGAATAGTTAGCTGCCTCCACCATCTGCTCAGTGATCAGTAACCTAATGTCAACCAACTTTGCGTTAGGTCACTGTTAAACTCCAGCTCCCAGCAAAGCATCTGTCTACATTTGTCACAAGCCACACCTGTAATGGATAGGCCCAATTTTATAAGTGATGTAACAACGGCTTAATAAGGTTAATAAGAAACAAAACAAACAAAACTTCTGTTGCCCGTACAGATAAAAACAGCAGAGACCAATCCAGAATACAAGCTCTGAACCTCAAACTGAACTAAGAACAGTGTGGATAAAGAAAAGGAACAGGAAGTCTCCATGACTAATATTCATGTGGCTCAGAGGAGCATAAATGACATGCATAGTGGCTAATGTTCACACACACAAACACACACACACACACACATACACACACACACACACACTGCAGTCTTTGCATCCTTACATACTGACTGCACTAGATACCCTTTTTGTCTGATGTCATCCTTTCTTCCCTTTTTCATGCATGTCCCAAACAGGTAAGTTCGAGTGCTTGCCCTTGTGTATGATGAGAATATATTTCTAACATTTAATGACTGATATGTGTCAAAATCTCTCTACACTAGATAAAGGAGCAAACATCTCCCCTTCTCCATTAAAGACGATAATATAGGTTTTAAAAAAAAGGTAGAGAGGGTAGTAATAAAAGATATGTTTTCTACTAAAACGTGTACATCTAAAGAAACTAATTAAGAGAGAGGACCCTGACTAAAATGCTCAATCCCCATCCTGAAAGGCAAAGAGGATGGACATCAGAAGAAGAAGAAAACAGGAAACAACCTAGGAACCCGCCACAGAGGGCCTCTGAAAGCCTCTGCCCTGCAGACTATCAAAGCAGACACTGAGACTTATGGCCAACTGTTGGACATAATGCAGGGAATCTTATGTAAGAAGTGGGAAATAGTAAGATCTGGAGAGGACAGGAACCCTACAAGGAGAGCAACAGAACCAGAAAATTTTGAACACAGGGGTCTTCCCAGAGACTCATACTCCAACCAAGTACCAGGCATGGAGATAACCTAGAACCCCTGCACAGATGTAGTCCATGGCAGCTTAGTGTACAAGTGGGTTACATAGTAATGGGAAGAGGGACTGCCTCTGACATGAACTGATTGGCCTGCTCGTTGATCACCTCCCCCTGAGTGGGGAGCAGCCTTACCAGGCCACAGAAGATGACAATGCAGCCATTCCTGATGTGATCTGATAGACTAAGATCAGAAGGAAGGAGAGGAGGACCTCCCCTATCAGTGGACTTGGGGAGGGGCATGCCTTAAGAAGGGGGAGGGAGGGTGGGACTGAGAGGGGAGGAAGGAGGGGCTTATGGGGGGGGATACAAAGTGAATAAACTATAGAAAAAATAAAAAATTTAAAAAAAGATAAGTTTTCTGGTTCAAAATAAATTAAAAGTATTCCATAAAATTCTTTCCAGGTAGTTATAGGCATTGAGTCATTAACACTTGATTTTTCCTGTAAGTTAATGATTTGGCCAACCTATTGGCCTATTGAAAACCTATTTATTTTTACCGGAATGTGGACTTGAATTTTATTTAAAAACATGGTACAATAAAATTGATGGTCAAACATTTTTTTAAGGAAAAAAATGGCTGCATCTAAAAGCCATAGTGAAAACTGCATAGGTGAATGAGCAGTTAAAAAAGCCGCATATTAGCCTTAAACCATGCACAGAGTAGGACTCATTGGGTACTAAAATGATGCCCCCAAAGCCCTATGACTTTTAATAAAAACACTAAATACAGAATAACTACTAATTCAATTTCTCCTAAAGATTGTAAATGCTAAAGGTTAATCTATTTTGGTGAACTAGCTATGACAAAGTGACATGCTGTAAATAATAAATGACCTACAATAATGAGAACTGTAACTGTATTACATAACAGCATCAGCTAAGTGATGCCTCCAAGTCACACTGATGCAATGGTTCAGGCAATTAGCTATGCTAGGAAAGAATGCAACGGCTACCGCAGTTCTAAAGTTACTCTATCCAGGAAGCAGATTTTGTGGCTGGGCCAGTAAGTACTTATGACTCTTCAAAGGGCTTTAAACTCTTTGATTTTTAAAGGGCCATGTGAACAACCATTCCCAAACAACCACTTGCTCTTATAGAAAGGATTATTAGTCAAGTGCAAAAACCAAAACACAGAAGTTGTCCCACTAACAAGCTCTTACAAGTATAAAGACATGGCAATTTTTTAAATAAATAAAGTCAATATAAAAGGGAATGTTATCTTTTACAAGATTATATATTTCCTTTTTTTTTTTTTTTCAGGAAAGAGCCTTTAATTGTAAAGCTGCATTCTTTGTAGACAAAAAAAAGTCTTTTTTGTTGTTATTTATGATAATAAACTGACAATCAGTGTAACTTTTTTGTTGTCATATGTATCTTGGATTCTACATGTGTCCCAAGAAGTTAAGAATGAAGGAGGGTGCATATGACTTAAAAAAAAAAGAATGCCAGCAATTAAACTTTTGATTTCACCTGCTCGTGTTACTGATCTCTCTTGGCATTTGAATAATAAACACCCAAGTACTTTAAGGATGACATGATATAAATGATATAAAAAGTGATTAAATTTTCTTACCAGCTACAAAGCTTTCAAAAAAAAAAATCTTAGGGCTACCCTAGAAATGGTTGTTTTTGGATAATCTCAGCCACAGCATTGGAAATTCTAAATGACATTTAATATGGGAAATATAGCTGCTCTTTGAATAGAGGTATGAAAATGTGACTGCATCTCAAAATGTGGTGAAGAGAAGCAGCACAGGAACATAAGAGAGAGCAGGGCTCCTCTGGGCTTGCGCACACTCTAAGGAGGGCTCTTCCGTTAGGACTAGAGGGTAGTGTAGCAGTATAGAAATACATACACAGTAACAGCCCATCACACCACTGGCTGTGAAACCTTTTTTAAGTATTTTCTTTTTATTGTTTTATTTATTTATTTTTATTTCATGTGCATTGGTGTTTTGCCTGTGTGTCTGTCATGGGAGAGTGTAAGGCCCTTGGAACTGGAGTTACAGGCAGTTGTGGGTGCTGGGAATGGAACCTGTGGCCTCTGGAAGAGCAGCCAGTGCTCTTAACCTCTGAGTCATCTCTCCAGATCCAGAAACATTTATTCTTTTAAAACTTTCTTTACTTAAGAAAGTTTGAGTGTTGGATTCAGTCCAATATACAAAGAGCTACTGTGAATTAGTTTTAAGTCAGGAAAGATGACTCCCCAACTCTCACTAGACATTCATTGTCTAGAAGTTATATGGCATTTGAAATAATATTACCTTCACATTTATCTATAGAAACTCATTATTATTCCATGCTTGGGCCTGAGAAGGCAAGTAGTTAGTTTATTCAGAAACAGCCTCAGAGTACTACATTATGGGGCAGGGCACAGTTAGAAAATAAAGACACAAATATTTTAGTATGGTTAATACCTGGCATATTATTTACTATAAACAGCAGGAGGCATGCATCCTGACTTTTCTGGGGAAGGGTCTTTATCTGTTTGTAGGTCTGCCTCCAATTATAGTCAAAACTGTAAGATCACGCACCTGCTGGTAGAAAATGGCCTCTTAAAAATTAGCTACCAAGGTCCTCTACTTACATGTGGCTGATGGGCAGCTCGGACTTCATGTGGGGCCACTAGTCAGGGGAGTGGAGGTATCTCTGAGATGTACTCTCCCCCCTGATGGGACTGCCTCACCAGGGCATGGTGAGGAAGCCATGCCTCACGTGAATAGATGAGCTGCTATGGGTGGGTGGGGGCTCCCCTATTCTGAGAAATTGGGAAGGGGGAATGTGGGAAGAAGGGTGCAACTGGAAGGAGAGGAGGGAAGGGCCTACAACCTAAATGTAAATTGAATAAATAAATAGATAAAAGCAAGAAAAAATAGTTATGTGTACCCTAATTACCTTTCTAGAAGAATTCCTTGCTAAAAACATACCCTTCCACCTCCCTAAAATCTTACACTAGAAAGCAATGCACAATCCCCTGTGCAGAGGTAAACAGTCTACAACTCTCTGTTCTCTGTGTTGCCATTTTACCATTGACTTTTCCTTACATAGTTCAGTAGCGGGAAATAACAGGAGGCAATGAAAGGTGAAATTCCTCTCTACCTCAAAGAAACTTGCCATATTGGTACTTAAAAGCAACTCACTGTTATACTGAAATCCATGAGGGCTACAAAGACATAGAAGACAAAGTCTTCAGTGAAGGACGCATTTATAAATGGCCTGTCCTTTTATTTCCTTGAGGGTGGGTGCCAGCTGCGGAGCCAGTTCTTTTGAAAGCCTAATCTAATTATTCTACGGGCTTTGATTTTCCTGATGTTACTTTTCCTAATCTAGTCTTTCTATTTGGAGCCACATTTGTTTGGCATTATTAAGTCTGATAAATTAACCTTAATGCTCTGAAATTTCTTTTATTTTGCTGCTTAGTGGGAAAACATTAAATTACAATAAGACAATGCTTGACTGTGACATGGTATATGCACTATGCAATAAATAACACAAATGACAGCATTTTAAAGATATATAAAACATTCAGAGTTTCTGAAAGCTTCTTTGGGTTTTGCTCCTAATCTGAAAATATGAACTTAGTATGAAAGATAAAAAAAAAAAAAAAGGCCCCCAAACTAGGGTTGGAATGAGATGCTGATGAAACACTAAACCCCGCTGCTGCCCCTGGGCGTACTGCAAGCAGAAGCTGGGGAGTGTCTGACTCAGGTTCTGTAAAGACTAAAGGGGCAGGAGAACATGGAGGGGGGATGGAGAAGGCACTGTGCACCTCACTACACTCCTACAGCTATGAACTCTGGGTTTACATAATTTAAAGATAACGCCCATAACAACTCCAAGTTAGCTCCAGAAGGAAATGTACCCCACCAGCACCAGTCTGTTTATTCTATAACCCAGAAGAGGTTTCAGACTTCTATTTTGTCTATTACCATGGCTGTATCTCCATGTATCATAGCCAATGATCCAAAAAAATTGGTGGCCCTAACCCCCAACAAGAAAGCCATTCTTTCCATAGTTGGGAACCCCCCAAAATTCTAAACAGTAATTTTAATTCTAATCATTTCTCTCCATATACCCTTCAATGGCTTCTCACTAAATCCAGAACAAAAACCAATGGTGTTATTACAGTCATGTTCCAGTCTGAAGAGCCAAGCCCTGTCACTTGCTTTATGTTGCTCTATTGATTCCTTCAATGTTCCAAATTCTTTCCTTCTGCCAGGCCCTTGTGGTCACTGTGCCTTCAATTCCTTTGCCTAACTTGCCTCAAGCGCCATCTCCTCATCTTTAGGGCTGGACACAGAAAATTCTTCTAAGTAAAGCATTCTCCAATAATACTGTTTGAAATTAAAATTGTATCCTGTGGTTCTCTGCCACAAAATCTTGTCAATTCCCTCAGCCATCATGTAGTTATTTGGTTTGTTTATTTTTAGGGAATGAGTATGCTTACTCATTCAGTCCTTGCAACTAGGGATCCTGTAAAAGGCACAAAAGAAAGAAAAGAGAATGCAGAGGATGGTTCCATTTGCTTTGTTAGTTTATTTACAATATGGCCTACTATTCAGACTGCAATACTGAAGAAGTTGAAGGGTTTATGAGGATTACCAATTCCTTAACAAATACTATAAAGGTATATTCAATTTTAGAAAGTTTTGTTCACACTTACAGCACATCAGTATTTCCCGCCTTGACATTGTCTATTGATTGTTTAAGCATTGACTGTTAGAGCATCTTCTGAAATTTAGCTCAACTGACTATCTTGTTTGAGAAAAGTAAACAAAGGCACTTTTTCTTGGGGTTAGGCACTGTGCCCTTGCAGCCAGCATCAAATTACCACCCCTGGCTGAGTTAGCAGAAGTGGCCAAAGTGTGCAGAACAATGGAATCCCAGCCACTGGATACTTCTGAGATTGCTGATTATAAGTGGAATGGACCACTTACATCTGAATTACCCAACCATCCCTGGTGCTGGCCTTTCTTGGAGCCATCTGATGCTTTTCTAAAAAAAAACATGGAAGAAGCCAATAAGCCTTCAGTATTTTTGTTGCTGTTCATATTAACACATTTGTAACTGAGTAGTCCATAAGTATCTTTCTACTTCATTACATGGTGAATTTACTGCAACTCTTTGCAAACATGACTTTACTCTGACATTCCTAGTTCAGAAAGGAATTTCTAGAAAAACATATTTAATTTCTGTAAAAACTCACAGGAATTTATCCATGAACTCACTCTGGCCTCTAGTTACAGCCACAAGTTCACATTTTCATTCACTGGAAATTTGAATTTAGATTTTATCAAAACAATGATACGTCTGTGTTCTTTTGTTTTCTGCATCTGTCTCCATGATATACAAATGTCTTTGGAATCAGGAAGCCTCAGACTCTGCATGACTTTCGAGAAGTCAGGATGCCCGGATCGTGTGTACACTAGTGAAAAAGGAATGTCCTCTAGAAGACACTGGCTTACTCCACATTCTTCCAGAGGATTTTATCTAGCTCTTTGCAAGGTCTACTTCAGCACTTTGGAAATGACTGACATGGCACATTTTCACTGAATGGACTGTTCATTTGCACAGAAAAATTTTCTCTACTTGTGATTCTATGAACTGATAGTATATTCTCATTCTCACTGTCATTTACTACTACTTTAGTGTGAAGGGACACCTTTAAGGAATGTTTATGTTTAAAACCATCTGTGAATAAAAAGAAGCTGGCTACTGTAAGGCCTCTGCATGTCTGGCAGCAGGAATTACTGTGAAGAACAGGAAGGTCCCTTTACTATTCACCTTGTCCTGGTAATTCTATTAGGTGGAAATCACTGTCTTCTGAACTCTGAATAAAAATATGCTTAACAAATTTGCATTAAAGCATCATTATATCTAAAATTACTGAGCTAGACTTTTCCTCCTCCAGTATGTGGTAAATTTGTGTGTGTGTGTGTGTGTGTGTGCATGTATGTTAAAAATAAAAGACAATCTTAAGAAGATAGTTTTGAGCACACTAGTTTTCCAAATAAAATTATCTGTCTAAAAAAAAAAGAAACTGGAGAGATTAGCAAAGACACACACACACACACACACAGACAGAGATAGAAAGAAATAGAGGAGGAAAAAAAAAAACCAGAGAAAGGCCCATGGGCTATCTCTAAAATAGAACTTAGTGTCCACATTACTCAAAGCTTGAAAAATCTTTCACTTCCAGAAAGCAACACGCCAGCTAAGGAATGGAGCACATGTCCAGTGTGGATTATGGACATAAACTTAGAGAATGTAGAAAGTGGATATAAAGCTACAGTGATTATGAATGGGGGAGGAAGGAAACACGGTGGGTTCAAAGAGAAAACAATGGTATCAGGAGAGGGAACAGATAGTTGTAAACTAAATGCAAGATTTAGAACAAAAAGATCCAAGTCTGAGGTCTAGCAATATGACCTTCAGAAAACCACAGTTTCCAACCTTCCCTTTTTGTTACAGTGAAGGTATGGAAAGATGTAGTCACCTGGGGGTGTATCACTGAGTCCCACACAGGCTTGCTCTAAGAGCATGCCACAGCCCTTGTTAATGTGCCTTGGAAATGCTGGACTGCTGGATTGCTTTTACTGAAGCATCAGCATAAGATCGATAGGTAAGGCGAGAGATAACATTTAGGAGGTACTGGTATTTCTCAGTTTTATATTTGTGTTCAAAATTCAGCTCCTTCACAATCATTCCAATGTTCTTTTGAGGACTATGCAGCCTAGCAACAGTTACTCATGTTCCCTTTGTTCTAGAAGGATCATTTTACTATAAGACTTACAAACAATACAGTAAGTTAAATGGATGTTAAAAAAATGAAAATAGCCTTCACAAGTGCTGTTTATATCAAGTGAACTGGGAGGCAGAAAAAAATGGAATCTAAATCTCAGTTTTCTGATTATTTCAAACACTCAAGGAACTTATGGTAAGTATAGACTCTTTAAACAGTATCTGTCCCCATGACTATGCCAAAAACTAGTCCCTGGGATACAGCCAGTCCTATTTTCTTCTTAACAATTTGGTTTTGATTCTGCGTGTGCATTTTCATCTGGACTCAACTCTTGCCTTGGGTGAGAGAGTATTAAAGGTTAAAACCTATTTATAACAGGAACTGTCTTTTCCTGTTTGAACATTACATTATATTTTCATTAAACAATTCCAAAGGAAGACAATGGAGATGGAGCTTTAGAGAGGATGTGAACTCCTTTGAAAAGATCAGTGTTGACTCCTAGAGCTCAGGAAGGCCTGTGGATCCTCATGGACGTCACTGTGTAATGTGGAGTGAGGAGTCTAGGTCCTTCCCATCTTTTAACATGATGGAAGGCGCTGCACTAGGAGACCTAAAACTCTGCGGTTCTCTGGGGGATTCATCACCCACTCACATTTACTCTCTCTCTTTTACTTTCTCTGACAAACTTATGCATTGTGAAGAATTGTTTCCACTTTGGAACAATACTATTCTACTAGTGAAGTGTGAACCAAATTGTTATCTCAAAAATGTCATTAACTATAAATAATGCACTGCAGACTTCAAAGAGATGATTTTAATTTAAAATAATCTTTTTTCTCATTCAATATATTATATGAACTCCCCTTTCTGATTTCAAAAATATTTAATAATACATTATTAGCATATATGACATTTTGATAGCAAATGACAGTTTAAAATTATTGTACCTAGATAAAATTATTGCAGAGTTCAGCCGAGCCTGATACATGTTTGAAGCAGTGTAATTTGATTAAAGTTTTTTTTTCTTTCTTTCTTCTCTGAAACTGGTGGCAAATGACCACAACATTCAAGATTGTTTTATGCTTCTGTGTTTTATTTTCTTAATTTCACTCTGGCTCTTTCACTACACACTCTGTTTTTCAGACTCATTCTAGTTATGACATTTGAAAGGTAGCCTGTGTGGCCCTTGGAGAAAGCAGAGAGGTGGGCTCTCATTAATTCTTATAATGCATTTCTTAGAAGCCCCTGGAGCCAGGGGTTCTCAAGAGCTGCAATTCCTCTGTATCCTAGGACCTGCCTATAAAGTTGCTGTTTTGTATGTGTTGCATCTCCTGTAAAACTACGGTAGCACACTTTCAGTTGTTTCCCTATGCAGACCCAGTGTACTGCATGTATGAAGGTATTCTAGGGTGTGAGCCCTTATCGGTATCCTCACGGTCAATGCACTCTGGCGCAAACATGGAGTGTAGGCAAATGTGTGTAAAGGGGCTGTTTATGGTTAGTGCTGCCATTTGTCTGTGGAACAGAGGTCAGCACGCTGATGTTGGATTCCTTACATACAACAGTTGCTAGTTTAGTAAAAACTGGAGGGCTGGAGAGATGACTCTGCAGTCAAGAGCACTGGCTGCTCTCCCAGAGGACACATGTTCAATTCCCAGCTCACACCCCACTGTAACTCCATCCCAGAGGATCTGACATGTTCTTCTGGCTTCCACAGACACTAGGCACACAAGTGGTGTACAGACATATACCCATACAAGACACATACATATATATAGTAAATAAACAATAAAATTAAAAATAAATACTAGCATTGGGTATCTACTTTTTAAAATATTTTTAATTTTAATTTTTTTATTAATTAGACTTTATTCACTTTGTATCCCCCCATAAGCCCTTCCCTCCTCCCCTCCCGATCCCACCTTCCCTCCCCCTTCTTCTTGCATGCCCCTCCCCAAGTTCACTGATAGAGGAGGTCCTCCTCTCCTTCTTTCTGATCTTAGTCTATCAGATCTCATCAGGAGTGGCTGTATTGTCATCTTCTATGGCCTCAGGGGGAGGTGATCAAAGAGCAGGCCAATCTAAGAGGCCATCCCTCTTCCCATTACTATGTAACCCACTTGGACACTAAACTGCCATGGGCTACATCTGTGCAGGGGTTCTAGATCTATGCGTGGTACTTGGTTGGAGTATGAGTCTCTGGGAAGACCCCTGTGTTCAAATTTTCTGGTTCTCCTGCTCTCCTTGAATTTTTATTTTATTTTTTTTTAATATTAGTTACAGTTTGTTAACTTTGTATCCTGTTCCCTCTTTCCCTCCCAATCCCACCCTCCCTCCCTCATCTCCTCCCTGACCCTTTCCAAGTACACTGATAGGGGAGAACCTCCTCCCCTTTCATCTGATATTGGTTTATCAGGTGTCCTCAGGACTGGCTGCAAAGTCCTCCTCTGTGGCCTAGCAGGGCTGCTCCTCCCTTGGGGGATGGGGGGAGGGGGAAGGTCAAAGAGCCAGCCATTGAGTTCATGTCAGAAACAGTCCCTGTTCCCCTTATTAGGGTACCCACTTGGACACTGAGCTACCAAGGACTACATCTGAGCAGAGGCTCTAGGTTGCATCCATACATGGTCCTCGCTTGGAGAAACAGTCTCATAAAAGACCCCTGTGCCCAGATATATTTGGTCCTTGTGGAACTTCTGTCCTCTCCAGGTCATATTACTCCCCCCCCCCTTTTTTTTTATTCCCTGCACTCTGACAAAGGTTTGGTTATGAGTATTAATATCTGCTTTGAATCACTGCTAGGTAGTCTTTCAGAGGCCCTCTGTGGTAGGCTCCTGTCCTGTTACTTGTTTGCTCCTACATCCAATGTCCATCCCATTTGTCTTTCTAAGTGAGGACTGATCTTCATACCCTGGGTCCTCTTTCTTGTTTATCTTCTTTAGGTGGATAGATTTCAGTATGTTTATCCTATCTTATAGGTCTATATAAGTGAGTATATACCATGTGTGTCTTTCTGCTTTTGCGATACCTCACTCAGGATGATTGTTTCTAGGTGCCACCATTTGCCTGTAAATTTCATTAATTCCTCGTTTTTTAATTGCCGAGTAGTATTCCATTGTGTAAAAGTGTCTATTTTTTAAGACACAAAATATGCATAAATTAGACTCAAAATTTGTTATTTGTGAACTGAAGTCTTTGGAAATGACCCTTAGGAACCGATTCAAAAATCACTCCTGTCCTTTTTATAAAGGTACACAAAATTAATGATTTTCTGGAAAAGCAACAAGAGGTTGGTGTGTGTATATATGTGTGTGTGTGTAAGAGAAAGACAGAGACTCATCTCAAAGCACTGCTTACTGTTTAAGAAGGAAAGTGTTGTCAGTGTTATTAGAATATGTGAGTCCATTTGCAGTGGTCCCAGGAATCTTTAAGAAAGTGAGCGTGCTTTCAAGGTTTTACTTAAGAGCATTAACACTCTGGTACTTTAGAACTAGCAGTGTAAGGCAGTAGAGCAAAAAGAATTACCTCATTAAAAAAACTGACAGTGTTACAAGATGTAAGCGTGTGAGCTGGCGTAAAGGGCCACATTTCCCTTATTAAGCCAAGCAGGTATGTGGGATTGACACACATGAATAGAAATGCCAGCAGCATCCTCCCCAACAGGCTCACAAGACCTCATTCTACAGAGCAGACACAACGGGGAAGTGGCGAAAGGGAAGCGAGACTGTATCTCCATAGCAACCCAAGAGGGTGGGGGAAAGCGGGGAGCTGCATGCTACCTGCTAATCAATTAGAACTGTTTGTAAGCTGAAGAAATTTCTGGAGAATTTGAGTACAGCTCTAGGGTCAGTAACACAGAAAATCTGAATTGGAAATCTCTTTTTGGTTTAAAGCATTCATGTTATCAACATCTATGCAGTAATATTACCCTAGTTTATATTGGTCACTCTCCTATTTCTTATGACTATTTTTTCATGTTATCGCAACGATAGCCATTTATTAAAGTTGCAATGTACTTTTCTTTTTCTCAGGGGTGCTCACTTGCAAGACTGGGTAGGCATGGAAGTGAACTTACCTTGGAAATGCAGTGTTTTATAATTTCTCACTAAGGCATCACTGAACTTCAATACTGATAGGTCTGCCTATACTCTGAAATTTGTTAACATTTTTAATAGCTCAAAACTTTAAACATTAGTTCTTTCTGCAGATACTTCTTTCATGAGAAGAGATTATCTAACTTGTCGAGTGAGGTCAAAGAAGCTTGTGATTCATTTAATGTGCTATTTTTTTTTCCTAAAATTCTCCCCAGGGGTGAGAGTCTCTTGTAAGCAGGCTGCTAGCCTTTGGCCTCTGGGTAATGCCCTTCCTCCTTGCATGCCCTCTCCCTTGGCAGATGCCTTTGTCTTGCGTCTCTGGAATGGGAGGCATCCTGGGGCTGCGTCAGACTGCTATACTCCACAATGCCTCCTATGCAGCGGACAAGAGTCTTGCTAAGCAGCCTTCATGTTTCCAGACCTGCTTATGGCATTTCCTGAGAACACTTTCAAGGAACAAGAAATTAGAGCCCCCGTTCCTGTTTTATATTGCCTTTCTGACATAACATTGCACTAGTAAATCCCATGTGTAAACAGGAGGCTGGGTGGCAAGACTATTCTACTAAATATTTACAGTGGTAACTCTTCAGGTTGGAAGTTAAAATCGAAACAAGATACCAGCCTCACACCCATGCTTTCTGCAGCGTCTTGGGCAGTCAACGGAAGTTTCTCTAGATAAAGAGAACCAGGAAGAAACAAAAGTAAAGCGACTCACCAGTGAAAGGGACTATGGATGAGCAAAGGATAAGGAGAAAACAGTTCAACATTAGCATGGGAAAATGTGTCTTAAATCACTCAAAAGCCAGCAGAAAGCCTGATGACAAGTCCTACTATTAGAAAAAAAAAATTCTATAATCTTGTATGTAACCAGAATAGGGTATGAATTATTTTAGAGACAAAAAGATTCACAATGTGTGTGAAACACCCAATGGTCAGCTAAGCACAAATAAGCTAAGAAGCTCAGTCACCAATTGGTGGATAAGGGATGCAAATCAACCCAATCTCATTCACTCTATTATGTGCAGCAACCCTCTGAGGGTGGAATAAAGGGCTCTGAAGCCAGTGTTAGACTGTGATTTTTGTCCTCTGGGAAACTCCACTTACCAGCTCTGAATATCATTAAAAGCCTGTGAGACACTTATTCAAGGCTGCTGCTGTAGGCAGCCCAGGGAGCTTTTAAAATGCTCACACAGAGAAAGACAGACCGACAGTGATTGCAGACTTGTTGCCAAATGCTGATAGTCTAACCTCCAATGGTACTCACTGTGTGTGTCTGTGTCCCATCTAATTGTGAGGTGGACTTTTATCATTCCATGATAACACTGTAAGCTTCTGGAAGGCAGAAAGTGTGCTCTCTTTCTACCTTGTGGCATTTTGTGTGCTTCTTGGCACATGGCAGGTGTACCATACAAGCTGAGCTGATTTACAGCATGAGATCACGTACTTGCCCCCATCAACAGAACCCTACACACCTCTGACTGGCAATATTGAGATTACAGGGGTCACTGGCAGCACTCTGCCTAATGGTGTGCTGACTGACAGAGTAGAAAATCAAATCAAGAAGGCCAGAAGGACCTTTGAGTTGGTGGACAGGGTGTGCACTCACTGTAGAAACAAGGTCAAGATCAACGTGGCGAAGTGTCCAACCTTCTAGTACACGGCCAGAGCCCTGAACTGAACACTTCTGCTTATCTGCACAGCTTCATCAGCATCACAGGTGAGTCGCACCTCCAACCCTGGCAAACAAAGAGACGAGACGCACAAACAGCACACTCACACAATGAGGGCAGATTTCCCAAGCTGAAGAAATGCATTTGACAACAGGCTTCTTGAGGATTATGCAAGCCTGCCGATTAGACATGAAAACAACTGCTTTATGGTGAGCTGAAATGGGATTAACATAAGCCGGATGAGTGTTAGGAATGCCGTAAAGAACCTAGTGAAGGGCCATTCAAAAATGATACAGCCAAGCTGCTTAAAAAAAAAAAAAAAAAAAAAAAAAGTCTTGCAAAACAGAGAAGCTGACATCAGCCTGCTTATCAGAAATCAAGAGACTGGGCAGCTCATGCTGAGAAAACCTATGTGGGGAACATGATTCCAGGCACCAAAGACTCTAGTTTCTATGACCCCAGGGTGGAAGGGTCATTGGTCACTTTTCTGCCTTTTAGTCACATCAGTTGTAGAAAGCGGTTTTGAGAGTCAGTATATTTCTTTTAACTAATAAGGATAAAAATGAACACACTGTGTAGATTCACATTTAGGTGATTTTTTTCCCTTTAAAAATAATCCACTTTCAGCCACTGTAAGAGCTCTGTTAATTGCTAAGAGAGACAGTCAGTAGGTGACTAAGGCATTGCAATTTACATCTGCTTAGTGGTGATATATTAGTCAGCTCTCCAGAGGGCTTCTAACCTGACTTCCTCCATATGGTACACATATGTTCTATTATCCAAACATACCTTCTCGAAAACGGCCATATGCATCTCCTCCTTTACACAGAAAGGATGGCAGCCTTCCTTTACTTTTTGTTTGCCATCTTTTCTGAGATGTATAAATACTTATGGAAATAATCATTTTCCAGATCATTTCAATATAATCCCCAGTTATATGCAACCCTTTCTTCCTTGGAACGAGAAATTTCTTTTAGATATTAAAATTTCCAAGCCCCAAAGTCAAAATAGTATTCCTATACACATGCTGATCAAAGAGAATTTATCATGAATTTTGGTTCATCATGCAAACCTAGGTTCATAAATATGATCTAGAAGTAGATTTCCCCAATTATGACAGTCATCATCAACGATCATTATCATCTATGATACTAACATTTTGTAGTGGCTAATGACCACATTATGCTAGAGGACAGAGCCTGCCTCTTTTCCTCTTCTTCCTCCTCCTCCTCCTCCTCCGCCTCCTCCTCCTTTTCTTCTTCTTTTTTGGTAGTGTGAACAAACAAACCTAGGCCTCTTATGTGCTTGGCTAACAGGCAAGCGCTCTGCCCTGCCACTAAGGATACTGTAGGTCCATCAGGTTTTATTTTCCCTACAAGTACGAGATATAAACAAACGTATCAGTGCTTGTAGTCACTTGTTCCCAGCTTGAATTTAATGTCATTGTCAGTCATTCTAGTAGGGGTTCTGCACTATCTAGTGCTTTCAGGGTATGGAGAGCGAGAGAAGTGTGAGGCCTGAATCTTTGCTTGGTTTCCATCCTCTCAGTTACTGTTTCTTTCCCTTTTAACGAGCGAAGTGTTGGCTGACTAGGACCTTGATCAACAGCCACATAACCTGTTTTCCAGGAGCACAGCATTTAGAGTTTCTCTCTGTCCTTTGCAGATTCCCACCACTTCTTATAATGGGGGATTACCATATTTGGGGGATGGCCATTTCTTGTATTTCCTATTTCTAAATTAGTAAAACTATATAGAATGATGCCATTCACACACACACACACATACATAAATACACATTTTTACCACTCTCTGGAGTCGCAAGCCTTTCAAAAAGCAGAATATGCTCTCTTTCTGTTTAAGGATTTGTTTGTGAACTTGTTCAAGGCCATTAAGATCTTGGTACAGGACGGCAGGAGGATCAACTGAGCCACACCAAACTCATGTACATTCTGTTGACTGACTTTGCCCTGTATCTTGCTCTATCTCTGTCACAGAAAATACCCAGAGTTCCATCTGGTAAAGGTTACTATTGAAGAGATGACAAGAACAATAAGAGCAGAGAACAGAGAGATGGCCCTGCATGGTCTGCTGCTCCTCCATGGGGACCTGGTTGGTTCCCAGCACTCATATCAGGCAGCTCACAGTGAGCTCACTCCAGCTTTAGTGGATCCAACACCTTTAATTCAAGTGTACCTGCACTTGGGCGCAGATAACCTTACATAGGCACACCTCTGTTTTAGGACTTGTCTTTAGAAGGTGGTTAGATACAAGAAAGAATGAGAAACTTTAAGAAAAAAAAAGTGCACGTGGTTTTCTGGGAAGGACCCTATATACTCTGCCAATGAGTTGGGTTGTTTTCTGTGGACTGTAGATGAAGGGTTCTAACCTGGGGACACTCACAGCCAGATCTGCATTTTAAGATACAGGGGTTTTAAAACCTGGTTGCTCACTAGAATCACCTGGAGAGCTTTCAAAACTACATGGGGAACTTGATCCCATCCCCAAAGAATCTAATTCAATTAACCCAAGAAAGGGTTTGGGCATCATTCCATTTATAAGCTCCCTGTGTGACTCAAAGAAGCAATCTAGGCTGAACATCAAGACTTCTAATATCAGCTTTACAGAAGAATAAAACTTATTAAGACATGCCACCTAAATTGCAAATCAGATTTTACCTAAAATACGATTTTCAGTTTTATGTAAACAAAATAAAACAAACCAACAAACAAAACACTTCTAATGCTGAGTGAACTGAGACAACAAGAACGACAGCAACAACCACCGTATTTTGCCTGTGCTTATATGTCAAGGGTTAAGGGCTTTCTGGCTAGGTTGTGACAGAATGTTAGGGGTTGTTACAGAATCAAAGGGTATGAAAACATGTAAACCTTGTGGCATTTCACATGGTAGGAAAAGCTGTCACAATCTTCAAGAGGTTCCTCCTTCCTCAAGCACCACCACCATTTACTAATGAATCTTGGTGACAATAGGTAGAAATCAAGAGCATCTTTACATTGTCCTATAAAATCAGGAATAAACTGTGTCCAGGACAACTGTACAATATTTTAGCTAATTAATAACAGAATAAGTCTCTCCTAGCCCTTAGGAGAGACTTGGCTATAATTGTATTTTTTTTTTTAAAAAATATGTTTTATATCAATTACAGTTTATTCACTTTGTATCCCAGCTATAGCCCCTTTCCTCATTCCCTCCCAATCCCACCCTCCCTCTCTCATCTACCCCCATGGCCTTCTCCAAGTCCACTGATAGGGGAGGTCTTCCTCCCTTTCCCTTTAACCCTAGCCTATCAGGTCTCATCAGGACTGGCTGCATTGTCTTTCTCTGTGGCCTGGCAAGGCTGCTCCCCCCTCAGGAGGGAGGTAATCAAAGAGCCAGCCACTGAGTTCATGTCAGAGACAGTCCCTGTTCCCCTTACTAGGGAACCCACTTGGATACTGAACTGCCATGGGTTACATCTGAGCAGGGGCTCTAGGTCCTCTCCATGAATGTTCCTTGGTTGAATTATCAGTCTCAGAAAAGATCCCTGGGCCCAGATTTTTTGCTTCTGTTGCTCTCCTTGTGGAGCTCCTGCACCATCCAGGTCTTTCTATCTCCCCCTTCTTTCATAAGATTCCCTGTACTCTAAGCATATATTTTATAGACAGCCTAGCTACTGTGACGTTGTAGTGCAGGCTTTGATGCTTAGAGACTTTCAGTGGGTTTGGG
This sequence comes from Psammomys obesus, assembly GCF_907164565.1. NCBI lineage: Eukaryota > Metazoa > Chordata > Mammalia > Rodentia > Muridae > Psammomys > Psammomys obesus. Next base: position 2,687,883 of record NW_026596100.1, on the reverse strand, counting down.
GTACACCCCAGAGTGCTTCACTCCCTTCATTAACACAAGGCTTGGTGGCTGAGGAAGTATGCTGATTCCACGTTACAGATACAGAGAGGACACTCAGCCGTGTCCTCAAGTTAGTGCTCACATTTCAAAAGATGGGAGAAGCCTCTGACTCTATGGGGAGCTTCCCTCCCATGAGCTCATACATCTTTCCCTCTCCTTCACCACCAGCTTCCACCACTCCTGAGGTATTGTCAGGTGTTTGTAACTCCTGGTGATCCTTTTTGTCCCCTCCCACCTAGTTTCACAGAACAAGTTTGGAACCTCACTGTTTTCCTCTAACTGAGGACAACGATTCTAAGGACAACCATCTGAGCTCTATTATAGCTTCAGCATAACCTAACCTATACCCCAGCAGTGAATGCAGGTGTGAATTCATACCCTGCACCCTGCTCTGCTCCATCAGTATGAGAGAACAGCACCAAGAACTGGCAGGCAATGCCTGTAACGCCAGTCCTCAGGGGCTAAGGGAGGAGGATTGACAGTGTGAGGTCAGTCTAAACTGTGATGAGAGCCTGTCTAAACAATGAAACAAACTAACAACAACCCATGCCTCTTATAATCACTTATGGATAGCCGGCGATTGCCTTTGTACTATGGTGGTGACTCATAAAACCTAAAACCTGAAAGAGCTGGCCCTCCAGAGAATATGCTTGCTAAGTCTGTTATTGCCAGGATCATCCTGACTGAAAATATAAATCTTATCCCATTGCTCTCATATATTAAGCTTTGGTAGTTATGAATGGTGGTGAGGAAAAGTGTCTGCTAGGCCCGGCATTTCTCATTGCGCTGACTAGATGTTTGATCCTGAAGGGGCCAGGCAAGGTGATGCAACGCTGCCTTCCTGCCCTCCTCCCTGTGTTGTGTATATCATGTCCTTCAAATGACTGATTCCTAGGCTTCCTCCCAGACTTGCCTTAGCCTAGAAGGTACCTGCCCCCAGATATGCTGGCTATCTAAGCTTACCTGTCTTAATGCAAGTCTAGGCTCTTGGGCTTACTGGCTCTCATTATCCTTGCTTCAGTCAGGATGACCCTCATGAGATGTTGATGCTTACCAGGGTATCCACTCTGAGTTCATTTTCCCATTTTTTCCCACTGAGCCAAATTTGCTTATACCTGAAATAGTGAATTCTTATTGATACATCTTTTCAACCAATGAGCACTTCTTCTATCAAGTGGAAACCCCCTTGTTCCTTAAATTAGAACTTGGCATGTTCTTTAATAGTTCTTTTGAATATAAAACTATTACAGTTAATTTTTAATGGGCAAATGACTGGACTCAGAATCACCATGAAAACACATCTCTGGACATGTTTCAAGAAAGATTTAAGTGACAAGAGAAGATTCCTACCCACAACTGGGGTGGGTCTTCCAACCTCAACAGAATCAGTGTAGACACTCCTGAACACACATGTCCGGAGGCTTGTCACTGGGCCACCCCAGATCCTACACCCTGGCAGTATTGCTCATCACAGTTACACCTTACAGCTCCATTCCACGTCACACCTGAGCATTTGAAACAAACTCTTACAGAACAGATGCCTTAGAAACATGCACTGGCGATTTAATCTCGTAGACACGTATTAGAACCGACTCGAAAGCCCTGGAAACAGAGAAACAAATGGGAATTGCTGCCTTCCAACTGCATCTTGGCAAAAGGAATCTTCTTTCAGAAACAGACTTTGGTTACAACAAACAAACAAGATACATTTCACCAAAAGAAATTACATAATTGTCTTAAAACAGAACTTAAACAAATGCCACCCATCCACTTACTAACTAGTTTCTGAGCACTTGCCTACCAGTCATGTGATTGCTCATTTCATTTTTTAACTAATTTGTATTTAGCTGTACCAAGGCCACAGTCACTGGAGTCACCCTAGTGTCCTTACCTTCCTTGGCCACACACACACACACACACACACACACACACACACACACACACACACAATCAGCAAACCTCAGGCATTCACATTCAGAATCAACACCTGAACCCAGGACTTTTCTATTGCTGTTTTGCCTGTCAAAACCATTTCTCACCTAAGGGCCTTGAAAGCCTGGTGGTAGCATCTTTGTCTGCACAATAGCTTCCCTCTGCAGGCTGTCACAGTCTTCATCTTAAGCTCATAAACCTGGCTATGCCACTCAAAACTGGGTTTCAAATAAAATTCACACTCCTTCCCTTGATAGCCAAACATATGGGGATTTGATTCCTGCCCACCTTAAGTAGTTATGTGAGTTTGAGCAGGTTATGTGATAAATTTCATGCTATAAAATGTAGCGGAGAACCAGAACCTGCCTGTAAAATACCTAAGATAATTTTCAGTGAACTACAAAAATTAAATACTTCTCCCTCCCCTCCACAAAAGAGCCCTTGCTAGCCAACAAATGGGCTAATGACATGAACAGGTAGTTCTCCAAAGATGCACACAGGGCAATAAACATTTAAAAGTGTTCAGCAACCCTTGCCATCAGGAAAACATAAATAAAAACTACTCTGGGCTAACACCTTACCACAGTCAGAATGGCTATCGGCAATAAATACAGCAACAGATGCTGACAAGGATGTGGGAAAAGAAGCATCCTTTTCCACTGCTGGTGGGAGTGCACAGTGTAACTCCACTGGGGAAATCAGTATGGAGGCTTCTCAAAAGTTAAAGACATGAAGAACAGCAGATGGCTCAGTGGTTAAGAGCACTTCACTGCTCTTCCAGAGGTCCCAAGTTCAATCCTAGCAACCACATGGTGTTTCACAACCATCTGGGATCTGATGACTTCTTCTTGTGTACATGAAGACAGAGCACTCACATACATAAGGTATGTGAATAAATAAATCTTTAAAAAAATTAAAGACAGAACTATAATATCCAGCCTTACCATTCCTGAGCACATAACAAGAGGACCCCATCTTACTATAGAGACACTCACACATACGAGTTTGTTGCTATTCTATTCGAAAGAGCTAAAAAATGGTACCAGCTTAGATATCCATCACCAGAAGGATGGATAATAAAAACACGGTACATATATACATGGGGGTTAGGGGATAAAAGGATAGAAAATAATATACTTTGAAATATAAAACAGACTTTGCTTGAAGGTCCAATAATGATACCTACTACCTTACATGAGAATAAAAATAAAATCAAAAATCAAAAGAGAGTTCTTAGCGAACAGTGAATTAGTGTTATTATCTACAGCTGCCCCGAGGATCCAATCTGTGTATACTAAAAAAGGCACCTCAAAAATGCAAGCCAGTAAACACCGACAAACGTCTTCCCCCATATATACCCCCTTTCTCATCACTCTTTGGTAACAAGAGGATCATGACATTTAACAAAAAAAGTCTTTTATTTGGGCTAACATACCAGAAGTACCAAACATAGCTTAGTGCATTTTCACAAGTGGGAAAAGACTTTAAGGATGCAGTGAGCTGCATAAGCACAGCTGTCTCAACTGTCTTTTGACAGGCACAGAGCGGCTGAAAGACCCAAGAGCCCCTCCAAACCCCTCATCCAAAATACCACAAGCTGCAAAACAAGACAATGTAGTTTATTCCACTGGTTAGACAGTATTAAGTTTAAATGCCGGTTCCATATGCTGATAGAGTCACTAACTAGTGTAGAGCAAGCAGGAAGGTCCTGGGCCACGAACCCTGTGTGTGAAAAAGATGAGAGAACTCTGGCAATTAGCTCTGAGAAGAACACAGCCTGAAATAGCTCAAATATTTGAAAATACTTTCCATGAAAAGTATGTCTTAATGAATAGGGCTGAATTCAGATTAAAGAAGTCATGAGTTAGCAGGAAGACTCGACTTCTCAGTCTTAGGGGCCTTGACTGGGAGAGTGATATGGGAGACAGAAAACAATGGCCCTTCACTGTTTGGCTGAAGGATCATCCAGTCAGAATTACGGGGAAAGAACTTCATTTTTGGTTACTAGGACAGACTAGATGCTCCAGAAAGCAACAGCTGGCCTTAATAAGCAGTTAACAATGTACTAAACACTTTAAAAGATTACTCATTTAAAACTCGTAACTCTGCCAGCAAACAGGAAGCATGATTCTACTGATAAAAACACTGACACAAATAAAGTGCCGTGCTCATTGTCCAGCAAGAAGCAAATGAAATAAGACTTAGAGCTGGAAGAAGTGAAGTTTTCGTCCCCATGAGATGCAATTTCGAAAGTCACCAGCAGACCTTGGAATGTCATTCTCTAATTCCCGTCTTGTCATATTTCAAAACCTTTTTCAGATAATGCTGAGCAGTATCCCCACGCCTATAACTTGTTACTATGATCTGTTAGGAAAGGGTTTTCGGTAATAAATCAACTCAATGCACAGGAATTTATATGAACGAGAGCAGTGGGTGCAGCAAGTGGAACAATCATCTAGCTCTGATGAGGCAAGGGAGGAGTGGCTGTAGCCAGGAAGGACCCCATAAGAGCACCCTCTTCCTAGAAGGAGAAGATGTCTGAGACCACTTCAGATCAGCAGCCATTTCAAACACACAGTAGGCAATCGAGACCCAAGAGGAAAACCAAACCACCGCATAGCAAACTTCACAAGTCTCTTCTTGCCGTTTGAGTTTAAAAGTATACTAGTTTGTGGCTGGCACAATGGCTCAGATCACACACTGCTCTCGTAGAGGACCGAAGCTTGTTCCCAGCACGGATGCCGACTGCTTACAACTGCCTGTTGCCCCAGTTCTAGCCACGGGCACAGACTCCCACACAATCATATGAAAATAATTCTGAAAGGTTTAGTAACTTGTGTGTGCACTTTTTGAGAGAAGCCCCTTACCATGCGGCCTGGGGTAGCTAAAATTTGCCGAGTGAAGCCCAGGCTATCCCTATAATCAAGAGCTTCCTGTTGAAATGCCTGAACTAGAACGCCAAGCCACTATACCCAACCAGCTGATTAAAACAGCTGATTAACTGCAAAAAATTAACAAGCCAGGTAACCTGAAAACAGAGCAGTCACCATAGGACACTACACAAAGTGTATACAAAGTAAGCCATTTTGCAATAGTTTGACCCTAGGTAAATGAAGTAAATAAATGTGTCAAAGGCAAAGGATAGACTTCTACCCTACAATGCACAAAAATTCTGTTCCAGTAAAAACTTATGGGCATATTACTATGCTCCAACGTCTCATATGGTCTCATCTGGCACAATTTTTCAGAGATAGTAAAAAATACAATTTGCTCATTTAGAGCATGTTTTAGAGCAGAGTGAGAAATAATTCCTCTAAATTGAATATTTGGGAACCAATTACAACCCCAACTCTGCTATTAACCTCAAAATAGGTAATTGCAAGTTTGTGTCTAAATCCATTTGTCATAATAGAGCAAATTAAGAATCACATGATGGATGTGATTAATGTGTGACAGTTATCATGAGCGCCATGAGTGCAAACTAATAACAACATCAAAGAGAGATTCCAAATGTGATGCAGCCATGAAGGCAAAACTAATTTTCGAATTATAATAGCAACGTCCAAGAAAGCTAATGTTTTCTTTGTGTGATAGTCACGGCTGGGCATCTGGAGAATGGCTGGCCATTAATGTCCTAATAAATGGCAGGCACACACTGGAAATGCTGTCACCATGTGATGCATGGAGCACAGTTGCTGCTGCTATTGTCCTAATGGACTGGCTAGGTGGCAGGTCACAGGGTGCTGTAAAAAAAGGAAGACTCATTACTGGCTTCAGCTCCGGGGCTGGATGTGCCTGAGGGTTCTGACACACGCTGCATAAACACAGTTTCAGTGCATAGAGGAAAGATTACTGCTTAACTCATCTTCTATTCCTTACCTACTCTTCTGCCAAAGAGAAGACCAGAAGACTTGGAAAGTAAGAGAGTCACAATAAGTAAAGCGCTTTGTAGATGTGAGGAACACGCACTTAATAACCACGCTGGCAGTGAGATAAAAAACAGCATGGAGATTCTGGCAGAACAGGTGTTTAGCTGATATCCCTTGATGACAAGAGGAAGCACCTATTTGGCAGCTAATGGCAGGCATGGTTCAGCCGGCTGGGCCACATGAAGAGATGCAGTAACTAGACCTTGCTAAACAGAGTCCTGGGAAATCAGGAAGAAAGCTGGTTCATCGTTCCATCCCAGCCTTGGGCATGTTCTCACCCAGATGGCCAGTCAGTAAAGGGTAGGACATGGGAGCTAGGTCAGCAGGATCAGAGTGGAGGCTCTGCCATTCACCAGCCTATACACCCAGGAAGCTAAATTTAGTTTGTTAAGTCTCAATTTTTTCTCTGTAAAAGCTGACAAGGTTATTGTGATACAAATAAATAATATTGCAGGTAGGACACAGTGTGTTAAAATAGCCACTTGTTACAAGAAACAGGTTAGTGTTGAAAGCTAACTAGAGGCAGACTAAGGAGAAGATAAAGGACAAAATGGATATTTTAATGCAGCTCAACCGTGACAATGACACAACTGTGTCAGCAGTTGTGAACGGCAGGCAGGACAGACACAGACAACCTCTACTTGTAAAAGCTAAGTTCTGAAAATCATAAAGCCAAATGGCTTTGCAGCAGTTACAACAGCCACAAACCCCATCGGACCCTTATAAACATAAGTGTGAACATTATTTTCCAATTTTAAGTATGGAAATGTGCGGGGATATTTCGTGGGAGTGAAAAGGGGGGTGAGCCTTAGGGAATGATGCGGGCTGTAAGTACAAGAAGACACAGAGGCTGGTGGGTCACCACAGCCAGACATGGCTTCCAGGAGAGGGGAGCCTCTTGCTGGGTGCTGACGAGCATGTAAGCAGAGGGAGCTGTGAGGGGATGGAGGAGGGAAAGCCCGTTCCTCTGCTTCAAACCCTTTGTTTATCCTACAATTGCTTTTCATACTCATTTATAATCACCTAACTACTTTCATAGGAAAAAAAAAAACTATTTTCTTCTGTATTGCTAATAGTCTTGAAATTCTAGTGGCTAATTTTCAGGTGTTGGCAAGTTCTCAGGCTTGGACTCGGCATTAGGGAAACCCTCTCCATGCTGTGTTTGACAACTAACCTTATTAGTTTCGTGTAGACTTCAGGTACAGATCTCCTGAAAGTAATGAGCATCCTGACACAATCGTTGATGGGTACAGGGTTAAATTTGAAAGAAGTGCTGGGAGGCTTCTGAGGGCTTATTTGGAGTAAAGAGCTTCCAATGCATGTTGAGTTTAGGCTCAAAATTGAGACTTATTTCAGTATATCACCAAACTCCTCAGATCACTAAGATACATTGGGGAGTGTGTGTGTGTGTGTGTGTGTGTGTGTGTGTGTGTGTGTGTGTTCCATTTTAGATGGTATAGTTTAAAAATGCAGACCTAGGATAATCAGATGGAAGCAAAAACACTTTTTGCTTTGTGCTATTAAATAACACAAACAGTATGTTAAAATATTCACAAGTTCTAGCTGAACCACATTGTGTATGTTAATGAAATTTTACTTAAAGAACTCTAGCTTTTCTTAGAATAGTCAAGAATTTACATACACACACACACACATACATGTATGTATACAAGCTATGCTTTGTGATTACATCCTTTTGAGAAACCCTGCTCTAGTGAGACATACACCATGATACCCAACTCCAGACACAAGCACTAGACACAGTGTGCGAGAACACTGAGCTACCTTCAGCCCCTCTCCCTGCCTGCTCTGCTTGTGGCCTTCCCAGAACCTGCCATTCTGCCTCCATCTCTTTAAAACTAGTTTCTGTCCTGTATGACACACTCTTCTCTGTCCTCTCCCAGTTAGAAACTGCACTATTCCTCACGGTTCAGCCCAAATTCCTTTACTCACACTAAATATTCATCCCTTCTCTTACGTGAGTCCAGCAATTGCTTATGCATGGAAACTTCTGCTGGGTTTCCTCAAGGCTGTTGAAGGAAAAGGGAAGTCCATCCTCACCCCACCCCCACTGATGCTGCGGATCTGAGCAGAGTAAAGCCTGCACAGGTTGGCAGGCAAGCACTCTCCACAGAGCCATGGCCTCAGTTCTCACAGTGCCTTGTGTGCGCAGAAAAAGGAAGGCAGGAAGCATGTTGCTGCTGGCCTACATTTACCCACCCAGTTTGTCTTACAGGAGGAATATGAGTCCCACACCCTGCTCAATTTCTGTTTTTACTTCCAGCCCTCATGTCTCATCTGGTCTTTAATACCTTCTTGTTTGACACTGCTTGAACACATCCAAGAATAGAGTCCTGTGAGATTTCTCAGTGCTGTCAGAATACTCCAAGAAAACAAGAGGCTTGTGGCCTCAGTTTCCTCAAGAACAAGGAATTATTCTTGGAATGTGTTTTTGTGCCCCTCCTAGGTGTAGCATACAAGAGTGAGTTGATTTCTGATCACTCATTATTGCTTCCTGCTGTTATTCAATTAAATGTTTGAGCTACCCTGTATATTTCTGTATGATAAAACATGTTTTTGTCATGTGGGGCTTGTCCTTGTGATTGTGCACAGCTTGAGCTCATGAGAACTTTAGTCATGTGACATATCTTAATCCTCTGAGATTCTGAATAAAGTTGGTTATTGCATGAGATCTTAGTCATTTATTGGCTCCATTTTCCCAGGTCCCACCACCTCGAGGGTAGTGACAGACATCACACTTTGGAAAGTCCAAACTAGATTACTTACTTCCTCTCTCAAGCCAGCTTGCATGACATCTTTCTCCTATGATAACACCCCATTCCCCAGATTATCCCTGCATAAAACCTGAAAAGAATCTCTGGCTTCTTTTTCAGCATCTAAATTAAATCAATAAAGGTCTTTGGTGTGGCAAATATATTGAAATTGTGCCCATCTTTAAAGGACAAGTGCAAATACCAGATCTTCAATGAACCTTTTCAAAATAATTAATTCACATTGATTTCTCTTTCCTCTGAAATAATAGAGCATTGACTGGGTTCATCAATTGTTCTGATACTTAATCATATATATTACACTGTTACTAACGACCGAACTGTAAATTGTTTTGTATTTCTCATAAGACCTTTCATATATATAAATATATATTTTATAAATAGAACACTATTTAAATTCTCATTATTTGATTATTTCTATTATTCTACGTCAATAATAAGTATTATTCTATGCCAATATTTGGCATATCTCTGAAAATGAATGAGATGCTTATCACTTTTCCATTTCAAATACTGAGAGCAAGGAAAGTAAGTTCTGAATAGGCACACCTTTAAAACATTTTATTTAACATGCCATTTTGAAGTAAGAAGAGAGGTAAATACTAGTGATGTACAAAAAAAAAAAAATGGGGATGCAGGTGAGAGCTGAGTCTGAAAAGTGCTTGTCTTGCGGCAAGCATGAGGGCCTGGAACAGAGCCCCGGAACCCACAGTCAAGCAGCTGCGCGTGGGCCATGCACTTGTGATTCCATAACATGGAGGTAGAAAAGGCTGGATCCCAGGTGCTCTTTGGCTATCTTGACCACTGGAATATTCCAGAACAATAAAAGAGTGTCTCATACAAACAAAAATAAGACAAGGGACAGTGCCTGCACGAACATGTGCACACACACACACGCACACACACACACACACGTGTGCGCAGTGAGATAGGTGTAACTTAACTATAGGAGGTATACGTTATCAAACGAGGCTATCTAAATGCCTTTTTTCTGGCACACACTTGAATTTCAGACAAAAAAAAAATTAAACTATTAATGGCTGTATGGGAGCAAGGCCGTCACATTAGGAAATATCAGTTCAGAAAGTAGGCTGAATCACGAATGAATCATGGGCAGTGGGCCTGCAAGTCATGGAGGAAGAGTTGTTTCAGAGGAAAACACTCTATTTCAATTCCCTCCATCCACTTTGAGGACTCATTAGTAGGCAAAGACAGCTGATTTTAATTGTTTAGACTGGTACACAGGGAGAATGACAATCTCTAAAGTCAAGGATCTCTCTCCTAATTAGACAAAGTTGGCATACCATGGCATATTCATGAGTCTGCAGCAGAGAAAACATTTTAAAAGGAGAGATGAATGAAAAGCAAGCAGATGGAGAGAAAATGATTTTGATCATAGATGACTCAAAGTAAAGGGAAGTTAAGATAAAGTAGTATCAGAAGGGTGAAATAGCTAGGAAAAGACTAATAAACCTGAAAAGCAGGAGAGAAATGGGAGGTTAATTGTAGGAAAATGGAATCTCACAGTTTTACCATCCATAAATTTAGTCTTGAGAATAACAGATAGCATAATTTCTACTCTGATCCAATATAAGGCTTTCAAGACAGAGATTTTTGCTTAAAGCCACAGAGTGATTTCACTCATTAATTCACTGGCACACCTTGAACACGTCACCAGAGGACCACATGATACATCTGGGAAGCTGAGTCATTCAAATCAGCCTTTTACATTGCTAGACCAGGAAGCTGTACAGGCTTTCATCTTTATACTCCCTGACACAAGAATAGTCTGCAGCAAGCGGAATCCTTTATATGAGTAATTTAGTGTAATGCTCAGAGTGGGAAGAATGCAGAGCAGAAGAAATACTCATTCAGCACACACCACAAAAAAACACATCTTCATCTTAAGACAAATAAAAATTGCTACCTGAGTAGTATCAGACGTAGGAGGCAAATATTTAAGAATGGATGACTGTGAAGATGATCTACTTTCAAAAAGGGAATAGTTAGGAAATATCACAAGTAGCCTTCACTTGACAAAGTTGGCAGCTCAGGGTTACTGCAGTTGACCCTGAGACAGGCTCCAAAGGAGATAAATGAGACCATCCCATTGATTGTGAAACTGATCTGAAGCAGACCCTTTGAGATGTTACAGAATGTGGCAGTGCTGTAATGTTACCAGCAGCTCTTTCCAATAAAACATGTACCAAATTATGAAAGATCTCATTTCATAAAATAAAAATCGTATCATGGAATGTTCTGTTCCACATATTTTACTCTAATTATTATTTCTGAGACATAGATTTTTAGAATACCCTATTATATTGCTGGTTTCAGAACAGCCTACTTCTTCAAAAACTTGAGTCTATTAACTAAAATCAACACTTACGGTCAACACAGTCAAGAGAAAGGTTTTTTTAAGACACTGATGGGTATCATTCTTAAATTATGATCACATTCAAGTGCAAACACCTCTAACAATACTTGAATTAACTTTATACACATATGCAAACACTTGTGCACACACACACAACACACACACATATACAATGCAGTCTATTATCTCTGAAAGAAACCTCAAGAAAGCAAATTCAACTCTTTGGTTTCTTGGAATGACGACAGCGGACAAAGAAAGACGTTTACCGTTGAGGGAATGGAAACAAAGCTATCTAAACCATGATCGGCCAGCAGGAACATAAATCTTTTTCTTCCAACAGGACAAAGTTACTATGAAAACTCTCCCAGATAGACAAAATGGATCAACGAATTGATGATGGATTTAATTTAGACCTTTAGAAACTGATTAAGTAGAAACTTTTTTCAGAAGTACTTGGCACATTTGTTAAAAGTTCAAGTACCTGGGGTCCTGGCGGGTATAAGAAGAATCTGGAACTCTACTGTGCCTCCCCATCTATCACTTGTGTAGTAAGATTTCAAAGCTCTCATGGTGGAAAGGTAGTGCTTCCTGTGAACCTGGTGTGGTGCAGGGAGTGCCTTCCAAATTTATAGAAGTCCCTTCCAAATTTATAGAAGGGGCCAGAGGACAGAGGCCAAACGTACTAACTCGGCTCTGCCTTTGGCAGTCTAGCCATGGGCAAGTCTTTTAAACTCAAGACTTGGTTTCTTTATCTGAAAGTAGAGATTATGACATCTCATGCAGGTGCTTCTGAGAGTCAAGAAGATCCCTGTTAGGAGGCTGGCACCTAGAATGTTTGGAAAGATAGCATCATTAGTTCATTCCCCACAGTGAAAAATAACTTGTTCTGTAGCCGATCCTCAGACAATATCTCACATACAGCCAATAAAGTAAAAGAGTGAGTCTGGAACCATGTGTTCTCACACAAGGTAATGTGACGGAAGCCTGCTCAGTTTCCTGAAGCCTTAGAAAATCCATTTTGTGGGGGTGGACAGAATGTTCTGTTTACTAGATCGTTTAGAAAAAATGAATTAAGAAAAGAAATGAAAGTAACTGACTCCAAGACAAAATTTTGGTTTGTAAAAGGAATCAACTCCAGGCAGTGACAGTGCTGAGAAAGTGTTATGTGAATTTGCATAGATTTCACAATTAGGACAAATTTGCAGCCTTCACAATTCTTTAAATTTTAAGTTCACATGGCTTTACTGCTTGCTTAATGTAGTCACTTCTTGATTATTCCTTTTTCCCCCCTTTGTGTTTTCTCAACTTTGCAGTGTCAATGACTAAGATTCCTTACACCAGAACTTTGTAAGATGTCCTGTATGCAGAGCCCTGGCTTGATTCCACCCCAGGTGAGAGCGATGGGGGCCGAGCCAGGAAGAGTGGGTGTGAACAGCATCTGTTTCCGCAGGCTCAGACTTGCTGTCCTCAGCCCATTCATTAGTGCTGTTAGGAAGTAACAGACTAATAAACAGCCCTAACGCTGGGACAGAGAGAGTGAACTTCAGCTCCACTAAACAACTAACCCAGCAAGAAGAGAAGCCTAATCACCCTGTAGGACTTACATTTGAAGCATGGTGTGAGGGGAAAGGGATACAGGCTGTATTTCATGGAGGTCCACAATCCCTAAAGGGGGCGCGTGTCAGTTTTCTACCTAGCAGAACTATACACCTTTTACCAGATCCCTCCAGGTCCAAGCTGAGCTGCTCTTTATGGCCAAACTCAACATGAGTGTACAATAAAGTTCAAACACACACATGCACATGCATGCACACACTTCTATACCACACACAAAAGAAAGCACTCTTGATTGTATTTTGGATGCACAGTATATCACATGTCTAGTTTAAAATACAGTGATGTGCTGTGAGGACATCACAGGGCAAAACACAAGTGTGGGGACTGGTGTTCCCATCCCCAGGGGCAACAGCTGGGCAGGTGTGCAGCTACTTACCACCCCAGCACTCAGGAGGCACAAACAGGAGATCCACAATGCAATCGGGCCACTAGCTGGAAGTGACAAGCTCAGAGCTCAGAGAGACCCTGCCTCAATAAATAAGGCGGAGAGCGCCTGCGGGAGAAGCCCTGTGTTAACCTGGGGCCTTTACATACATGTGCACACACATACCTGCACCCTCACACACGCAAACATGCATACATGTATGCACACATATATCACATACATCCACATATATACATCCACACACACATATATATGCATTTGTGAATGTGTGTACATTAAGTGTATATAAATGGTGATCAAAAACTTTGTATTTGATATGTTTATTAAGAAGAAACCTAAAAGTTTGAAAATGAGTCTCTGTTGTCCATGATTATGGAACTGTTCTGAGGTGATCTGTCACTCCCATAGGTGGGAGGGGGGATCACTGACATGTGAAATATATCCTGTGACAGCAGCTGCGTCTCAAGCTTACTGTGCAGGGACGGAGGGCTTGTGTCCATATAATGCATTGCAACTATTGATGTTGTGAACGGCCATGCTGCAACAGTTCAAAGGTCATGAAACAGAGGTGGAGGGCATAATTCTCTTCCTGGGGGAATGGAGGGGGTGCTGAGGCAGCACAGACTCTGCTGGTCACTCTGAGCACAGAGGCACAGAGCTGCTGCTGTATGTCTTCCTATCCTTCCCGGTGCCCCTTCTCTACCTCTACGCTCTTCCTGCACCAGTGTGAAACCTTTCCTCCAGGACTCAGGACACACTGCATGGACAGTGCGGTGGCTGCACTCCTGTCAGCTGACAGAGCCGGAGAGCGGACATCATACATCTCTTTTTGTGGAAACAGAAAAGTCTAGATTATCTTTCCTTCTATAGTTATGCCAGCTGCTGGCTGGCTCTGCCAGGCACCAGACACCAGCCGGTTAGCTGTGTGTCTACAGACAGCTGCCATGGTGCCCCTGTCCCATGGAATCACTTCCTTAGGGGACAGTGCAGTGGTCTGAGCGGATATTATGCAGTTTCCCCTCCAGCCCTCCCTTCTTAGCAGACAGTGTGGCTCCCAGCTAACCCTTCGTAACCCACTTTTTTTGTACATTTGCTGTGCTGTATGTCACAGACATATTAGGCAAGCTCGTGTTTCCATCTAAACGGAAAGACTAACATTACAATGTGTAAAATAGCCCTGCCTTAATACAAAAGAGGAGTTCTAAAAAGGAGAATTTGCACCGTGCTTCATCTTTGTATGGATTATTGCAATTTTCAAAATTTTGTACCTTTAATTTATTGGGAATAATAATAATAGATTACTTCCTTTCTTAACGGCTAGCATATTGGAGTTGAAAATGTCAACCCTGGCCAAGGTTCTGTGGAAATTAGTGAGACCTGCACATCAGGTGCTTCAGCATCAGGAAGTGACTTGAATCATGCAGTCTCCATGGTAACAGCCTTGGTGCTTACATCAAAGAGCCACTTCTTACTCACATACACGCCATCATAGTTCTGACGCGTGCTGGGGCCATCAAACTCTTCTCCTACACGGTGGTGGGGATGAGGTTGGGAGGGGGTTCTGTTTTAGAGTTTGTCAACAACCACCTTCCATTTAAGAGTGCTAATAGGTGAAATTATCACTCTTAGTCTTGGCGCTGGCAGAGTACAAAAACTACGTTCTACGAAGAGGTATATTTAGAAGTACTTACAACTATCTCATGCATTCTCAACTTTTTAGTCAGTTACATGGAAAACTGGTGTAGAGACCACAAAGAGACTTGTGGTACACGATCATGTGGTGGTAATACCCAAACAGGGTCGCCACACATACTGATATACACACACATACCTGGATACGGACACAGACACACACACACACACATGGGGGGGGGGAGAGAAAGAGGGTGAACTTATTAAGATAAATTTAATGCCAAATATGGTAGTGCACGCCTTTTATCCCAGAACTTGAGAGGCAGAGGCAGGTGGGTCTCTGTGGGCTCGTGGCCAGCCTGAGCTGTATGGCAAGTTCCAGGCCAGCTGGATCTGGAACAAAACAAAAGACAGTCTTCTGTACATAAATGGTGAAATGTCTCACCTTGTCTTTACCAACCTCACTTCCTGTTTCGTTCATTCATCAAATTCACTGGCATATTTGTTTGGTTTAATTCGGAAGCCACAGTGTGAGAAACACACTAAGCACTTATATTCTAATGTAATATTTGGATCATGCCAAAAAGTCCTTATCTCCAAGGTACAAAGTTTTATTACAGGTCTTAGAAGATGAGGACTAAGTCTATCATTTATTTCAGGTACTTCAAACCTAGAGATGATGGAAACGGTGCGGAGTGAGCAGAAAGTGTGAAGCTGCTGACATTGTGGCTAGAAATGTGTCCCGAATGCCCTGAGTCCTTTGTCTATTGTTGCTTCACCTGTGAACTGACATGGTTTTACAACAGCATGGAGTATTCCCAGAGGTTTACTCAGGTCTTTGCAGTAAATCCATTTCCTGCAGGGAAGGACTCAGTAGGTCTATTCCAGTGACTAAAATTAACCTACCAGCCTTTCTTCCCATCTCCCAGAAATCCCCCGGGTCTTATTCTGGTGTAGAAATGGATATTCAGATTAGTCAAAGCCAGGACTGGTGTGGTCCAGGGGCACATGCGCAGAACGCGGTGCCTGCGGCTGCTCCCAGCGACTCGTCATTCTTGCTCCTTTAAACAATGGGATTTCCACATGTGCCAGAGAGTTCATTTATTTACCCATGGTTCTTAGGCACAGTTTACCCTTAGTAAGTCATCATATGTATATAGCTGGTCTCTTCCCCAGAGTGATATCAAACTCTGCTGACTGAACAAAAGTATAAATCTAGGAATACAGGTGGCTTGGGACCAACAGGCTGACTCTAAGCAGTAAAATCTGAATATATAGCTTCTATCTAACAATATTTAGTGACCAGCTTCCTCCTTCTCTTTGTCAGACACTGTGCTATGGATCCGAGATACAAATATTTTATAATCGATGCCTCATGGATTTCCAAATCCAAAAGGAAAGGACCACAGAAAGTACTCCCAGCAGTGTGGTGTATGGTTTGAGCAGGTCTACCCAGAAGGCTGTGTGGGGAGTGAAAGGAAAGGCAGTCAAGTGCCAGAGAAAGTGACGTTTGCTCTCTAAACAGTAGGGTATGAACCAGACTGGCTACAAAGACGTGTCAGTCCAAACTGAGTGGGAACACTTAATACACAATACCCAATACATACAGAAGACACAGATGTGGGACTTGAAATGCAGTCAGGTTCTGATGAGCTTCACAGAGGTGGGGAGCAGACGCTAGTGCAGGCAAGAGCAGAGGAGGCAGCCTCGGATGATCTAGACTCTAGGCTAAAGCAAAATGAATCTCACCGTGGCACGGAGTGAATTCCATGGAACTAGTGTACAGCATTTCTCTTCAATAAATGCTTTATGTTTTTCAAAATCCTGATTTAAAAATGCTTGGAATTTGATATGCAAGAACCATTTTACTACTTGTAGTTTTCTCATCTGAGCTGTCTCTTTTCATATACTCTCAGGCTGGGGTACAAGCATCCGTGCATTAGAGGGAGGGAACCAGAGGATAAGAGCTCTTAGGACTTGGAGAAGCAAAGAGAACATGTTTATAATTATAATTTTATTTATTACTCTCATGTAGCAAATAATAACTCATTAGACAACAAAATGCCTTTGGACTTCTTATAAATGCAATGCAATATTGTACACACTATAGATTTCCTAATTGTTAACTCTTCAAAGAAAGGTTGAAAACAAAATGCAGGCCAGGCATGGTGGTGGACACCTGTAACCCAGCACTGAGGGAGGCAGAAGCAAGAGGATCTTCGTGAATTCGCGACCAGCCTGGTCTAGATAGTGAGTCCTGGACAGCCAAGGCTACACAAAGAAACCCTGTCTCATTAAAAAAAAAAAAAGCAGCTTCTACTTGGGATGATTAAAACTTTCTAGATACAGTGGTGACAGCTGTACAGCAATGCAATATTCCAGTGTCACTAAATTGCACTTAAAATGGCTACAATGAGAAATTGTGCATATATATTTACTAAAGTAAAAACAATGGCAATTTATAAAGCAGTTTTTCTCTGGGTGGAGTAAAAGTATGAATGATAGGTGGTACCCTGTCCTTCCACTGCGCAGCAACCACCCACTGCACTGCCACCCCAGCTGCCACCAAAGACACTGTCCTGAGCAGCGTCGGTTATAAGCCTAGACCCTTTGACATTGAGGGCATTCTCATTTTAAAGAGAGGGCTATCTACTAATATGAGAAAAATACCACTTATATGCAAAATATGGATGACCTTACATAGGGGTTATCACTATTACTCTGGTATCAAATAGTATTTTATCTTGTTTCTTACATCATTGAACACATTTAAGATACCCATGGATTTGTAGCTCTATACTTAAAAACCTGGAATATGTTTAAAAATGCATTTCTTAGAAATAACTTTGCTAGGCTAGTGAGATGGCTCAGGTGTAAATGCACTTACTAACCTGGGGTCCTTGGTGGAAGAAGAGAACAAGCTCCAAAAAGTGTCCTGCACCATCTGTCTGTCTGTCTGTCTGTCTATCTATCTATCTATCTATCTATCTATCTATCTATCTATCTATCTATCTGCCAACAGTGTAACATTTACGTGTGTGACAGGTATTTTATTTTTGTGATACTTGGGAGTGAACCCAGGGCCCTGTGCAGGGGCTCTTTCCCTGTGCCACAGTCCCTGTCCCATTGTCGTTAAACTATGAAAGCTGTATGAGTAACTTCTTCTTTTCTCTCTCCATTTTTGAGACACGGGTGTACTCTGTATCCCAGGCTGGCCTGGAACTGACTGTATATGTATAGTATGTATATGTATCCCAGGCTGGCCTAACAGACCTGTCAGTATTCCTGAGTGACTCTGAAGTGCTGGGATCACCGTCTTGTGAACCGCCGTGCTCACCTGTCTTGAGTGCACAACCACCCTATTAGGAGAGCTTACCTGAAGCCATCAGTCGCAAGTTCATGGTGAAGAAAAGACAAAACTCAAAAGAACAACAGTAAAACCCAAATAGATCCCAAGAAAAAAAAAAAAAAAAACCTAAAATATTTGGAAGAGCAAGAGTTGAACTACCAAAGAAGGAACTATTTTCTTATTTCTAAGACACCCAAATCCTGATCTTTTACTAACATACATGTATATTCACCAATGAACATGTGTTTTACCTGAATAATTAGAAAGATATCCTTGGAGTAAGAAGCTGTTTTGCCTGTGGTACTGGCACAATCAACTCATCCATCTACCTATGAAGAACCTACTGTAGGCACACATGTTCCTTGTACCAAAATGGTAAACATAAAGTTAAATAGAAATGTGTGTGTGTGCCTACAGCACAAACCACAGAAAATTAGGTGCCATTATTACTGTAATAGCTCCCTTTCCTCTAAAGTATAAACACCTAGCATGAAGCGTGTTTAACCCTGGGATCACAGGATTTCAAGTTATTTCTTCACTACACCCTAGGTCATATTCAAGTTCAGTACAAAAAAATCAACAATTTTAGTGTTTGGGAATTCCTTCTAGGCTTTTTATAACAGAAAAAATTATGAAGAGAAAGTGGGAGAGAGAGACAGAAGGGGAGAGAGGGACAGAGAGAAAGAGAGGGAGGGAGGAAATAAGTGAGGGAGAGAGAGAAGGAGGGAGAGAAAGAGAGAGAGAGAAAGAGAAAGCCAGAGAGTCCTTTGTAATAATTAAGAACATCATCAGGTAATTCACCACATTTGAAGATCCCAGCAAGATTACAGTCTCCCTTTCCCCAGACAAGGAGAGCAAGCACATTCATCACTGGGCGAGTGTCCAAACAAATGGTTGAGAGCTAAGACGAACAAAGTCCGAGAATAACTTTTATGTCTGTAGGAGTTTTTAAAGATTCATTGGTTTCACAGACATGTGAACTCAGCGCACAGCTACCAACTTTTTATTTCACTTGTATAGGGTCAACCAGGCGCCATGTGAAAGTTCCCACTTGTTTTATTTGAATGGATAATTTTGTCCAAAGAAATCACTTTGTCTTATAAGCTTTTATGTGGTGAGTTTTCTATGATGAAACAACCATAATAATAATAAAAAGCACAGGGGACAGAGCACATGGGCAAAGCATTTATGGCTCTGAATTATGCTTGGGGATAAATATTATTACTTAGAGAGTAAACACCATGAAAGTACTGATTATCTGTCCTTTTAAGAACTCGGAGTGAGGAGTAACGGGATGAAATAGCAACAGCCCACTCGCATCCTCACCGTATGAAATGACAGTGCGAACAGAGAGCAGTCCCTGCCCAGCTCCATATTTTAAACTAAGAATCTGAATAAAACGAGTTCCCATTTAATGCTGTGCCATTACCATTAGTGCACGGTTAATACTTTATATAGAATGGATAGCTTGAGCTTCAAAGCTGTTTATAGGCCGCTAATAACTGAGACCCCAAAGACCTCAATTTACATGAGAAGAAGGCAAGGCTACATTCACTCAGGTATACAAATCGTAGCCATATAGACAAAGGCTCTAAGAACTCATAATCTCTTCTTTTCGGATTTGGTCAGGGATGGCTGGCTAATTGGAGGAACTCATGAAAGCACCTTACAATCCAATTAGCACTTCAGTGCAATTAAGTGCTGGAGACTTCCCTATTCTACAGAGACAGGCTTTGATCTTTCAGTGAAAAGTGTCCTTCCTTAAAGCTGCGGTTTTGATTTTTTTCTCAGTAATTAGTGCTAATTGTAAACCCAAGCCTGACCTGCTATAAACAGAGTGTTTTACTGCATTTGACACAAGGACCCTAAATCAGTGTTCTCTTTTGTCTATATTGTACTTGCTTATTAGAAGCCTGGCTATTTTGCTCATCATTTGATGCACAATGGATAAGTACATACTAAAGTCAGCTGAAACAAATGCCTTGATCGTAAGAGCTTGTGTGGGTATTTTCACTGATGTCTTTAAGCCCAGTTATCACAAATGTAGCTGATTGAATTTCACTTAAGGAATATACTGTAGTTTTTCTACACAAAGAATGACTATTCAAAGGCTGTTTCTAAAGAGGTTTAGTGACCCTTGTATGTTTGGAAAATAAAAACAAAAGAAGAAAATGGTATTTTCATGGGAACAAACAAAGAACTGTATACATCAACTGCAGAAGTCTGATTTTTTAAAAAAGCCCATTATAACAATATCTGTTAAATCAACTCATTGTTGATATTCATAAAAATGAATTAAAATACAGGCCAATGACTGTGTAGACCAGTAAGATCTTCCTACATCTAAATGAGATGCTGAAAACTCCCAGGCCCTCACTAAGGCATAGGTAAGATCCTTTGAAATTAGCAGGACAGTTTCTATGCAAATGCAAAGCAGCTGGGTGCAGAACAGGAACCTTCTCCCTCAGACAGTTTCACATACACCTCATCCCACTGTTCAGCAAGTGTTTTCTTCATTGGAAAAAACAAAAACCCAAAACCCCACAAACAGAGCTAGGCCTAGTCCATGAGACACTGAAACCAGACACTGAATTAGGACTGATTTAGTGGTCTGAAGCAGGAGTAATGTCCAGACATGCAACTCTTAGAGGAAAAACATATCTAAATACACACATTACACAGAAAATGTAAAGACATCAATTAGCATCCTGAGAAGCAGCCATGTTTTCCTTTCAGGGAACAAAATCCAGAGCCTAGAAACAGTATTTTTGCAACAGAGAATATGGTTAAATATGACAATATGCACAAAAGGTGGAGAAATTTCTTTAGTTTTAGCTTTCTCTTAAGAGAGAAAAAACTGCTGTTCAGAATGGCTGAGTTATATGCTCTTTGGTACCAACCTCACTTGGTGGCATGATGCGATTAGGACCCCAGTGCCTCATATCCTTCCTAAGGGACTTCTGGGCTTGCATTTCCTTTGTTTATTCCCTCTTCTTTTCTCCCCTTTCCATGCATAGTTATATAGGCCAAAGACATGGGTGATAGTTGAGATGTTATTACCATACCAACAATTTGACAAGTGCCGATTAGGAAGCCAGACCTTTCTAAGTTCTTGTGGTGACAAACTGAAGAGCAAACTTCAATTGCTGGTAGTGGCAGTGTATGCATCAAAGAACAGGATGACTGATGTAGATGGCTAAGGTTATATCCCTTTACAGAGAGCTCGCAGTCCCTACTTTAGGACCCATGTGCTATCCCTGTAATACACACCCCAAACTCAGTAGAAATTCTCCTATCAATATGTAAAAGTATAATCATGAAGTATCAATGTTTTCTGTAATTGTAAGTGATTTCCAATTTCCTATTTTTTGTAATTTCTAATTTCCTATATTTCCTGAACCATGTAGTCACCTACTTATTTGATGAAATCTCAGGTATTATATGATGATGAACTGAAAAGAATTATATCAATGATGAACTGAAAAGGGTCTCTACAAGATAGTATAACTTAAACAGTATATTAGCTTTTATTTTTAATATTTTCCCCAATTTTGCTGAACTGTATTTAAAAAATAAAATTCATATACACATCAGGCAACATTCTGATTAAAGTTAAGTTTCAAGTTCTAAAATAATTTGGGTGTCAAGGAAGAAAGGCAACAGCAAAGACTAGGAATACTTAGGGCAAAAGTATCAAAAAATCAAGATGGACACCTCTCAGGCAGGTGTCCATCTGTCTCTACTTTATGTAAGAAAAGGCTGGGACTCAGAAAGGTCATGAAGCTTGTTTAATCACACAACTATGGAAGGCAAGGGCAGGGCACTAGTGCAGACCCTAAGGGAGGCAAAGGTGCATCAGGAGCACAGATCCTGTTTTTTCAGCTACTAAGCTGCCTGTGTAGATTAGGGAGTTCCTGAAAACTCAAAACAAAGTTTACTTACACGAACAAAGTAAAGCGAGGAATAAGCAGAAAATATTCAGTACTACTGATCATGGCGAGGGCAGGGTGATTTCTTCTCGTCTGAAAAGGCAATTAAGGCGCTTCTTTTAGAGTAGACACATCTGTTACTCTTGATAAAACTATTCATAAATATGGAAAACACTGGACGAGTCACATTGTACCAGGCCATGAAAAAGTGGTTGAAAATCCTGCTCTGGATTTTAAATGAATGTGACGAATCATTACAAAAATTCATTGAACCACAACAAACTTCTCTTAACACAAAACTCACTTGATGTATCTACAAAATTGTTCAGTAATTCAGAGATGAATAAAGATGACCGATGGGCGAACACGGAGAAGGAATGCCACAGTAAATACTCAGTATACCTTTGCATC
Source organism: Psammomys obesus (assembly GCF_907164565.1). NCBI lineage: Eukaryota > Metazoa > Chordata > Mammalia > Rodentia > Muridae > Psammomys > Psammomys obesus. Next base: position 2,665,491 of record NW_026596100.1, on the reverse strand, counting down.
AGAGAGCCGAAGGTTCTCACTTGGGAGCTCAAAGACTCTGATTTTGGATACAACTTTGACACCGATCCCCAGCAACAGTGCAAAGCACCTCAAAGCAGTAAGCAGAAGGCATACGAGGTGGGAAACGCATCACCGTGAGCTTGAGCTGCCTTTCAAAACTAACTCTAGGAAGAGGGTGACACACGTCAGTGTATCATAGTATAGCCTTCAGGAGAACTTTAATCCAGGCTGGATTTAGGAAAAGATGAGCCTGGAAACCAGGCCTGCACTTACGTACTTGCGGTCCATGCCTGGTTCCAGTGTAATGGCAGAGTAAGCAGGGCTGGTGTCTCGTAAAACTGAAAATATTTACAGCCTGACCTGGTACGGAAAGGCTTGCCAACCCCTCTGCCCCTTAGTCTAGGTCATGGAAAGCATGGCTGGATAGCGGTCCACAAAGCACTAGGTCTGGTGGGTAGGGCATATTTGAGCCACCTGGAAACTGTCAGCACATTTGGTGTGCTAGAGCCTAGAAAAACACAAAGCATTTTTAAAAGCCTTCTGGAGGCTAGGGTATTGACTCGGTTGGTGCAACACTCAAGGACAGATGCTTGTGTGCCAGTAATCTCAGCACTGAGGAGGCAGAGACAGAAAAGAGCCCGCAGTCTGGCTGGTCATATTCCTAGTTCAGTTATTGAACTCCAAGTTCAATGAGGACCTGGTCTCTGAAAATTATTTAGAGTCTGGCTGATGAGGACACTTGATGTTGACCTCTGGCCTCTGCATATGCATGTAAATGCGCGTGCATGTATGAGCATGCACACACACACATGCACACAGGCACACACACTCACTTTCCAGAAAAATATTATAAGCATTTCAGTTAAGCAGAAACCCATTTGCAGAACACAAAAATAAATGGCATTTCTTCCTAATATTTCCAAAAGAATATTCAGAATTTGAAATCTTAAGATTATTCATTGGCATGGGCAGGTGAATCAAATCAAATCATTTCAGATGCCCTTGCTACAATATTTTTTTCCTTAAGATCAAAGTTTGTGCTCTAGTTTCCTCAGCTGCTCCTGTCCCAGGGCTGTCAGGGTTGTAGGAGGCTTGTGCTCTCTAAACTGGAAACACTGATTCCAGGCGAGCGAGCCCCCATGTTTGAAGAACGCTGCTGTAATTTAAACTACTCCTTGATCTTCATCCAAAGCATGCTAGAGAATCGAATTTCCATAAAACCTTCTAACCCAATTTGAACAGTATAATATGGACGGTGGGGAATAAATGGGTTTGATCAATTATGAATTTATATGACATGTTAGTAAGCCATTCAGACATACTCCTACAATTCATATTTTGAACATTAATGCCATGCTATCTAATTTTAAAATGCTGCATTTCAGAAAAATCTTGCTAAGGCATATTTGCATATTTGGAAATCTAATTAACCCAAGCATATCTTAAGGCTTTCAAGAAAGAACATACAATAACATTTTTGTCAGCTGAATGTTTGCTTGAGGCTATGTAAGGATTTTATCATCTGGTATAATTTAACCCTTTAGCTCTATTTTTTTTTTTTTTAAATGAACAGGCTGTCCAATCAAAGACTTGAAAGCTCCCCTTCATTTTGGATAAAGACTTCAAAAGGATGACTCTGGCCACTTTAAGAGCACACCTGGAAACCAGGCTATGTTGTGCTGCTTGTAAATCCTAGCACCCAAGCAAGAGCATCCTGAGCTCTGGGCCAGTCTTGAGCACACAGTGAAACCCTGTCTAACATAAAGCACAAAAAGCCTGCCCAGGAGTGCAGCAACGACTGTCTCAGCGCTCAACCCAAGACTTTCCCCCTCTTCCTGTAGTGAGGTTGTCTTCCCCCACGATACTTGAATTCGGTTTTACTAATTTCCATCACAACACAGATGTAGCAGACCACGCTCAAGATTTTGTGGAGAAGTATTTAAAAAGACGGGTGCCCAAAAAGTGATACTGTCCAATCTGGTCCCCAGCTGCTGCCTCCTCTGCCCTTACCATCCTCTGGTGGGCCAACAGGGCAGGGCCTCCAGGCTCCCTGCTAGAGAGGAATACTGATTCCTACCTTCTTTGTTCCCGCTCTGTGCTTGGTGAAGGCTAGCCCATGGGCATGACCATTTTCTATGATGATTTTCATTTTAAGCTTTGGTCATATGTCAACAGGGTGAAAACAGACTGGTTGCTCTCTTTAGTACTTTTCTAGCAAAAAGAAAGAAAGAAGAAAGAAAGAAAGAAAGAAAGAAAGAAAGAAAGAAAGAAAGAAAG